>NC_089878.1:20447857-20754821 GCF_040182565.1 Anser cygnoides
TAGTCTCAAAGGGAGAATAAACAACTTGATAACATACTATGAAAACACTAGAAAAGGAGGTAGACATACCGGTCAAAACATGAAAATGATATCTTATGTAAGTCTCCAGAGAATTAGAAATGCTTAGAAAAAAATCCATTTGGAAAAATTCAAGGGAGACATCATTTAAGTACATCCAGTGAGTACTCTGGGAGACAATCACAAACATATGTAAAATTTTCTTTTAGAGTGATGACAAAACATAGACATGACAACTGTGTACAAGCGCGTTAAGAATATAAATAGTGAGGACAGAAAGAAGTAATCTCAGGTACATGAGAGCAGTACAGACAGAACCAAAAAATGAAGTCTCAGAGAAACAGAAATAAAGATGGCATTAAATAAAGACATTACTCTAGTTTCAAAAGAAGGGACAGAACCAGTGCTACTCTTGGAAACTGACCAGGAGGAGACATGACAGGTTTTTATTTATGCAGTTTGCTATGCTTTTACATTCAATTTCTACAATACGTAGGTGACAGCAGGCAACAGAAGCCATAGGACACGGAGCCCTTTGCTACAGGCACAACAAATTGTACTGACCATCACTGCAGTGAAATTCCTGGAACTGGACAGGTTTGGTTTAAGAACACTGTGCCTTCATGCATCCTCTTAAAAATAAGTACAGCATAATGGAAGTCCACCATCTTGTTTTAAGCCTCACAATACTTAATCTATGCTGCTGCTCTCTCACCATGCACAGCATCTAACAAGGTAAGAATATTTTCCCTCACTTCTCTTACAGAACAGTTTGTGGCTAATGCCTAGATGAGCATTGCTGGGGCAGGCAAAATGCCAAGAGTGTTTCTACTACACAACTGCCAAAAGGCAGCACATTCATGGCCAGAATGCAACACGTGCCCTGCTTAGAATTTGAAAATTAAACATGCAACATTATGAGATTTTTCATTTCTATAGCATCAAAACTTCCACACGTTTGCGTTTATTTTCAGTGTTGAGCAATCTGATTCTGGGGAGAGTCACATGAGCACCTCGTGCAGCAAACTCTACTTGCACAAAAAGGGCATTCAAAAGTGTTCACTTAAAGAACACATCTGATAAAAAGATAGCATTCATTATTAACAGCTCTCAAAATAAGAGTTGCTTTTTCCTTCTGTAAGAAGCTCTTTAGCATATCAAGTAATTTTCATTTGTACATATGGCAACAGTATTATCAGATAATGAAGATATGTGTATGTAGACTGAAACAAAGAAGATAAAGTTCTAGCAATAAAGATATACTTAAAAAGAAAAATCGACGGAAATGTTAGTTGGCAGGGATAGAAGAAAACTACTAAAGCTTTGCATTAGATAGGCATAGGGAACAGTCAGCAGTCAATCATGGTCAAGAATCTATTTCACTCTAGACATTTGGTATTATTTTTACGTATCCATACCATCATAAATGGTAAACTATGCCTTTGTTCTACAACCCGTCAGTGGAATAGGCAGCTAAAAAGTACCTCTCCATCTCTGTGAAGACTACTTGCAACAGAGCTGGGGTTGTTTCTTGGGGGTCTGCTGTCTTCTCACATTAAAAAGCATAGTTTGTTGCACACTAATAGTAGAATGAATTATTTTGTTAAAGGATGAGGGAAAATATAATTTGTGGTCTGCTTCTGGATAACACAACCTGTCATTACATTTTATTCATTACAGATTAACTCAATTCTCATCTAAAGACATTGTCCTGTTAATGGATACGAGGAAAGGTAATTCACCTACCATTCCGTAATGATACTTGGATTAACAGTATGGATGCCCCTGTAATATTAATTCCTTACAGAATTTCTCTGGCAGTAAAATCTGTATTCCTAGCATTCCTACAGCTTAGAGCATTTCCAGAACTTCCTTGCAGGGTGCCTTGCAGCACTACAGAATGTGAGAGTACAAAGCTGACAACAATTCAAGTATCAATACTTGTGGACTGGCTGGTAGCATGCATCATTATCTGAAGTAATATCAAAAAGCTCTTCAGAAAGTTTAAAAGACAGAAGAATCCTCCTCCTGTTGTTAAAACAGGAAAAGTCTGTCTCAGAATAAAATGAGACAGTACATTTTGTTTATGAGATCAGATGGAAGTAACACACTCTATAAGGAAATTCCATATGGCAGACGTGCGTAAACACAGACAACCTGCAGAATCAGAGTTCTGTTGTGAACTTCTGTGGTAGTCTCAAAGTAATCTTTTGACCATACCGCTGCAACAGCAGTGGTAAATTCTCCAACTACTACCTGCTCAGATTGATGTGTATCTCTTTGAAAAAAAGCATTATGTAAAATGGTACTTTTAGTAATCAAAGATACTATACTGTCAGTGTATTCAGACGTATCTACATTATTGTCTGCACTTTTACTACAATTTTACTCCTTTTAGGTCTGCAGAGCCAATGTACTAAGAAACACTAAGTAATGGTATAATTCTCATCAATGGTGCAAGAAATATTACCTAGCTGCTTGGTGATCCCTGGTTATCTAATGTGATCTAAATGTCACAGATAAGCCTAAGGAGAAATAGCCAATGAACTCTTTACTGGAGATCAACAGAACTGGCATTAAATACTAGCAGGATCAAAAGTAATGAACGCAGAAAGAGAAACCACATTCTCCAATGTATGGAAGAGGAGCATACCAGAACACTGCCTGAGAAATAAATGATAGAAAGGAAAAACGACCTTTGAAAGACATTCCTTGCTTTTAGAGAGGGTACAGGCTCAGAGGGTATTGGCAGAAAGGAAGAAGGGAAAAAATAAGCCTGTACTGAGCTTTTAATCTTCCCCTAATTGTACTGAGAGTCTCCAGCATTATCCCCAGAGAGAATTAAACATAAAAGCCTAAGTAACTCAAACAAGTTCCCTTACAACTCAGTCCTTTAAGAACAGTATGATTTCTCTGACGGACTCACTTTCTCAAAGACCAGGTCATACAAAAATCACGTTGCGTGGCATATTTCTATTACACTAAAACAAAACAATGATACTCCGTCTGTTTCCACTAACCTGTACTCCGGTTTGGGGAAAATTAACAGAATAAAGCTTGTCTAAGTATTTCAGAAAATGAAGTGGTTAATACTTCAAGAAAATATTTTGTGTTGGTTGTCAGAAAAGATATTTTTCAAAGGTCAAGAGAGAGGTGGAATACAAAATTAAATAGAAATTACTCAGGAAATGGTCAGAGGTTAAAATGTAAGCAAGCTTAATTATATCAGTAAGTACTAAATGCAGAATGGCAAGATTCAATTTTAAATGCTGATTATGCTCCACCCTCAAACAAATGGTATACAAGCCTGGCTGAGACCTAAGTATTGTGTCTGGAAGGACAAGAAAATTTTATCAATGTAACTTAAAATGAACAAAAGCAAAGTTATACCAGAAGATATTTAGGGTGTAAACTTCCATTTGTGAGTTTCAGTTTTAACTTCTTCATTTGCAATTTAACTGAGAAGCTATTTTAAGCAGAGTTCAGGGGAAATGCACACTAGTGGCATTATCTAATCAAGCATGAGATGAAGGAAAAAGGAATAAAGCTTTCAGCATCACACCATGCTGATGGTATGAATTCACACCTCCTGATAAACCACTGATTTCAACAACATCCCGAAACAGAAATATTAAATAAAAACATGAACTCTGTGAACATCCACTTCATTACAAAGTATAAAAATACAGGGATTATATGCACTAGAGGGCCACCATATCTTATTATGTGCTGTTCTTAAATATTTATGGCATAAACAACCACTCACTGAAATAAATAAATATATCCATGAACAGCTTGTTCCATAAATCCCCATGAGATTTAAACGTTTAAGAGGACCTGCAAGGCCCTCAGGGCACGTTTCAGGCCTGATACTTTCACACTGCCGGTGAACAGACTTCTAGGAATTTTGTTACTCATGGAACTAATGGAATAACAGCAACGCACGCTAAACCTGTGAACTGTAAGCACTCAAGTTCCAAGACTCAGACTGAAACAAGGATCGATTCAAGAGCAGACATAAATTTTATTATTAATCCCTTTCTCCTCTTGATTTCTGTGAGTGGCCACAACCAGCACAGATGACAGGCTGGATCCTGTAATTCTTACTTTCTGACAAGGGAAATATTCCACATTCAGTCCACAGTGCTTTGTATTTTCATCAAGTATACCTCTGGGATGAGTAGAGTTTGTAAGCCTTTGATACAACTTACCTCAGTACAACTATTGGGTTGACCACTTTGTGAAGCACCCCCGAGCTATTAAACCGTGAAATAATCCGAGAGATTCCAGGCTCATGCTCTCATGTCACGTCAGCTATAGTAGTGGGTAGAAACTGCCACAGAAGGGAAGAGGGTAAAGAGGACTTACACCTAACACCAGCAGCCTGTGCTGCATACTGTACAAGGAGAAGAAAGAAATTACTACTTACCTGGGTTGAAATCCCAAAGCACTCATTGACTTCAGTAAGGTAGGATTTCACCATGGATGAAAAGAAGGGAGGAACTGGGCTAAGGGAAAGGGCAAATGCTGAACCTTACAACTCTGACTCCGACCAGGAAAAGGAAAGACATCTATTAGAAGTGCCCTAAAGTAAACATAGGGCAGTTTTTTTTTTGAGCGTATTTATTAATCCATATACCTAATAAATTGACTTCTTTTGGTCTTGGTTGTAGCTTGTTTTGAGTTTTAAGGTATTGAATGCTCATTCAAGCGAATGTTTCCTTAAGGAAGGAGGAATTCATATTGTGCTAAGTGAGTCTTATAAGTCATATTGTTCTTGCTACATAAGAACGAACATTTTTACAACATTTTCACAAAATATTTTAATAAACTACACTCTACACTGTCAGGAAAAAGAAAATAATAAAATAATTGTCTTGCTATCAGTGTGTGCTAATCTGCAAAAGATCTTCCACTGCCACAGATCTTATTGTCATAGATCCTTTTTTTATTATTATTCAAATGCTAGCAGGTTTAAGGTAATGGATTTTTAAAACATCAATGTTAAAACATATCCATTGATCTAATAAATGGTATCACATTATTTGCCTTACCCATTATATAACACAGGCAGAAAGCACCCATTCAAATGCAGCATGCAAGCATGCATTCTAGAGAAATGCCTTGGAGGAACACACAACCATATCCATTGCTGTGAAGCAACATAAACAACAAAACTCATTGCTAAAAGGAAGCTTCTAAGGGATTGCTATTTTTCTGAAGAACTCGAAGGAACCAAAATAAATACCATAGATACCTCATGATAGGTGACAATTAACCTTTTGTGTAAGGAAGAAAAAGGAGGTCTCATTTGAAAAGAAAAGGAGGACTGAGATGAGACTGACCAGAAGATCAGAAAGGGTCAATCTGCAAAACCATCTCATCCACATCAACCTCACAGTTGAATAAAGGAACAGACTGTGTCAAATTCAAAGGTTTAGAAGCGTAGCCAAAGCCTTATGCATTTGACCAGTTTGGTATTCATTTCAAAGGCAACAAAGGACCCCGCCAACCACAAATGCAGTTAAAACCAAAGCTCCAGACAATTTGACACAGAAGTTTGACAAGTTGAAGATGAATTTAATGCAGTAATATACACACACACTATGTAGAGATGGTAGATTATACACACACACACCTACAAAGACAACTCTGTTACACATTTTATCTGTGAAAGATAAGAATGAGACACATATTTGATAGTTAAAATGTGTGTTTAGAAAAAAAAAGACTTTCATGAGCTTCAAATGTTCTGATTCTTCTGAAAGACATTTTGCCTAATAAGAATGAACTAATGAAAGCCCAGAAGTTTGCTCCCTGAAAAAATATTCATAGGCTTCCAGTTGTGTTTTGCAATATATGTTTTTTCCCATTTAGCACATCATGCTTAGAGATACTGCATTTAATAATACAATCTGCTGAGGATGAAAAGCACTTGCTTTGCTAATAAAAAAGCTGGTTATAGAAAATGCAAGTTTGGCAGTAAAGCTTCCAAGAAAAAAAAAAAAAAAAAAACGCAGCCTCAAAAACATCTGCAGCATTTAAGCGTATACATTCCAGTTTGTCAGATGGTCTTCTGTAATTTAAGTATTTTAGGAACTAATCAAAATATTTTTTCTTGAAAACTGGATGAATCCATTATTTTTTAACTTTACCTCTAACCATGATAAAATGTGAGAAAAACAATAAAGGCATTATTTAACAGGGAGACTAACATGCTTATTGGATTTTTCTGTTTCTTTTTTTCCCCCCAAGAATGAACCTCAAAAAGAGTCAAGCTTTCTGCAATATAATTTAAGACTCTTTGAAGTGCTAATACACACAAACATTTACAGGGGCTGTAAATAGGAATAATAATATATTTTTGCACAGTGTCTGGCACAATAGTATTCACAAGGGGCTTCAAACTGATGGGCTTTACTACAGCGACACAGAATTGCATCTAAGAGAAACACCACACTAGTTAAGGTCAAGAGAAATCAGCTCCACAAAGCCTTAATCCATCTTCTTATAGTAATCAGTGATATAGCCACAAAACGTTGCTATTGAAATAGCATTGAACTGGAATAAACTGGGAAGCTGGGGTGCAAATGGACCATAGGAATAACATGCAAGAACAAGCATCAGGAAAGTTTGTTGCAGAGAGACACGAAGGACCAGACCTTTCTAATCAACTTGTTATTATTCAATCTTTTCTGTGGCTTAAGGGGTAGCTTGAGTGCCCAATCTGGCACCTTAAATGAAGGACAAGGACAAAGAAAGAGAAACCTGCAAAGTTCAAACCAACTGGATCCCTTGATCTTTTACAGAAATTGTGCCTGATGGATGATATTGAATAACGTACCTGATTGTCTGCTTTATTTCAGATAATGTGCTGTGCTGTTATTACAAACTTTTTGGTCATAATGCCAAAAAAGAACACATTACAGAAAGAGTCTTCTCAAAAGACTTGTACGTTTCCATCAGTGCTTATCACACCAAGGAAAATCAGGTTACCAAAGTGAAAAAATCAAGGCTAATTCCCAGTCATGTTTCTCCACCATCAACAGCCAGGAAGGTTACTTTACAAGATAGTCATAGAAAAGTGTTCACAGAAATCTGCATTTTTTGTAAGATTAAGTAATTCACATACCCAAATAAAAGTCACTGTTTTGATATGCTGACTAATATTGCTGTTCTGATGTAAATCTGACTACTGATAATAGAATGCCATTCCATATTCATTTAAATCTGCTCTTCCAGACAAACCATTGCTTGTTAATATTCGAAATGTTTGACAAAGGAAAACAAAAGAGAAGATCCTAAAAGCTTATTAGAAAAGTAGCCAAAACCAATGTAACAACAGTACTAGAGGCCAGGCTCTGCTCCCACTTAGCTCCATGTGTATCAAAGCAATTCCACTGTATTCACTTGAAATATGCTCACTTTGCAACAGCAAAACCAGGTTTGCAATCTGGCACTTTATCTTGATATAACAACAACCTTGGAAACTTTTCCTGCTACTCGTTTCTATGTTTTCATCAATATTAACACAGAAGGTATGAAGGTGGAATGTTAGTTACTTACAAAGCTTTGTTCACAGTCTTGCCAGTTCTGTGTTTACTGTCATATTCTAAAGCTAAGGGGGAGGACTTTTTATATTCCTCCTCCTTCCATGTGTTAGTCTAGGAAAAAAAATCTACCTGCCTATCATCACTTCATTTTTCAATGTCTCTCACACTGGCTGTTTCTCTGCATACAAATTTGAATTCCTCTTCAGCTGAAGATTTGCAGACAGCACAAGGCAACAAATTCCACACACCTGAGTCCTTTCACATCTTTCTTCTATGTTGCAATCTGTATCTGATACCATGGAATAGTTCTTCCTTATTCTGACATGAAAATTTGAGAGGTTGCTGAATGCAGTATTCTAGCCATAATCTAAAGGTAGGCTACTACAATTTGATCACTTTTACATTTCTGAAACAAAACCACATTAGAGAGACAAATCATCAAGGTAGAATTTGAGCCATCAATGAGAATGTGACAAGAAGCAGGTAAATACAGCTGCAGGTTCCACAACCACCTTTTCATACTTTTCTGAGTCTCCAAGCATTTTGCTATTTTATATCACATGATCGTCCTTCCTGTAAGGCTAAATAGTCTTCTTTTTATTAACTATAATTTTATGTCTCTCCTATACTCACCTATGGAAAATCAGTAAATCACTGCAAAGACTTCTGCAACTGATTACAGTACAATAAACTGACCAAGCAGTATACCATAAATCAACCTGATAGATTTATGTCCAGCCATCTAAACTATCTGATTCTTTCTTTGATCCCCCCCCCTCTTTTCCAGTATTTCATTTCTCAGACTAAACCTAATCTCTCAGTTAATGAACCAGAAAGAATTTCTGATATGGACTAGTCAATGGCGAAAAAGTGCATTAGAAAGTACTGACATCTACATGAGATTCCTAGTACTCCTCAAAAACACCCAAGCGTTCAGAAATCTACCAGACAGAGAAGCGAGAACGTTGTCCTGTAATAGTATAACATGTATTTTCAGTAGCTAAAGGCAAGGGAAAGGCTGCCTCTCTGAAATGCTGCCTACTGTGTTACACTGCAAAATATCTACATGCAATTCAGTAACGTACTTTGATAAATAATGTACTTACAGCACAAACAGGTGAAAAGAACTGAAAAAAATCCTTCTATGTTCATTTTCATTAATGTATTTTTACAGTGTCTTCATAATTCCTACTGCAATAATCCTGACACATAAAATGAAGCATAAGACTACTTTGTACCTTGAGATAAGGCAAAAGATTAGATACACCTTCAAAAGACAAACATGAAAATTACGTGAAAATCCACTGAGAGCTGTGGCCTTGATTCTGATGAACATAAACCTTATTCAGAAGTCACACTGAACACTATTACATTCAAGTCAGCATGCCATTTCATACATATATTTCCTAAAGAGCATTCCATTGAAGCTATATGCAAAACTTATTCCATTTTGACAGAGGATCTGTTCTTAAAATAGCTCACAGAAAACTAACATTCAGTGTTCAGAAAATAAAGACAGTAAGAAAGCAGGTTTCCCCCAAAGATACAATTTCAGAGCAGTGAAGTCTGTTGAGGGCTGAATCTGAATTATCATCAGATGGACAAAAGCAGGAAGCAAGTTATGATACTGTTTACCAGACAAGATGTGTAAATGCTGATGAACATGAATAAAAATTAAAATATTCCTTCTGACCTTACAGGGGCAAGATTCCCTCTCTCCAAAGTTACTGCATACCGAAGTAATAGCTGCTCTTCATTTAGTCAAGATCAAATGTTTCTCAAAGCATGTTCAGTAACTTCTAACATAATCTTATTCCACACAAAAGGAAATTGGTTATTTGTGTGTTATCCAAGGAAGGCTGAGTAATTCACTGTGGTAGGAAAGACCTCTAAAAATAAGTCACCTCTCAGCAGATTCACTCCCTTCCTGTCTGGGCTTCAATAACTTTGCAACTGCGTGAAAGGACAAAACTTGAGGATGAACTACAGAGAACTTCTGTAACAATAACACTGCTCAAATACATCCATTTTGCTCCCGGTCTGTCTAAAAGAATCCAACTATTGGAGGGTGGAGCGAGACAGTTATCCATCAGGATGTGCGTGACTAAAGATCCTCGGGTGTAGCCTTCTGCTTTTATGTTTATTTTTGGATGCATTTTCCCTTGTGGTTTAAACCAGCTTTGGGGCAAGGTAGATAGTACCACGCTAACTCAGTGATGTTAAAGAGGGATAGCAAGTTCTTGTCAACGCAAACAGCACCTTTTCCCACGCATTCTTGGAGTACCATGGAAGTCTTATAATAGCCGTGAAAAACTTTCTTCATGGTTGTTAGTAATCCTCCGAGATGAAGACCAGGGACAATTGGTGCACGAAGATATGACACCAGTGATTCCCATATATGACACCAGTGATTCCCATAACCTCCTAGAGCTTCTTCATCAGGGGACAGTGTTCAGCTGTGTGAAAGCCTAACCACAGATTTTATCACCTCCAATCTGCTCTAGAAGCTTGGGGATAGAAAACAAGTCTCCAAGGATGAGTAAGCTAAGTTCAACAGATGTTCCTGAACAGGATGCTACTTCAATGGATACAGTCATTAGAGAAAAGACTGGGCCATTTTAACTGGTAATTGCTGTTATCAGGACGATATTATTTGTTTTGACTGGCATTCCCTGACTGTTAAAGAGGGAGATAGTAGAAAATCATTCAGTGAGCCCTTTACAGAAAATGTGGTTTGCGTATTACAGAAAGCAGCTTATTATGCTTTTGATAAAGAATATCCTATCTTTTCCTCAAAAAGTATTAAAATTTATAAAATTGACAGAAGAAAAGTGATAAATTCTGTTTAGAAGTAGCAATCTCTTTCTTTCAGATACAGACACAACTGTAATTGTACTCAAAGAAAATCACTTGCTATATTTTGTGCATTAAATGTGTTAATAAGCCACATCTGGTCTGTGAAACATACCAATACCATTGTTTCTTAGAGGAATACAGCTAAAACTGAAAAGCTTAGTTTCCCATTTTAAAAACTGCAGAAATAACTGTATTGTGGATTTACAGATTTAGAGATTCTGAGACTTCCTTCAGAAGTTCTAAAAAAGTAAGTATATCTTTCTCTCAAAATCTAGTTTTATAACTTACACTAAAAGCTTCATAAGCAATATGAATGCAGATTTACTTGTCTTCCAAAGAACAGCCTAGATTTGTGATAGCAAAAAACATTTGTTGTGTCAACTTAATCAGTAGGTCTCAGTGTAAACAAATTTTTAGTATAGAAGAAGATAGTTCATAGCCCTTAGTCCCATAATTTAGGGTTATTTGCACACTAAATGAATGTCAATACTGAATCAATGTATACGGGTTCATTTTCCAATATTATATACACCACCTAAAAATCAAACAATTTAAAAAATTGTGTTTTCAGAATTTACATGCATTGTTCTGGTATGCCAAAAATCTGTGATCAACAGTTTTCATTTGTTCTTTCCCTCAAATAAAGGGAAATTTTGTGGAACAAAAAACGAGCAAAAAAACCCACCCTTAATCATATTAGATGTATTTTTTGCATTTTTATTATAATCATAAAAATCATAATTCCTAAAAGTAGTAACCATTTTAAGAATTACAGCTCTACTTGCTTATTTAGGTTGATCTGTAGTACTACAGTACTATATTTATTCAGAATTATTCAGCAATTTCTTTATGGAGAAACTACTTTTTCTAGAATTAAATTATATGGACTTTGTCAAAGCAAGTATGTATGAATCTCTGCATAAGGCACGCTGAACAACATACAATTCATAACATAAAATCTTCCCTGAAGAAAAAGATTTACTTTTGAGATGATAATAAGGATAAGAACATACTACCGCCACTGCTCGTATTGCTAGTATATTTGGGGGTGAATTATCTTAAATATTTTTTCTGCCTGTTGTAAATACACTCCATTTATCATACCTGAGGTGCAGTTTATGTAGACCTTAGGATTAGTAGATTACAAGGAGACAAATATTACCTTGAAAAGAAAAAAAGTGAATGACTTCATTCTACCTCAGTCTAACCAACAAAGCTATTTTTGTTAGGATAATTTTGCATTCTCACTAAGAGACTCAAAGAAACCACACCAAAATATATCAAAGAATACACTGCAAAACAAAAAGCAAAGCAGCACCAAAAACTAAACTGTGGTCTGTGACCGACATCTGCAGCACCTGTGACATGCTCTACTACAAAATTTCATAAAATCTGAGATATACCAAGTGTGTGCTAAAGCTCCCTATGAAAGCATCCAATACTTTCAACATGTGACCTTTGTATTATCATCATCTAAAAATTCAGCAAAATAAACAAAATTATTAGAAGTAACAGTGTATTAGTTATTACAGAGCAAATGACATAGGCATTTCTGTTTTAAAAAAATAAGTATACTTTAAAATTCTAAATTTTAAAGATGGGAACTTAACCTAGACTCTCCCAATATTTCTGATAGGAGACCGACAATCTCTGAATTGTTAGCCAAAAAGTCATATACATATCAGAAAGAGATTTGCTAATACCACTTCAAAGTGAATTTAAAGGAAATTTTTTTAAATTATTATTTATTTTTTATTTGAAAAACCTACAATTGGATTTATTATCCTACATCGTGAGCTTCTAAAGCACTATCTACATTAAAATTTTCTGACCACTAGCAAAAGTTGCATATGTTAAAACAGATTAAACTACTTGCATATTTCATCTTGTAATGCCACGGTGAAAAATCATAACGTAGCCGCTGCAGAAATAAAAGTATGAACTACAGAAAAATATTGCATTGTAAATTCCTTCAAATTTGGTATGTGACTGTACTAATATTTTTTCTTTTTACCTGCAGATATTGACCAAAAAGAAGTACAAATTGTAGCTACGCAGCTCACAGAATAAATCTTATATTGTCACGCAATGGCAAGCATGTTTCATGAATGCATCCATCTTTCACAGGTAAGTCATGCTGCAACATTAACTATGTTCAAGGCAACATATTTGCAGATAGGTGATACTAGTCAGTCAGTGTAGCTAGTTGCGAGTTTGATTTTCTTTCTGATAGCATTACTTTAGTACCACTTTACCACACTTATTTGGAGTATGTTTCTTTTTCCTCAGGAAAAGAGAAAACAGATATAGATATATCTATATAGTTAGCATCGCCAGATTTTCAAATTCAAGACACTGTTCTACCATCCTACAGTTCTATGCAACACCTAAATTTGTGCTGCTGCCACTTAACCAAGCTGGCAGTACAAGTACCATACAGCGCAGGCCAGGCCAACAGGGTGCCTTCTAATACCCTGAACGCTTTCCAGGCAAGAGCAATGCTTACAAAAACACAAACTAATTGAAGTCCAGTAACTTAGCGTGGTAGCATATTAATGGAGTCTTCTCTACACAAATACCAAAGTACACACAGACTATGGGATGAAGAATCTCAGCCATATGTTCTCCAGAAACAAAAGTTTTAAGGGAATTCACGTTACCAGTAACTTATTTTAAATGATCTTTGTCCATCTGCTAATTTCAAACCCCTTACAGCTGCTGCTGAGACAGGAGTAAATGAGAGTAATTTAAAACATCAGAGTATTGTAAAGGTAAACTCCCCATGTAAATGCATGCAACAAAAGCAAGTTTGAGGGTAAATACAGCACCTGCAGTATACAGGTGAAATTTCTGGTGAAATTTATATAAGTTATTTCATTAGAAGAAATAAAGTAGAAGAAGCCTGCAAGAAAGCAATACAGAAGTATGGAATCATAGAGAATATGAATCACTAGAAAGAAGTAAACACGTTTTCCTTTTTGTCCAAACTAATTAAAAAGAATTATTCCTTTGCTTAGGCTACAAATGAGCTTATATTTCGTTATTTTTTCTTATATAAACTGCAAGTAAACCTGAATTTACCTCCCAAAGTGCTTTGAAGTCCTTCTGCTCAATTCGAAGGAGCTCGCTGTATTCTCTGGTAACAATGGTAGCATGGCGAGGAGTGTTATCCAGAATGGACTCTCCAAAGGCAGTTCCTATTCCCAAAGTGCATATTGTTACAGCATCCTTTAATTAAAAAGGAAAGGACATGTTAAGTATTCCAGCATTTCTTATAAGAGTCTTTATGTCACATTTGCTAATGGTGCTACCTTAAGATTCTTTGGCAATTTTCTTTTTAAAAAGTTAAGAGTACCAAAACCATAGGAAATAAACAAAAGCCCACAATATGCTAATTAACAGCAAAGGAAGCCTCAGTGCGGAAGCAAGTGACCATCATTCAGATTAGACCTATCTTGCTGCAAAGCAGAGGGCACAAGAGTCACCCTCACCTTTGGAAGAGAGTTATGACCTCCGTTCATCTATAAAGACTGCTGTAATGATGAAATCCATTAGAAATGTCAGAGGTGATCAGAAGATAACTAGCATTAGAAAAGCAATCTTGGAATATAAATTTCTGCCCTATATAAGTTATCCTCATCAAAAAGAAAATCTGAGTGTTACGTCTCTTAGTAAACTTAATTTTCAGTTATAATATTCTCTCGTATTTATAATGCATTTGTCCATTGACTAAAAAAAAAAATTAAGTTAATTTCACATAATTCAGATATTTCATGTAAACTTTTAACTCCAAAACAACCTGGAATAAGTCTAGATTAATTGTGATGGTCCCCAGCATGCAGCACAGTACACTTCAAAAAGGTCTATATGAACACATGCCATTAATGTGATGGAAAAGATGTCTGATTCAAACCCTGTTGGCCAGGAGCTCCTCTTTGACAGTTCCAATACAAATTATGAGCTACAGCAGAAATAAATAAGTAAATAAATAGACTGATAGAAATTAAGTATCTTGCTGAATCAAGATTTTTAGATTCATGTCCTATTTTAGGCTTAGAAGTTGCTATGCTCCTGAGCAGTGGCTTGTATCTCAACATTTACTTAAGTCTCTTTCTAAGCTGGACCTTAACTGATCATCTTCTGAGTAAATTAAAAATAAAAATAGTAACAGTACTAAAAATTTACACAGAAGCGAGTCACAGTTTACTAAGGAAATTATACGTGCACATAGATAAATGCATAAACATATAAAAACACATGCTAATTTTACTTGACACAACATCAGAAATATAGTTTAATTTAATTCTAAAATGTAAGATTCGTAAAAAGGCTACAAAAATAAAGCAAAATTTTGTCATCCCATGCAGTCCTTCCTTGTGGCTGATAATCCAGGAGAGATGCATGAACATATTTCAGCATCATTTTCTGTGTTTAAAATCACATTGTTTTCCTTTCATGCATCTAATAAGTGGTAATAGGCAAATGTTATTAAGATCAAGTTAGTAGCTTTATAATTGCATTACAAAGACAAATGCCCATAATAGTCCAGTTCCCTGAACCATAGAAAATTGCTTTTGCACAGATATTACCATATAAAACTGTGTGTTCAGGAAAACAAAATCAATTACATTTTAGAGAAGATCTAGGAAGAATTTACCAACTGTCAGAAATATACTTGCAAGGAAGACAAATATGAACAGGCACTGTTTGAAAAAAGAATATTTGGGAATGAGTGCCCAAGAAACGTATGTCTCTACAAACAGCCTACAATACAGGCCATACACTAAAATGGTGCTTTAAGAAGCTTTGCATTCAGACCTGAACCACTATATGCGTGCTACTTTACTGAAAATTGCACTCAAAGGATCTACAAAGAAAACGTCTCTACTGCTCATGTCAAATTTGATATCCAGGTCTCCAATATATTATACTCAACTTTATTTAGAAAGTTCAGATAAAAGATCTCTGTTTAGGGCTGAATAACCAAACAGTCTAGCAGAAAAAAGAAACCTTTCCATTAGGTGGATTAGAAGCAATAATTACATCTTTAAACTTCTTTCTCACTCCTTTTCCCCTTGCTCCCCCAAAGAAACTCTCTAGAAACTTTTCACTTTTTTGATCCTTTACAACCTTAGAGAATATATTTTTAAAAACAGAATAGAGAAGAAGAGCAGAGGAAAGGTGTTAGTAAAGGAACCACTTTCTAAGGGAAAGTCTGATGAGGCAGCTGTTCAGCCTTAGAAATAAATTAACATTGTGGGGTATTAGGTCAAGGAGATGGAATGGTCCTACCTATCTTCATTAAAGAAAAGTCCAGGCTTCTATCAAGTGAAAGTTTTTTCTCTTTTTTTATTTTTTTCTTTCCTCCCCCAGCCATCATTGCTCTCCATATAGATGTAGTTTCTCAGCTAGCTAAGGAGCAAGTCCATCTACCTTCTTCAAGACTTCAGAGCCCTATCTTCTCTCTGCCCTCAATTTATACATCTCCAGCCTCCTAGGGAATCAGGTGTGCATTTCCTATTATGTCTGTTAACCTTACACTCAAGAATCTCCTGCTGTTCAATGTAGACTTCAGGAGGATTGCTGGCAGCTCAAAACTCAGTTTGCTGTTCCCCTCTGCCATCCCAGAAGCAGCAGGGGGTTCTAGCTGCTGGTAACCAGCTAAAATCCACACAGCTATTTAAAAGGCAGTATTAAAGACTTAAAATAGAAGAGATTGTTTCCATTGCTATCTGTCCTCTGAGCACACTATAGGAATGGTAGCGTTCAAATCAGACTGTTTGTGCATTCAGTTGCGCTGCCTGTCAGTGACAGATGAGAGACATGCAGTGAAAGAGTTGTTAAATGCCCCCCTCTCCCCCAGTCAATCTAAAACATTATTGAATTTGTCAGCGCAAACTATGGATAAGAATCAGAAATTCAAGGTTCTGCACTATTCCTTCCCCCATCATAAGAGACATCCCTGCATGCTCCTCCCTGACTTGTGACACTATTTTCCAACCTGGCATACAGAATTTTTGTGCTCTGGGTGAACAAAGTCATGGTGTCAGAGAGAAAAAAAGAAAATATGAAAGAAATTACCTTTGTTAGGAAGAAAGAGATTGGGTATTTTTCTTTGATATTTAAGTTTATTCAATATTTTAAGTTATAAAATTACTAAAATATTATATAAATATATAAATTATTTATTTTTATTATTTATTACATAAAATTATTAAAATATTTAAGTTTATTCAATATTTTGAATAAGGGAGTTGATGAGTCTGCTTTACTTTTATTTCATCATTTTCCCATACTTTGCACCTTCATCTCACTGCTGCATCTGTGTCCCTCAAGGACTCCATACCATCTCCATTATTAATTAAAAATCTGCAAAAGATAGCATTTTGGAAATTTGTGTACTATTACTTTGACACAGCTCAGCTTGTCCTTAGCAAAAATTTCCTTTCATAACAGAGAAACCAAAGGATCCATGTGAAAGTAAATTCTCTCTTCTATGAAGTGATTTTCTTGCTCCATTACCTCCACTGGAATATGTTTCAGTCATCATTCAGAAAGGAAATCCTTATCAAACTACTTTTAAAGATAACACAGCAATATCCTTCCACACTAGAATTGCAGTTTGACAACATATGTTAGGCCATCATCTTTACAAAAGACAAGGTGATCTACTTAAAGGAGACATTACACTCCAAGAAAGATTGTAAACAAGTTCTCTTCTGGTTCCTAATTAAAATATTTACAGATCAGATTAACTATACTATAATAGCATTAATTATTTCCACACATTCCCATCTGATTCTGTAAAAGGTACCTGTAATGTCTTGGCCTTTTTCCTAGGTATCTGGCAGACAGAAGTGAAATGATTTTTCTATATTAAATCTACATAAGCTAAGTTCAAAATCAAAATTAATATAACTATGCCCCTGTAGAGCTCAGCATGGGCTAACACACCCGACTTCTCAGCTATGTACATTTGTCCCCCTAATCTCTATTACAGCAGGTAGAGCAGTTCTCATGCTCAAAACAAACAATTTAAGGCTAGCTTGAGCATATTTGCACTACACTACAGACTACAATATAAACCTGCCTCAGCTTCACATAGGCTGTCCCTGAAATACATAATAGCAATGTTACACTTATGTTCAGAAAACAGCATTGCAAGGACTCTCCTCTTTAAATTTCTTCCCTTGTTTCCACTTCGTCTTATCACATACCTCCTTTATCCTCCGCTGGAGACATCCAGGAAATTCTTTCCTTTCTTACGTGGACACCTGTATCTCTTTCTTCATGGTCAATTTTTCTAGCAATACCAACTTGTTTGGCTTTTGATCCTCAGTCTTCTGCATTTTCCTACAACTGACACTGCTGTTCTACCCAATCCACTGCTGTTCTACCCAATCTACCACAGCTCCTCCTTTAAAGCTTTACTTAAAAAGGCTAATTGTTTGTAAAGTCAATTTGGTTCAATTTGGTCTGTTTTTAAAACCTGATTAGCTAAAAAAAATAAAAAAAAAAAAATCACCACCAAACACAGATAACCAGCAATGGCTCCTAACACACACTGTGATTCAGCAGGCAGACTACAGAAAAACTGTAGAATAAATTACTATTTGATCTTTGCCTTTCTTCTCTTCATTCCTTCCGATTTTATCAGACAGGAATATAAATCTTAATCATCTAGGGTAAAAGGCTCTGAATCTAATCCAGTGAAACACGATGCTGCAGAATCTGGCAAAGATGTCACACTGATACTTTTGTCATGCATTTATTCCCAGCTTTACACTGAGACATTACTGACACTCATCCATCAGAACCTGTTCATTTTCAAAATAGAATTCAAAAACTAAACACAGATGAGAGAAGTTGACAGTATTTTTAAGACAACACCAAACTAGGTATATCTCAAAAAGGAACTTCTATTACTACATATCTTGGTTGTAACAACGGGTGGATAACATTGCCAAATAAAAAATAAATTCAGAATCTGTCCATAATTGAGGGTAAAAACCTCTTTCTAAACAGAAATAGGCTGCTAAATCTGTTTATTTTGAAGGGTACTTACTAAATCCTTATGTAACTTTTAAGTAGGATATTTATCAGGGTATTTTTTACAAACATCTTGAGGCAAGACCAAACAGTTCATTCCACTTACCTCTGCACTTCCTAGTATGACACTACCTTGGAAAAAAAAAAAAAAAACAAACAGAAAAGCACAAACCCACGTCCTCTTCAGTCTCTTCTTGACTGT
Organism: Anser cygnoides; assembly: GCF_040182565.1. Lineage (NCBI taxonomy): Eukaryota > Metazoa > Chordata > Aves > Anseriformes > Anatidae > Anser > Anser cygnoides. The sequence continues at coordinate 20,466,536 of NC_089878.1, forward strand.
TGAACAGCCCGAAAATTCATAAATAATTTGTACAGAAAGCAGACCAGCCACCAGTCAGGATGGGTAATCCTGTCAGATCTCTGTATTGTAATTGTGCTGTCCCGTGTTAATGGCAAATGAAATTACTGCCATGATCATCAGCAGCTAGAATATTTTACTGCCTCAGTGAAACAAAAATAACACTAATAGGTCTGGTCAAATGCTTTTAAATAGTTATATAGTAAATAGTTCGATATGATTTTCAAACTAGCCATTTCAGTATTAAACAGTGCCTGCACTCAGCTTGTTATATATTCTAACACTGCCCTCTTGTGACACAATACAGGTTTGCAATCAGTCAAAAAGGGGTTTTCCAAACCAAGATGAGAGTTTATCTATGAGACCCTAAATATGTATGTTTATCGTAACATTTTAAACATTACATGGAATAGTCCCTCCTATTGTAACAGAAAATCATAGGTAATGTTTACGTTTCTGTTTATATGAATTTTCAACTTGGTCCTCATCAGTATTACTAACATTTCCTGTAAATAATCACAGGTATCTGCATGAGTAAGCTAATGCACAGCAGGAATTTTTATGAATTTATACTTCACTAGCTACACTGAAGTCTTGATCCATTAGCACATTTAGATCTAATTTCCAGTGCAAGACATGTAACTGTATGCCTCTGCAGCAGCACAGGCCTTCAAGAGTCTTAGTAAGCACGAATTACACAGTACTTTACTGTACTTTCAGTGGAAGAAAGCAACCAAGCTCCAAATGTGACTCCATAAAGAATTCATACATAGTAGCTGCCACATAATACATTTATTCCCAGGCTCACTGAAATGCAAGTTCCCTAGGTAGCCAGACAAACACCTAGCAAAAGAGAGACTAATATTGTATTTTTAATCGATAGAATTGATTTACCACATTTACATTAACACTATACTCATCATCATCCAATCACAGGATAATTCAAGCTGCAAGAAAACTTAAGAGGTCATCAACTACAACCTCCTTTAAGTATTAAAAAATTATTAGTCACGTCTAAACACTTTTTAACCAACAGGAATTTAAATACAATAGCTAGCTTCTCCTTCACTAGAAGATATCACATATTCCTTCTACAATTTTACATGAGGCTACAAACTTTTAAACTTGTATGCTCAGGCAAACTTTTCTAACTCCAACAGGAGCAGAAAAATAAAGTAAGACTGGTACAAGAGCTGAAGAAAATCCAAAGAAAATTTAGTAGCAAGCAACAAAGGCAGATGCAAGTTTGAAGACAGAGCAAGATATACATTAAACAGTAAGTGGAAGCTGGCCTTGAACAATGACGTTTTGTTGTGAAGAAGACATCCACTAAGGAAAACACCTAATTCCTTGGGCTCCATGTAAGACCTTGTTTCTGGGTCAGAGTGTTGCTAAATGAAAGCAAACACCACGGGGCAAGAATATGGCTTGGCTTTTGGGGTTCAGGAAGGCAACATTTCCATATATCTGGGAAACAGCAGAACGCAGTTTGAGTCCCATAGATGCCTGGAATACAGACAGCTTTCAATACTCAGTAAATCCTTAAGTAGCAGAGCTGAGGTTCTTCGGAAGATTATCTGCTATGACTGTGAAAGGACAAGAGCCAAACCTGTGGATTAAGGCTGCAACATAGTTTGTTGGTTCTGGACATGAAATCAGGGAATCCCTGGAGGGTCCCAATTACCTCTCTGGCTGCAGGCCAGTATGATGAACAGGTGCAACAAAGGAAAAGCTGTTGTTGAAATCTGGCTAACAGTTGCCAGCTGAGAGACTGTGACCTTCCTGGAGAAATAATGGTGGAAGTAAAACAGGTTTGAATTTTACTAAGTTTCTATCCCAAAGCTCAAGAATGGCTAGCACCATCTCAATGAGGAAGCTAAGGCAAGACTGGAACAGGATACCGAGGAGCTAAAGTCAGGACAAGGAGCAGGAGAGCAAGGAACAAAAGGAAAGACACGGTACAAACACCAAACTGGGGCAAAACCAGAGAATATACTGGGCTCAGACATCATTTCAGTGTCCCCACCCACCACTTCTTCCTTCTCAAGCACTAGAATGGTAAATGCACGAGCTGCTATCCTTCTGGCACTGAGGCTGTATCCTATGGCAACTAGACAGTGGTAAGAATTCAGTGCATTGTTCCTGTGAAAAGGAAACACAAGGTTTAGAAATTACTGTACAATATAATTTCTGTAACTAGAACTACACGAACTGGAGATCTGTAGTTTCCCATTGGCAGGAAAATGCAGTGAACCTGAATGAGCAGAAAAGATATTTACATTTCTTAAGAGGCTGAACTGTTCAAACCTCCATCTAATGGAACAAATCAACACTCGAAACAGATTCTTAACTTCCACATTCAGAAAGCTTACGTGGATACATTTATTTCCGATTCAGTGAAGAGAAGATGGTCCAGCTTAACGGTGCAGCGCCATCTTTTGGCAAACACCAGAAAATATTCCTGATTGCTTTAAATTGCACAGGAAAGGGTCTCGTAAAAGCCCTGTCACGTCCCAAATTGTGACAATACCATCTCATCTTTTTATTCATATTTATTCAAAACTCTCAAAAATTCAAAAACTCAAAATTCTGCAAATCCAGGAGTGCCAAGATATTGAGTAATCACTTGCAATTATTTGGTATTTCACTTGTTCTTCTATTTCTTTACACTGAATAGGTATTACCTCCAGGTCTAACACAGCAGCCGTTTCAGTACTCTGTTATCACTATCATACCTTCCCCTTCTTTCAGCAAAGACTGCAGTATGCTGTTATCAGACTGCACTGTTGGTGGGTTTGGTTTGAACTCTCAGAACCAGGACTGAATTCAAATATTTCCAGAGAATCAATCAACAATTCTCAGTTCTTTATCTTGACTTCATACAGCACTATGAGAAAAGACTATGAGCTCTGTTTCATATTCACATGTAGACCCTTTTTCAGAGCACCACATTTCAGTTTTCTTGATATCAATGGCATGATTTGCCTCCATAAACAAAGGATAGCTGAGGCTAAAGGACAGGTGGAGAAACAAAATGATCTGTACAATATATCTCATTGTTATCTACCTTGACTAAGTTCTAAGCTTTCGTTGCACTACTAACTGGATGGTTTTAATGAACAATTTATTTTACCTGGTGGTTGCTTGTATCAGAAACCTTCACATCGAGGGATCCTGTCAGAACAGCATACCAGTTTGTTCCAATATCACCCTGACGGAATACTAGAAAGATGAAATATTGTAAATAAGAGGTATCTCTTTAAGTTTAGCAACATTAAACATTTTCCCATATATTACTGTACTACTTTAGTCACTGCTGGGAGTATAGAACGTGCCTTATCAAACTACTTACTTGTCCAATAATAGTTCCAAGTGACACTGGAAAGTACACATTTTAGTAAACCATCAAGAGACTAATGAACCAGTGAAAGCACACAGAACTGCTTCACTCTTTCTCAGTTTGCTTCTCTTTTACTGCTATTTAGTTAATGAACACACACACACACAAAAAGACTTCCTGAACGATAAACAAGGTACCTTTGCAATTTATAACCTTTGAATGCAGATACAGCACCCACTGCCATCGGTAAGTTCTGGCTGAGAAACAACTATAGTTGTTTGATGTTCAGCTATTCCGACAGTGTGATTACAGAGTACCAGAATTCCCACTACTCTAAGCAAACCCCACTGCTGTGTACCTAAAGTGCATCAGATTTAGCTGAGGGGTCTCAGAGACTTTATCAAATATCACTTACAACAGGTCTCTGTCAGCTATTCCCCTGGTACAACTCTGTGGACTCACACATTCTCATTACAGAACCACCACAGCTTCATCTGGCACATGAGCTGACAGAGCAGGCACAGAACTGTTGCACCCCACAGCAATACGCAGCTCTGCAGATCTGTTTTGTTATCTAGAGTGACTGCAAACCATACATACTCAGTGATATGCCTCAGTGATACACTTCTGTCTCTGACATCACAAAGTATCTACAGAGGAGATCATTAATACATTTACAGGGGAAGAATGAGGCATAAGTGCAATGACTGCTTCTAATCTTTCAACAAAACAGTGGCAGACTTCTAAATCCAATAATGTGTGCCTTGTTACCATAGATTCACCACATATCATGTTTGTAGAGCAAGCAGCAATTTAGTCCTGCCTTCCCTCATGACTAAGACTGTAAACGTTTTTACAGCCATTCCACTGATTGTACTCTCTCAACAATCTCCTGGAGACAATCCCAAACTAAATTGCAACTTTATCTACATAAAATAGATCACCACATGACGCTCTCTTACATGTGATTCCCTTTTCCAGATTTTCATAATATCCACAGAGACATATCTGCTGGAGAAGGTTTGGATGAAATTTCTCAAAAGCTTTCACTTCTTTCAGTCGTGTGAATATTATGTCTACATCTTCACTGGAACGTTCCAAAGGTCTGCAAGAAAACAAAGGACAACAGTTCCCAACAGCTTTATCAGAGAAACATTCCCACCTGCATGCTACAAACTCATAAATGTTGGCATTAGAAGTCACACCATAATATAAACCAATTAAAAATCATTTCACAGGTACACAATGAAACCCTTCCACAACATCCTACTGTCAATTATCACCTTGAGCATGATTATTATCATTTCAACACAGAAGCCCCCACTGAGCAGCACCAAAGTCATGCTATAGGAATAACTGTAAAAGAATATATGATGGTACAGTCTGTATCCTAATGAGCTTAGAGTGATATATAGTTTTAAGTTTGTAAGGGAACACAGATAACTAGAGTCACAAACAGACAAGACATCTCTGAAACTGGTGCCCTAAACACAGGTTTTCTATCTGGCTACAGGAAAAGCATTAGATATCACCAGTACTTCCTATATCCACCCTTCTCTTCTGCTTTTTACTGGATACAAACTAACTTGAGTGCAAGGACAATTTTAATAAGAACATTCTCTTTCAAACAGTTTGTCTCATAATGCTGGACAAATTAAATATACAAGCAAGAATCTTAACTCTTGATTGGTACAGCTAAAGAGTATTAACCCATCCCTAAACAAAGTAAACACACACAGACAAATGAATCCTGAAAAAGTAAGAGGACAAGACTTTGGTGTTGAGGAAAATCTAAAAATATTGAGAAGGTTGATGTATTGTATGAATACTGAATAAAAGCAAACATATCTGAATTCAATAAAGGAATAGTTCAACATAAAATTTATGTCCTGTTTTCCTTTCCTCTCATACACGAAAAGTTTTTAGATTGAAAAAAAAGCAAAATATTTAAAACATATGACAGGAAAAAAAATGAAAGAAATAAGGAAAGAAAGAAAGATTTCAACAAAAACAAAATCGTGGAACTCCCTTCAACAAGGTAGCGCATGGACCAGCAGGTTTAGAAAACTACTACATACTTATGAATCTGAAGTGAATTAGCTCCCTACTATATATTTTAAATGTGATTATCCAACACTATAAATCAGCAGGTAAGCCAACTGCTAACACACGGCATTAGAAGAATTTTTCATAGTGGACCTAGCACGATGCACAGAAAGAATCACAGAATGTTCTTAGATCATACTGGAAATCAGGTGCAGAAATCATTTATGTATAAAGGGTACCAGAAAGATAAACAACTGTCAGTGATCATTGGGCCTGTCACTCACTAAATGGCTGCTAGTTAATTTAACTGCCAAAAACATTTGTTTATCCAGTGTGTGAGTTCTTCTAAATCAACAGAAATCAGGTAAGATTTGCATGATGAACAAAGCCTACGTTAACATACACATGACCTTTATCATCTTATTGTTACACCCACGGTGTAAGCACTCCTTCCAACTGGAAATTTTAATGACTCCTTTTTGGAATCAAAGACTTCATTGTCTCACAGAAGAATCCCAAATCCTATCCACATTGAGTCTCTGACTCTCAACTTTCTTATTAAATTAAGTCTAGGAGGGATTAAATCTCTATCCTCATTTATACTCCAACTTACCCTTATTAACTGCAGATGTGCATAATAACTCTCCGGTGTATATGGTTGCTTCTACATCACTGTGATATGCTCTTACCACTTCACACCACAGCCAACTACAACAGCTCCTTTTTGAAATCTCTCCAGTGACTTTCACCAATACCTTTTTTTTTAAAACTGTGCGCTAGCTGACAGGTACTAATAAGCATAATTCTCTTGTCAAAACCCTTTTAAGAAGATTACAAGGTGCAGCTTGCAAACATTTAAAATCCATTTATACAAGATCCCTACCCAAACTACAGTAGCACTTGGAACACAAGCTCCCTTAATTTATGGACTCTTAAAAATAATAGCAACACCCAACGAGAAAAGAAAAGGAGTATTCTCAGTACATCCTCTTTTCCTAGAAAAACTCTGAGATTGTTTAGCTCACACAGTTACTCATAGCATACCCCATACAAGTGCACCAGTTTGTTTGCATAAAATTGCGTGTAGGATCTCAGTGTTTAGTGTTTTCCAATTGTTTGATGCAGTCAGACAGGGAAAAAGCAAACAGTATTAGCAAACTACAGGCATCAGGCTTTAAAAACTTAATCAACATTGTTCTGTTTTCTTCCTGAAATGTGAGTGCAGGAAAGCCTTCCACTTCTGGTCCTGTCCAAAGGACAAGATTTGGGGGGATTTAAGTCATAGAACGTGTAGGCTTTTTTCTGAGTTGCTGAATTTAAAGAGTTGGGGATTCCTTCTAGTTCAGAGTAAGGTGAGAGCAGGGCACACTTCCTTTGATGTGGCAAAGAATGTCTTGTGCCAGGCAGATCAACTGCAGGAAAAGCTCCTTCTTCTGACAGAACCGCTTCATGGCCCCAGAAAGTGAGTCACCAAGGAAGGACAGGCATTCTCCCAGGTGGCTGAGCCACACTTCTCAGGGTTTTAAACATCAGCACAGCAATGAGAAACTCCATATTTATTGAGTAAGATAAAGTGATGTGTTCCTAGTGGCTAAGTTGAGCAAGCAGCTGAGCTACAGTGCTTTGTATTTGCAGCAGTTGCTTCCACTTGGGAGTGCAGGAAGTGGTCATTTAAAGGGGGCTCATCTGACATGCTCTAGCCAAAAAGAGGAATCCAAACTTCCAAGTAATATGCATAGTTGCAATCTGAAAGTTGTTTCATTCCTTAAAGCATTTGTTAATAATTCATTACTGCAAGCCATTTGCTTCAGTAGCCTTTCCTCAAAATATACTGGGTTTGATACTACTGCGTGCATCTAAATTTCCAGAAGTATTTTTACTGGGAGGGCACATATTTTGATCCAGTACAATTGGAGACTAAGCTAGAATTTGGAAGAGTTTTTTACTGAATGAAACAATTAAACAATCTTAGAAAAGGTACCTTCTCCTCCAGCTGTGTTTTCCAAGATAAAAAAGCAGCCAGCAGCACGACATCCAAGGAATCCTAATTGTACCCCAGAATAACAACTCATCAACGTCTCTCAAATGGGACACATGGACAAGCACCTAGTTTAAGATCTAGCTGTTTGGTTAAGATCATGATTGAGAATAAAAATGAACGGTCAGACAACAAAATGCATTTAAATACGATCAGAGCTCCTGGGAAATTATCTTTAATGTTTAGGAGAAAGGAATTAACTGACATTAGATGTCCTAAACTGAGGCAGCCTCTCGTCTTTACTGGGGCCTGTTATTTTGGCTCTGTAAAAACTCCAGACTACAGCGTAACAGTAGTTGTAGTACTCAAACTTATTTCTATTAAGTGCTTATAATCTGTAACAATGAGACTGGTTTCAAAAAGGTAGTTTTACTTAGTGAGATAACATAATGGCAATAATAAAATACTATAGTGTCAATTAACTGCTTCTCCACATGCCTGCAGAATTCAGGTTTGACCACATTCAAGAGAGTATCATTTAATAAAATTGTCATCATTGTCACCATCATTAAATTAACATCAATGAATCTATTTATGATGCCAAATTTTGTTTTCTAAGGACAAGCTGCCTAGCATGGAACAACAGGACAACATACATTTACTTCCTTCCTCACTTGGAGGTACCTTATTAAATTCCTGAAAACCTATGTGTTTTTTTTAAAGCGTGGTTTGGAAAAATATTTAGGCAGCTAATATTGTAATATACTTCTTAGACAATAATAATAAAACCTATTAATTGGAAAAGTACTACTGATGGGAGATAGAGAATTAGTCAAGCTTTAATGTCACTGGAGTCACCCTGATAGGAGGCAGTGGTATTAATCCCGAAAGGAATCATACCCCAGAGCAGGGAGATGGGCTCCAAAGATCAGCCTCGATGAGGTGAATCTCCCTACTCCCCCACATGGCACCAAGAGCATTTGGAAAAGCTTTTGCAGAGAATACTTCACAGCACCTAAAGTCACTCCTCCGTGATCACCATCCTGCTCACCAGAGAGCAAGCCCACTGCGCTTAGCCTCTGTATGCTAAAAACAGCGCTGTTCTGTGACACTGATGCTGTCATGCTACTGAAGTGTTCCCCCACTGCTGATGCTGCAGAGTTGTAACGAAATCTGTGGGCATGAGAAGTTTAAAAACGCATTTCAGAGAGATTGCAGGTACCACTGGAATCTCTGCTAAAGCTTCTCTCCTAAATCTCTCTGTTCCTGAGATCTCTGCTCCAAGTTACAGAAGTATACTCTGTCGCCAGTTTGGTAGAATACAAATATTTTAGGGTATGGCCATCCTTACGGTAGGAAATCTATGGTTCAGTCCAGTGAGGCCCCCATGTGCTCTCCACGCTGCCTCACCCCATTTAAAATTAATTTTATGTAGAACAGATTGCAGAAGTGTTACACTTGTCATCACCTTGTTTGCTTTAAAAAACAGCTTCTTGACCTTTTTCCAGACTTTTCAGCACCACTGTGGAGCAGCTGATCCTATATCTCCATTTCCCTCAGGTCTGCAGGCTACAAGCCCAGAAAGCTTTAGCGACTGCCCTAGCACCCACCCCTCGCTAACAGGTCCAGCAACTGCAATTGAGTAGGTAGCACTCCACAGCCATAGCAAATGCCAGGCCAAAACCGTGTGTGAGGAATGGAATTGATTTGGAAATAAAAACTGCACATTTAGTAACTACTGACATCAAGGACAACGCATAGGTCACCCTGCTTTCCCACCCCCCACCCATATAATCTTAATGTGATCTTCCCTAAACGTGTCTTAACAGGGTCCTGTGCTGACATCCCTTTTCCCTGTTGCCAAAGTGAGGGGGGCATTTCCAGTGTTACAAAGCAGGGCTACAAAATGATTAGAAAATGATGAAAAGCAGAAGTATTTTGTTTCTTTTCACTACCCTAAAAGCTTTTATGCTTTGTTTAACCACTGACTGCTTTATCCATCTCCCCATTTATATTACTAATTTGCCTCTTCAAAGCACTGCACTAAAAGTCTTATCTGGCAGAAATGTTTTCACACAAGGCAAATCTTCTGTCTCCTGCCTCTTCAATACAGCATCACAGTGCACACACAAGTGACAGCATCAATACCAGCTACACGTTACTATTCAGTTATGTCAATACGGTTTCTGTAAAGGATATTTTGCCCCTGATTTATTTGGATGTCAAGATTTCAGGCATATATTTTATAAAGATAAAACAATTTCCTTGACAATGTCTGCTTGACTCTCTGTAACAGATTATTTAAAAAAAAAACACCTGTCAGAAGTGTATCTTCATAAGGTTATTTCATATTTTAAAGTGCAAACTATTCAAGGTCAAAGTTTAAATATTGACAGAGGATAATTGCTATAATTCTTCATATATAAGATTTGGGCAAGTGTTTCTGTTCTTGTGTAGCTTATAGAGTTTTTAAAGAGTTAAAGTGTAGAGTTTTATAAAAGAAACTGGCTTGGTGGTGTTAAAATTATGTATTTGGATGTTTACGTATGCTATGAAAGACACAGAAATCACCAGAACTACACCGTTATGAGCTTACTATCTTTTAAACGTAGAAATATACGTGTTAATTTACAAGAAAGGAGCAAGTTGGAATTCCTTTCGTTTTAAAACTAAGATTATCTCACAATAACCTACTTTATCTTCTACCACATCTTTTTTTTCAGATATTTCTCATAATTGGTTTGACACTTGAAAAAGAAAAAAACAGAAGATACCTAGTTTTACCTCCTTTGCCAAGATGTCTCTAGAATTTTAATATGTTTATTTCTATAACATGTATTCAAAAATCTTAGCCCTGCTCCAAATGAAGGACAACACTGAGGTCTATTTACTTTCCTTGATCTTTTAAACTCTTAAAAGGGCAATATTGCATTTCAGACAACAATGAACAGCCCACAAAGGATGAATAGATACGATACATTTCTTCCACTGGCAAGGCTGTTTGTAGCACAGAACACAATAGACAAATAAAATTGGTTCATCTCTGGGTTAAAACCAAAGCATCTATTCAATGATGCAAAGGCAAACTTTGAGCTGGAAGGTACCAGTAATCACTACTGCGGATCACTTGGTGAATTTTACAAGTACTTTAAACTACATATATAAAGTATCGGAGGGTTAGACAAACAGCAATCAAGCATGCTTCATTTCTTTACACACCCATCTCTACAAATTATGCATCCTTCCAACTGGTCAATTTTAGATCTGTATAAACAGTGGAATGGCAAACAATGTATTTATTAAGCACCGATATTCAGAAAGATTTACTTCAAGTTAAAAATACATTATTTGAACAACACAACTGTAATAGGAAAGAAAAAAAAATTAACCTTCATATGCTTCTTAAAAAGACAAAATCCTTCAAGTGAAAAAAAAAATGCAAAGAAATTTTCACCTTTTATTTCTACAAATTTTTACATATGTGCAAGCTTTGCAACCAAGGTGTGACTAAACTTTATCAAATAAATCCTCCAACTTTCATAGCTCAGGACAGTTAACAACATCCCATTTGATACAAGTAGAGATGGATTAAATTACATTAACCAGCACTGCAGCTTCATAATAGACAGTAAAAGCACTTTAGTATGAAGACAGACTCTGGAATATGTTGCAAATGAAATTTATAATTGAACAATATGCACAAGTGAGGATATACTTTGATTCAAACTCTGGTTACTGCCATCCACAAATAGACTATGCTAAAGGCATCTTTACTCATTTAAGGTCTGCATTGTTGCAGCTAATGAAAATTCAAAACTTAGAACAACTATGAAATAGCTTTTATAGATCTACATTGACATGCATACATTTTGACAGCCACTGAATTCAAAGATCAAGTAGATTGCCATTTCAGGAGACATTAATTGAAGATACTTACAAAGCAGCAGGAATAGTAAGAGTTGTGATCATGCCAAATATAGTGCAGAAAATACTAACAGAAGAAAGAAGTGCCATAGGAATGACAATGCAGACAAAAACAGATTTCACACTGGATAAGAAAAATACTTGTATTTGATAAATATCTGGTGGTCACCTGACTTTGAAGACACAAATTCAATTTGCTGGTTTGTTGGGTTTTTATTCTGCTGCTGGAATATGAGCTTTTGTTAGAGAAGAAATTTAACCTGCAAAATAATTATTTATGAAACTAGTAAAATCATCAAAACCAGCTCATTTGTGGATATTTTTATCAACCCTCCCGCTTCTACCAATACCAAAAAAAAGACATTTTCCATGAAAACTGACTATTTTCACTGAAATCTACATTTCCAGGCTCTGCGTTAGAAGTTTAGAAGTCATTAATCTTTCTCTCCTCCATGAGTATTGGAATCTCTATGAAACTACAAGGTTTTTCCATTTAGGTCACATCCAGCCTTCACATAGTCCTGGCACTGCAAATATGATAGACAGGACTACATAAAACATCCTAGTGATTGTAAACAAGAATTGGGCCTTCAACTCAAAGAACAAAAAAAGGAAAGCAATGCTAAATAACATGCAACTTAAATAATGTTGCACAATGTTTTGCTCAGAACAGAGGATTTTAGAGATAAAATCTTAACAATGTGCCAAAAATAATTCAGGCAATGACAGTCTAGATAGTTTTCTAGCTTTGGTCTGGTAATAGGCAAAACCCATAGTTGCAAAGAGTGCCACAACAATCATGTAGCCACTTTACAAGGATACCTACTAAACTTGAATACATCATGTTCCAAATGGCATACTCACACACGAGTGATCAGCCTATGATAAGCTATGTTTATACGTGTTAATGTTAGGGCAATCACTTTTTCTTTCTCTTAACACATCCATAGAACAAGTGCATAACTTACTGTAACCAAACATAACAAATACAAGCTGATACTAGAGATGCTTAAGCCTCTGATGGCAGAGAATAAAACAGTCTGAATTTGCTCAAAATAAAATTCCTGCTCTCACTGTGAGTTATTCTGAATTCATATATTCAATAAAATGCAGAGAGCGACAAGCTTATGCCAGACTATACTAACAATCATTCTGGTCTCTCTGAGGAGAAGTGGAAGGAAAAAGGGCTTTTTTATTATTCATCAAAGGCTGCACCTTTGCACTGGACTAGAAAATGAGTTGCATGATGCGGAAAGATAAATTTGTTATTATTCATTGCACTCAGAAGATTGCACCTTTGCATGAGCCTTAGAAAGCACTTAGGCTGCGCCTGTAGTGCTCTGTCTCTGAGTTTCTACATCCCGGTACTTGCTGCTGAAACATCCCCACACAGACTTGATCTAAGCATGCAGCGGCATGCTTGCATACTACATACAGAATACAGAACACATACAGAAAGGAAATGCCAAGTACACAGGCCAACAGGAGCTGCAGTGTACGTCCACGATTTTGTTCAGATCCAAACTAAGTAAATAATGATTGCATTATTTCTATGGATTTGTTATAAATAAAAAGCAAGGGTAAAAATTTAAATTTGTGTATCTTTATTGATCTTATAACAATATATTTTAGAAGTAAATAAAAGTGCTGTAAAGAAATTATAAAATATTCACAGTATTGTCTTATTATCAGTCTATATCGCTTTGAGACAATTACAAGTTGTACAGAATAACAACCTGAGAAAAATAATTTTCCTTATTTCTTTTACAATACTTTCAGAATATCAGCTCTTTTTTCTTGCCTATCTGTACACTTACAAGAAACCTATTGACTGCTAAGCATATAAGAATAACATAATCTCAAAGATATGTTATGATGAACTACAAGACAAACCCTGATTCAAATCTGTTGCTGTGACTTAGGTTCAGTCTGAACTTACACTCAAATTTACGGGAGCTTGGTTTAAGGTACGGATCCGAGATATTACCCTGTATGTTATTTTGGTTTTGTTAGAGGTAAATAATGCAAGTCTAAGGTCTACCAGGATGACAAGGATATAAAAGCTTAGTATGTACAATATGGCCTCAAAACACCCATTCATATTTAAATAATTTATAAATAGCTGAGCAAGAATCATAACATTCGTAGCACAACAGGCTAGCCAGGTTACATGCTTTGCTCTGTGATCTGCTCCTCCAGTCTGCTAAGACACTGAAGGTTATGTCTAATACAGAGGAAAACACAGGATGCCACAGGCAGCTGTGAAATCCTGGGATCTCTGACTGTTGTGAATACTGTTCATCATTTAGAAGTTTGTATTTGAATCCAATTAAAATACTTAGTTGAATTCAAAACTGTGATCAGACTTAGAGAAATAATAGCTATGTAAAAAATACTTTATCCACCATGCAGTAATTATATGACAACACTGAAATTTCCTGGTTAGACAGTCTTCTGTGTCAAAGAAACCATTAGAGTAGGTTATACATTGTTCCTAAGCTAAATATACGCATTTGCAAAATTCAGCAACCTTCTTTTAATTATGCGCAGATTGGACTTACAGAAAATGCTAAAACAGTAGGCATGCTTCTGCTCCCTAAGAAATCAGTGGTAAGGCAACTATTTACTTTAAAGATAAAAGGACTGGTTTCTTTAAGTATTATTTCCATCTCCAGGGACAAGCACGATGTACAGTCACTCACTATTGATCATCTCTCTCCCCTGCAAAAATAAAGCATTATTGACAGAACACAATTTTCTGACCTTTTCTGTTCTTGCATTTACATACCTTTGCACTTGTGACTTTACGCCTTCCTCTGTATTTTATTTTTAAGTGCTGATGTTTGGTGTTTGTGATTAATAACCACATATGGAAGTTGCATGGTTGAAGCACTAGTGTACTTAGCCAACAGTACCCTACACAGTAATAACATTTCTCCTAAAATGTTTTGGTGGTTCTTGATTTGTTATATACACGCTCTTACTTTAGATGACAACAGTCCCAGTTTAATAAGTGACTTCAGGAGAAACACGAAGAACATACACAAAATACATCATTACTGTACATGAAATATATTGTTTACGAAATACTGAAATACATACTGAAATACTCCTAAAATATATACATAATGTATATTATATATATAATACTTTATAACTGTATATATGTTGTATATACAATATAGTAATTAAATACTCCTAAAATTGTAAAGCATACCAGTTTTAGAACTGCCTTCCCATAAATTCATTAACTAAAATATATTGAAACTATTGAAACCGTAACTATTCAATAAAAACACAGGTTTGTTACAGAGATTTGACTCATTGAATGATCCTGTATTTACAGAATCCACACCTAGTTTAGACATAGTGTAAGATTTTTTAAAAGGCTTTAAACACATAGAAATCACGTAACTCAAATGAGTAAGTTGACAGACCATCTATAGAAAAGAAATACGCCCTGGAAGTAAAAACGTGTAAATTAATTTAAAATGCTTTATCTAACAGTGCTTGGAGACCTATAGTACTTTTCCAACATAGTTTTAACAGTATTTTTTAAATGTAAAAACAGAACAAAATGTCCAAGTGTATTTCTTATAATTACAAAACAAAGCACAGCAGAGACTAGGAAATATCCTGCAATCTCTCCTGTCCTACGTTTCTCCCACATCCAGATTGCCTTCTGGAAAAGAAGGATAACAATAAATAATCCTTCAGGGCAACCATAACTGATTCTTTCCACTCAACAAGCAGGTGCCACTAGCATATACCAACTAATGGAAAGTGACAAAAAAGTTTCATCTTAACAGTTCAAATGAAATTCCCATTCCAACAATGGCCAGTATATTAACTGTGTGCATATATAATCATTTAGGTTGGAAAAGACCTTCACTATCATCAAACGGCAGATAGATTCCTAAACGAAATGCCTCATTTGTGCTTACAAATAATGTCATTCACAAAGCAAGGCTATGCATCACTTTAAGCATGTGTCCCTGAATTTTATTTTACAGTTTGGATGTCTCAATGTATTGCATCAAAGCAACCTGAGAAATGGCAGGACCACCTATTTAAAAGTACTGAGGATCATACTCTGCTTCTTCACACCTGCCCAATGTCAGTTTGCAGAATGGAGAACCAGGCCCTCTGCTTCTTCTTTTATTTATTTATTTATTTATTTTACGGCTAGTTCTGCTTGTATTCCTATTTACAGTACTTTTGACATTTATACACGTTACTTCAGCTCTAAGAGGTCAGTCTTTTAATGTTAAGTGTTACAGAAGGGGATCGGGGAGGATGACTGGCAGCGTTTGTGGCAGGTGTCTAGACCAAAAGTTTTATTAGCTCATACAGATTGCAGCTTGGACTATGAAAGAAAACATACTTGGAGGTGCAGTCCTGAGAACACCAGGACGTTATGTGGAAATGGCGGAACTGATGAGAGGGGGAAGTTTCGTTCTGTGCATACAGTGGGTTGTCGGTAACTGGGCACCAGGTGACAGAGGCCAGCTGACGATGCTCAGCACACCACTGTACCTTTGTGTAAGTCACTTCTCTCCAAGGGCTTTGTTCAAACTGTGTAGTGGCTATGGTCTAATTTTTTGTTAAAACATTTTCCTAAGCACTAGTAGACACTGAGTGTTCAGAAATCAAACAGCTTCACTTCTGAACTCATCCAGTACGCGTTAATGGCAGTACCATGGCAAACCACCCACCACGTACCTAGACGCTGCGAACCTCACTTTATTCCCCTACACCTACTGGAAGGACTCCGAAGGATTTATTTAAAATAAATAAACGAATACATCGCCAGTATTTTTAAAGCGCACACACCTCCTCTGGGCACACGCTCCCGCCCTCGCAGCGCTGCCACCCGCCCGGACCTGCCCCGCGGAGCGGCCACCCCTGAGGGAGCCCTCGGCCGCCTCCCCGGGGCGGACATTTTCTGTCCCCCTCGGCCAACGCTCCCGCACCTGCCCGCGCCGCGGGGCGCTCTGGGGCCGGCCCTGCCCGCCCGATCCTGAGGCGATTGTGGGAGGCGGGGGGGCCCCGCGCTGAGCTGAGGCGAGGGCTGCGAGGCGGGGGGCTGCCGGGCGAGGCACTGAGGCGCCGAAGGGCTGTGAGGAGACGAAGGGCTGTGAGGTGAGGGGCAGCGAGGGGAGGCGCGGGGCGGGGGGGACCCTGCGGCGGGCAGCGGGTCCGCCATGGCGGGCACAGCGGGTCCCCGCCCGGTATCCCCGGGCCCGCGGCTCCCGGTCTCCGCTCCGCTCCTCCTCCACGTGCGGCGTTTTCCAGGCAGCGGCGCGGAGCAGCTGCCCCAGGGGGCGTCCCCAGCCCCGTATCCTACCTCCCCCTACCCCGGCCCGGCTTCCCGCGGGCGCTGCGCTCCCCACCTGCACGCTCCTTATGTAAGGCGGCACCCGATGGGGGAGCCGGGGGGGGACAGCGCGCACACACACACACACCCACACACACCCCCGTGCATGCAGGGGGCAGCCCGCCCGCCCGCAGCATCCCTCCGCAGCCTGTGACCGCGCCGATACCTTTTATCCAGGCAAGCGATCCACTCGCCGGAGGACGCGGAATGGGAGGTGTGCGCGGCCACCATGTTGGACAGGGAGCGGGTCGCCGCGCACCCGGCTGGCAGCGGCGGCGGCTCCCCCCGCCCGCCCGGCGGTCGCTCGGTCCGTCCTCCCTCCCTTCCCTCCCTCCCTTCCCTCCTTCCTTCCCTCCCTCTGCCGCGATGGGCTCGCCCAGGGCCCCGCCGCCGCCTCAGGGCAGCCCGGGGGAGCTGCGCCCTCCGGCGCGGGGGCGGCCGCTGTGCCCTCGCCCCCTCCGCAGAGCCCGGCTTGCCGGTCCCTGTCCTTGCCTCACCAGAGGTGTCCTTGACGGGGCTGGGAGGGGGAATACAAGCCGGTTGTTGAAAACCAGCAGCTCAGGGTTATTTCACCTGCTCTGCACACTTTGCTGTTTCCGTCCTTCCCCCAGCATAAGCCCACACTAGCTGGAAGAAAGATACAGTCCACATTTTTTTTTTTCTGAAGCCTTCCTCCAGCCTGCAGTCCACATCCTGTCATTTCCCATGAAAGTAGGTCCTAAAGGCTCTGGTTTATCGTAGGTGGAAAATGAGCCCAGGCAGTACAGTCTTTGAATGAGATTTAACAACTGAGGATCCCAGCACACGGCAGGAGAAAGGTGAGTGACATGCAGCGAGCACCGCACCCTTCTGTTGTGTCACTGCGGCCCCTGGAAGCAGGTATTTTAAGGATGGTAATGCATATGTGATCTAAAAAGTGATGAGCAGAGAAAGGAATGCAGAGCAGCAGGTCTCCCTGGCTGCCAGGTTTTGCAAAGCTCTATGTGAAATATTTTCTACAGAGTATTTCAGGATCTAGATTGTATCTTCCCAAGTAATTTGTGTATAACCATAAGCTTCAGCTGACAGTCAACACAACCTGTCTTGAGTAGCGCTGAAGAAGGGAAGGAAGCTACACAAATCTCAGCAGGATGTTTGGGGTTACATGCAGATGATAGCAAAGTAAAATTCAAACTGTGCCTTCCTTCAGGCATGTAACTCCTCTCTGCTTCACAGTGTGGACACAGATGCTGATAATATGCCAGTGCTTTCCACAGTTCTCCATAGGCTATATTCTCTGCCTTCTGTTCTGATCTGTTCTTCCGTACCAAGTGTCATTTTCTTACATACATGCGCTACTTTACATTTCACATCTACCTTTAATGGCCTCATTTCTGCCACAGCTCCTTCAGCATTTTAACAGGAATAACTGTTAACATCAGCGTACTGAACAATATGATGAAACATCTGTGGAAACATATCTAAACTCCCTTGTGCTGAAAGGACGTGGCTAAGAAATTGGCAGAGCAGATAGAATGGCACAAAAGCCAATTCTTTCATTTTGCCTTAAAAAAATTAAAGTATATGCCAGAGGAATAGAGGAGGCTGCCAGTCACTGAGATCAAAGCTGCAGCTCTTCCTTTGCTATAGTCCTAGGGGAAAAAATGATAAATTCTTGCATCTGAGCAATCAATCTACTTGAGGAAAATTGATACTTTCGTTCTTCAATATGTGAATCCTTGAGAACCACCAGAACAAGAGCTTCAAATGTTAAAAACTCTAAATTCTCAAATTAATGATTTATAACATAGTATGTACATTACAGGCTAATCAATAAAGCTCACTAGGTTTGTACTTCTGTTATAAAAAATTCATTATATTATTCCACATAATTACAGTTTTCCTTCCAAAGCAATCACACAAGGCAGCCCTTACTGCCCTTTTTCCCCTCAGCCCAGCTTAAGCTGCAGTAGATGCTCTTTTCTCTTAACTGGCATCAGGCCTGTGAAGGAGCCCAGAAATCACTCCTAGCTAAAGGCCTTTTATCTTTTCACTTGGGCTGTTTCACTGACACAAACAGCATTACACATACCAGTACCAGCAGTTGTGTGCATAGCAACAGCTTAGCTCAGTCAGCAAGCCCACGGATGCTGCGGCTGTTTAGTGTTCCCTCAAGCCACCTCTGTCAATTCCTTTCACATCTGCATAATGTTTAATGACCCAACCACTAGAGGACAGGCTAGGCCTCTGTAAAAAGTAGCAAGCAGGGATGTTTCCTAAGTAAGCAGATGACTGGGAGAAAATAATCTGAACTTGAAAAGAAACGACCTTTGGAATATTCTTCTGGGAGGCAACCTGTAAAACCTGTGCTGGTGCTCATGAACCTACCCCTAACCTATCAGCTCTGGGACAGCCTGCTGCAGTTGCCAATGCTTTTGATTCCAAGGAATGCAGTGCCAGGAGTCATGAAAGGGATATTGCTCAAGTGCCTGGCGGTGGGCAGACACTGCTCAGATAGCTACCCCCTTTTGTGGAATAACCATTCTAGAAGACTTTAATGTTTTGTGCACTGTGCAAGCTAGACAGACACAGAGTGAGCAATTAGAGCAGGACAGCCAAAATATACTCTGGCACTTGGATTATGAATAATCATGTAGCTTTCTGATTAAGTCATGAGAAAAACTTACGAAGCAGGAAATAAATATTTGATTGTTTCAGGTATTACCCTGTGCTGATTGAAGGGTCTCCAAACTGCGCAGATATGTTAAGACCTTCTGACTACTGAAACTGGACTCCAGCTCAGTGCACGTTCTCCTGAGGTAAAAGGTACCAAATAAGCAGTATGCATTTCACATGACAAGTCAAACAGAATGGAGAATATCCTGTGACTCTCAGGAACTCAGACCATAACAAGCCTAGGAAACATACCATCTGAGAGTACTGGCCTGATGTTAATAGGGTCGAGTGCCCATTCACCTGTAAGTAAGAGGATATGCTAGAAGCAAAATGCTGAAGAGCACTTTATTAGCTTAAAGCCCATAACTCCTCTGGGTGCCTTAGTGCCCATTCTTCATGACTTTTCTAAGCTACACATTCATATGAAAAAAGACATGACCCCAAAAAATATTTGGGACCCAATATTGTTAGTGGCCAGCAATGCATTCATGCTCAGTCTCACCTATATCTCCACATGCCTTCTACTATACCTCATGCAAAGTTTCACCTGAGAAAACATGAAGGATTACGCATCATTAAAATGACTGGTGGTACAAAAATAATTTCTCAGAAGCAGACCCTTCTTTTTCAGCATTTGTGGAACTCCACAATAATATTTCAGATTTAATTTCTCCCTATGGAACTTTATAAAATCTGACTTTTGAGGCTTGATTATGCAGACAAAAATTTGGGATGGCAGCTGCTTTTGAAGCAGATTGCTGCTGGGAAATGGAAATTTGCCAGCTGAGGTATCTGAAAGATCAGCTGGTCTTTTAACTATCCAGTATATAAAAGAATGACAAGACTGTGCAGAAACCCTTAAGCCAGAGAAAACCAGAAATCAGCCACCTTTCAAGTTTTCCTGTGCCTTTAATACCGAGAGTCAGAAGATGTGGGGTTCAAACTTTTATTTGCATTATGACACGTAAGGCAGTTCATACCTTGACTATTTATTTGCTTTTGCTTGCCAATACAAATACTCATTCCTTTAATTTTTTACTCAAATATGGCCAAAGAAGAGCTCTTGCTAAAATCTTAGAGAAAAAAGTCCCTCTCGGACAGGAACCTACTATGAAAAACTTAATCTGAAATAGTAAGTGATAGTTGTTAGAGCTTGAAAAAAAATGAGTAAGTATATTGATTAAGATGTGCATTACACAGTAACAGGGCAAAAGAAGGCCAGAACTGAGGATCGAGCTCTATACACTACTAATTATATCACGAACTTTAAGAAGTTTCAAGCAACTACAATAACTTAAAACTAAGAACAGTAAGATTTGACGTATTTTCCATAGCAGTTTTGGATGAAATGAAATTACTGTTAGGATATAGTGAGGAATTAGTGGACATAGAATCTATAGGCTGTGCATCAGCATCACAGTGACTAGCAAACTAGAGCAATTTCACTTCAGAGGAAACACACAAAACCCCCAAAACTCAATCCTCAGTTCTGGCCATCTGTGTTCAAGAGAGTACCCAGGGGAAACAGCTGGCTTCCAGCCACCAAGGTACTCCCCTGATTCCAATGCCTGTTGAAGTTGCTCAGCCTCAGGACTCTTCTAATTCAGACTAACTGTACTGAATCTAATTGATAGCACAAGGCATTGGCTACAATCCTTTGTTCTTAAAATACACCTGGGAAACACGGTAAGATAATGGCTCCAGCAGCTTTAAAATATTCAAGATTTCCTTTCTCTGGAGGAATCTCAAGTTAGTTACTTAAGTTAATTTTAAGCCTGTTTTGTGTTGCTATACGGAAGCCAAGTTAATTAGCATAATCCCAGAATGGGCACATAGATTCTACCTCAAAGCTAATGTATCACTCAGGAGTCCTGGATATAAAATTAAGAACACGACTGACAGAACCATGATGCAGATTTAGAATCCAGCAGTGCCACATTCAGCATGGTTAGAGTTGTAAGAACCAAAATGTGTTATCAGCTGTACATATGCAATGCATACCGACTTCAAAGGGGTAATCAGCATAAAGAGAGAGAACTGTGAATGTGAGTTCTTCGGGTATTTGTATGCTGTGAGGGCTGCAGAGGATGTGCTGTATAAAACCGGAACAGACACATATTTATAGGACTGTCCTGCAAAGTCAACAAGAAACATACTGATTTTCCTCTTCAATGCCAATCCTTCAACATACCATATAATGACAGAGCAAAAGTTTTTTTAGTATAGGTAAGGGCTTCCTTCCCAAATTAATTTCCTATAGTATTCTCTGTTCTCTCTCTTTCTTTCTTCTGTCTTTCTCACCGATTGAGGACACCTCTCCAGTTCCCTTCTTCATAAGTAACATGGCACCACAAGCCTCTCCCCCTCACCCATCATTCGGGAAACCCTTCCACCATGCTTCTCATGACAGCTCTATCATGATATTCCAGAAAAGGTCTCAGTGGGGCAGCAGCAAAACAGATACAAGTGAAATACAGATGTACCAGAAAGAAAGCATACAGTATCCTGTACAGAAGCCATAGATTGAGCACAGGTGCAATGTGGAGAAAATACAGCCGAGTTGATGTTTATGTGAAACAGTGAAGTTCATATTTTCGACTCTTTAAAACTAATTGGCAGTTTGCTGTCATCTTTAGCAGGGCCAGAACTGTTTCCTAAATTCCTGAATCCAGAAAAGGTAACCAGGCTTACAGTATGTGTAAATTTTATATATGCCTTACTTGGTGTGTAAAGGATTGCTTATTCATCTGCCGTGTATAGTGTTGTATTATGTATCATTTTACCATGCTAATTTGATATTGTCCTTCCTAATTAATGTAAAATGAAAGCATCGTTAATAGCATAGTAAGGGTCAACACATGGAGGATTGTATTAGTTTTATGCTCCTGGAAATAAAAGTTTCTCAAATTTGTTACTGGTGCAGCACACTAGGCACGAACCTACGGACAATAGTAGTGTGAATTACAGTAAGTTTGTGATACAATTTCTCATTAACAAAACATGGTGCAGTGATCACCTGTTGTATTGTTACAAATTTAGCAGCATGTTGCACAGAGGTGCTATAAACATTTTTCTGTCTGATGACCAATATCAAAGCCTCTTTTGTGGAGTGGCATTTTGAACAGGTGGTCATTTGATTTGCATGCCTGAAATCTCAGCCCATATCCTGAGATGAATTCCAAAAAGAAGTGGAGAAACCACACAGCAAGAAATATGCTTCAAATTATTAATGTTGACAACATTATGGATATGCATAGGTTTCATATTTTTAGTTTAGCTACTTTATTTTGAATAGGATTTTTCCTCCATGGGATTTTTGTTGAATTCTTCCCATCTTACAAAACTAGATGAGCAGGGGAATGAATGAGTCTGTTTTGTTTGATACATTTCCCCAGTTTTGGCAAGACCTAAAGAGCTGGGCTGGGAATACAAGGCAGAATCTCACAATCTTATTTCACAGGAACAAGAAAGCCTACTGAAATAAATAAACAAATTCTAACTTCCTCACAAGAGTATTGTAAAGATTAATTAGCTGATGAAGTACAGTGCTTTGAAGATGCAATGCTTTACATAAACATTCCTTTAATTTATTAGTGTTTAGATCTACAGGCACATCAACGCACTGGCTTTAAACAGAAATTTGTATGCACAGCTCAGGACAACGTAGGGAATTTTAAGAAGATAAATACCAGGAAAATACTTCGCAGTTGCTAAAGATACGAGGCAGGATGGGACTCAGACTGTGCTACGTCCCTTTTCAGTAGGAGGCAGTAGAACTTCGTGCCATGTTAGAAGCTCATGGCCTGCTACCATGCTCCTTAACTCTGTGAGTACAGGGCAGACATAGCAGTGCTTCTCCAGGGATCCAAATCAAACTGATCAAATGGGGCTGAATCATGGAGGTGGCCAAGAGGGACTGGCTTTATGCCCAGTCATAGGCATAGGGTTCCTGAGTCCTAGACTGGCTCTCTGCATATGCACAAGGGCCTGACAGGTATGTTATTTCAACTCTCCACTGCCTGAAAGCAGACGTGACTCTACAAGCGTTCATTTATAATACACCAGCATGCACCTAGGAATTCCACTGTACCTTATTCACACTGCATTGTCAGCTCAAATGTCTCACTTTCTCTGGGACATACTTAACTTACCATGGATAATGGAATTAATCACTGGATTGTAATTATTCACTCATTCTTTCACCTAAGGTACAAAAACAAGTGAAGTTCTTATTGTCTCTGTGTGTAATTCCTTATTCTTTTATCCTCCCTAGCCAGTTTTACTGTATTTCAGCAATCACAGATTTTATTCAGGCAGAAAGAAAGGATGTTTTTCCTTAGCTGCGTGGCGAGATGATTAGCATCATATGAAAGCATTCAGTGCTTTATACTTGTACAGTGCGGTATAAACTGTTATAGGTAAAAAGCATAGTTTTTGCATGTGACAGAACCCATTGGTATAGTATTTCAGTGTGCCACTTCAATGCAGCTAGTCTATTAATTACAATACAGTAAACATGTTAATTGTTTCTGCAAAGTTTGGTTCACAGAGTTGCAGATTTTTCTGAGGGCCTGCTGGGGCCACCAATGTGCACACATGAAAACAAATAATAAAATTAAGCAAATAAAACAAGAAAGACGAATTCAATCATTTACATGGTAAAAATGACACAGTATGCCTCAGATGTATATAATGTTTATATTCTTCTTTTCACAGCTTTGAAGATGCACCTATATCTATATATCTACTTGCAAGCATACATGCAAATAATTCAGGCCAAATGGCCAAAGAGTCAGCTGAATACATCATAGGCAGCCCTAACAGTGTATTCTGGCTTAGGAACAAAAGTGAACCAATTGGTCAGTGGGAAAAGAAACTGCCATAGCTGTGGGCTGGGTCCTGACTGGTACAGACAGAAGGCACTTGGTGGTTAAAAATCAGACTGTTGAGTTGTGTAACAGGAATCCCAACTGTAGTAGCCCTGTAGTCAAATAACAATCATGAGGTGCTGCTACCTGTGTGTAAAAAAAAAAAAAAAAAAAGATGCATTAAAAATATGATAATTACACGGTGCTAGCATAACAACAATACCTATTCCAAATAATGTTTTTTTTTTCACATGTAAGTTATAGAGAAAAGTTACACAAATCTGAAATCTAAGTGGACAACACAGAGCAAATCTTTACAGAGATGTTCTGTTGTCTTCAGTGTTCTCTGATTTTCATGATGAGAGAAAGAATCCCCATTTCAGATTCTGCCTTGTTCCCTGAAATAAGTAACGTTCATGCTTGACATCAGCTTTTAAATACTCTTGAAGAGCCCCTTTTTATAATGCTTCTTTCATAGTGGAAAGATGGGAAGAGCAGACAAACAGAAGCTAAGACAGAAAGTAAATGAGAGGGTAGCACAAAAAGAGGGTGAGAGGTAAATACCAGACTGAAAAGAAGAGAGATTGCTGGGTCAGAAGTTCATTGGCTAAAAGTGTGTACAGGATCTGAATTTTTCAAGGACAGTAAGAGAAGAATCTCATTTACAAAATTCCATGCAGATAAAGAAAAATGAAGTTACCATTTGGGAAGTAGTAGGGGA
Organism: Anser cygnoides; assembly: GCF_040182565.1. Classification (NCBI taxonomy): domain Eukaryota; kingdom Metazoa; phylum Chordata; class Aves; order Anseriformes; family Anatidae; genus Anser; species Anser cygnoides. The sequence continues at coordinate 20,491,463 of NC_089878.1, forward strand.
CAAAGACCAAAGACCTCTTAGACATTAAGCACCTTCTCATTGACCTAATAGCTCATCACCTGTCAAGTATCTGGAAGTGTTGCTGAAAAGTGAGAGGGAAGTGAGAAAATATTGCACAGTTACTGACAGCCTGTATTATCTTTCCATAACCACAACTTAACCCTGAAAAGGCGGGGATTAATCCCACGTTAACATTTTCTGACATGTCAAATATTGCTTTCTTCTTCTGTTTCTGTTGACTAAAGCTGCATTTCCTTAGTAATTTAGGGCCTCAAACTATCAGTAGTTTGTTAGCCAACCTTTGCCAAAGCACAGTTTCTAAACAATGCAATTAAGAGGTTTGGAGAGTTTTTTATCTTTGTGCTTTTTACACAATGTAATAAATTTTCTAGGGTGAAACCAGTGTGGATAGGGATACAGATACTACACTTTTTTTTTATTTTCCTGTTGCAGCACAATCCCAGGAAAACTTAAAACAGCAAAGTGCTGTTTCACTTCTGTTGGTGATCTTTTCAGGGTTACTTACATAGAAGATTTTAGATTTTCAGCTAAGGTTTTTCAGTGTTGAGGGATGTACACTCTACAAGCATTCACTGCCTCCTACTAATCCTTCTCATTTCACTTTGGCAGAGGAACTGATTTATTCTAGGCTTTCTCCTCTCTCGAAGAGAGGAGGTTATAGTGTCGTTCTATTGAGAATACATTATACAAATCCACCAAAAAGGCTTCAGTTAATATTTGCTTGCAGACAAGCCAAGGATATATGCAAATTGTATGACTTCCATTTTTGAAGACATTTTTGGTTTTGCTTTCAATAAGCCAAGAAATACTATGTCATCTTATTATAATATTGTAAAACATTTAAATATATGAAACTAACATAGGGCTTCTTTCCCTCTGGGAGAGAAGACGATGAGGATAACATGCCACTGTCCAATTACAGCAATATATGTATCGAAGTAAAAATATTTAAACAGATGTTATAAAAGACTTCATTTCCATTGCACAGCAGAAGCACATCTGCTGTACTTTAAATACTTCTTATCCATGCCAAAGGAATACTATGAAGAGAAAATGCATTTTTATGTGCTTTTCCTTTGAGTTTAACCTATGAGAATATGGAAAGAGCCTTTTCAGTAAGAAAAAAGGCACTGATTGTGATCACTTGACATTTTGTGTTTGCCCTACAGCTGCCATTTGTGAGTACTATGGAAATCAAGTCCCAGCTCTGGATTTCTTGCCTGATCTTTTAAAAACCCTGAGTATTGCTTAAAGGAGATTGGGCAGGAAGGAAGGGAGACACAGCATGGTGCAGGGTGAAAACCATACAAAGATGCTGCAGTGCTGCACTCGTTTCCCACCTATACATTTCTAGGCATTAGCTTATTGTTTTTGTTTTTTACAGAGACTATATTTAATACCATAGTATCATCACAAGTGATGAGGAAGTGCACCTACACTGACGTTATGATACAGCCTTGTTTTGGAGGCATGCTTGAATTTCAGTATGAATGATTCAAGCACATATGAGTTCCAGACTCAGGTCCAGAGTAGTGACCTTAATTACTTACAAGGTAATACCATAACTCTTACATTTGCTCATTGGTGATTCTAGAAGACTTAATATCTAGCAGATATACTTATTGAGAAACTTCTACCTCTATTAACTGTGTACTTTACTAATGTAATAAACTCACTATTAAAAAAATCTCCACCAAGCAGACAGCCTTCTGTCCTAGGATTACTCATGTTCACAAACCTGGTGTACAATCCTAGTGTGAACAGGTACAAAATCTTTTATTTTGACCATGTAAGTTTATCCATAAGATATTATTAAAGCTAACAGCTGGGTGGGGCACAGGAAGAAGGAAACCTTGAAAGCTTTCATGTTATACAGAATCTTCTGGGAACCCAGTGTGCAGCAGTCTGTCAGGGGATCCACAACCAGATAGATGCACTACTTCAGTATGGTGGCAAGAGCCACCATATCTGTACTTCAGTGTGGTGGCAAGACCCCAGGAAAAAACTCTCTGAGACACAGAAGTTTTGCTGTTGAACTACGTGAGTTTGGAGTGGGAGTAGAATGTGAACGTTAAGCACATGGAAGTGATGTAGAAGTAGCCCTGTATATCCTCTAGACCCTAAACACAGGGCACAGGATAGGCGACATTGCTCATCACTCTTTTCCTTGGGGTTTTGGAAAAAACAAAATGGAATCTGTAATCCCTCACCCTAAGGCTGCTGAGTACAAGAAATACAAACACATTTACTTTGCAGGTACACAGATTGCCGGTGTTTTTGTACTATTAAAAAGCACTCCAAGAGGATTAATGTGCTAGATATAAATTCTACAGTTGTATGAAGCTTTTGCGCTTGCAACTCCTAAAACGTGAAGTCAGATTAACTCATATTGTGCTTTAATGTATTCTAATGTACTCTACATTTTCAATTATTTCAAAAGCACAGTTTATGAAAATCATACTCATTTTCTGGCAGAAGAATGTTTGATGCCTTAGCAGACACCTCAATTATAAAATGCTATACAAGAGGGATTTGAAAGTAATGTTTTAAAGATTCATTTGTCTTCATTTGTAGTGGAAGAAACTTATGAGATTTGTATGTCTTCTCATAATACTTTCCTCCTGCTTTCTTTAAATCTTTTCTGTGTCTTGTTTTAGAAATTTGAACTATTGCCTTTTGTTTTAAGCATTTTTATTTTTCTAATTTTAGTTTGAAGTGAACATCTTATTTTCTCATGGCACACAAAGTAGGATTTGTATGCAATCTTAACAACAGCTTTTTAAATTTCTCATAAATTAAATAAAAAAAGGGTCTGAATGTGAATTAGTTCAGAAGTGTAGCCTAGGGACCTTATCAGCCAAGTGACCCTATCAGCCAAGTGACCCTGGCGCTGCTTTGTAGAAAGATCATTATTACTTTTCTGAATGTTTTTGCTGTTTAATATTCCATTGCAAGAAACAGAACTGTTCTCCCTGTCCCTACCACTGCAAAGTGAATACCTGCTACCTTCTCCAACATTACCATAAAAACAATTTGCGAAGTGAATTGAATTCACCAGTGTGCATGGTCCATGCTTTTATTCTTCACTCTATGAATATAATTAAATTTAGCTTTCCAGACAGTAGACAGAGGAAGAAATACTTTTAAGTGAACTGCACAGCTATGTATCAAATGAAAAAAACATCTGACTGGGAAATGTGTTGGAAAGCTTATGCTGAGAATTCCAGAAATCCTCTTCAAAACAAAGTATCTGAAAATAACTTCCTTCGTTTATTAAACTGGGCTTTTTCAGTTTCTGATAAAAATAGCAAATCTTCTTAGACTGGAGAAGTTAGATAAAATTAAATCAGACTTTTTTTTTGAAGACAGATACAGCTATTGGCTCACAAGTCATTGAACAATAGCTTGCTGGAGGTAAGGGAGGCTTTGGATATCACCAGAAATATTATGACTTAGTAATCACTAGGAAAAACAAACAAACAAACAAACAACAACCATCTCTCCTACCTCCAAAAGCAGGATTAGAAAGTCTTTCAGTACCAAACTACACTTTTGCAAATAAGAGGGAAACAAGAAAAAGAAATCTGGAAAAATATAGATCTAGGAGATAATTATCTGTTTAAATATGTGGGGCAAACGAAGAATTTTCTGAGATTATTTAGCCGAACATTGTTACTTTATTTATCATTCTAACCATTGTCAGGAAGGATCTAAAATCATTTGAAAATAAGACAGAAACTAATTAACATTTTATGTTCATTTCTGAACATTCTTACACATTTGTAACATTAGATCATTCAAGAATTCCTTGGATTTCAGTGCTGACACTGACTTGGGATGACTTGCTTTGCACAGGGAGCAATTGGTGGTAGTTTTCTTTGATGTTTTCTAATACACCTATCATAATGATTCCCCATGCCAAATACTAACTGAAGGGTCATACCAAATTTCACTGTAGAAGACTCTACCAGCCACTGATTAATCCCCTGTTTTCTATAATACCTGTTTATTCTTCTACTCCGGCTCTGTGAGATTCTGTAGTTGCAGATTCTGAGCTTCCCCTGCTGGATAAAGTAATTTATTAAAAAAAAGTAAAAATGCTGCATTTATCATGGCTTGTAAGATCACAATTTCATCATGTAAAACTATGTGAAATATGATTCATCGTCCAAAAAGTTTTGAAATATTTTTATAATTGTCTCAGTCACAAGTTCACCAACTATATGTATTTAAGTAGCTCTCACTGTTTCTGTTTGGAGATAAAAATGTGATCATGTGATCCTTTCAAGATAAACTGCAACTAAATTTAAACATTATAATTAGGCCCTCTTTACTTTTCTAAAGAGTCTCACACAATCACTGTGTTGAATACAACTCTTTGAATTGTGAAATGGTCACAGAGAACTTTTTAAATGCCACAGATATTTCAGTACTGACGTGATGTGTGGTATGTCATTCAATCCCCCCTGATAATACAGCATTTTTGCCTGTGTGTTGCAAATGAATCCACTTGCTCCATTTGCATTTTGTGTTTTTGCAACTACTCGGAATTCTTAAGTTACTTCTACTGACAATATAACCAAGTCCTTTGTGTACCCATTACTTGGATCTAAATCCAAGCTTATCTTGATCTCTTAAGATTAATTCTTCTGGGTAGAATTAAGAATAGATATTTTTTCAAGAAAATTTTGCAGCTTATGATGAACAGGACTGAAATCATTCCTAGTCCACACCTTACCTCCCAACATGCCCACGGCACAAAACGGAGGCATTCTTGCCGTCTGAAGTTCCAGAGCAGATGGAGTTTGGCTATTCTGAGTTGGGGTCAAAGGGTTTCATATTTCCCTCAGCTCAAGCCTTGTAACACTTGGTAAACATTAGTCATAAACCAGGCTTCTGCATGTTGCCCTTATCAGTGTGGCTGGAAGGAAAAGTAGCTTTTTTTGTGAACTGGGGTGGCTTGAGCAGAGATTTAGAATTGGCGTAAAGTCAATGCCGGTCTCCTGAGGCCATTAGTACCGCCTGACTTCTGCCAACCAGACAAGCAAATTGTTTGTGTTTGCTCTTGAGCTTTGTTCTGCATGTGGCAGAGCAGAGTGTTAACAGCAGAAGAAATGGACCAACTAGTGTGAGCTTCTTGTAATTAGCTGAATACGACTGCATCATTCAGTGTTGCCTCTGCAATTTGGCAATGCTATCTGTTGTTCACTTTTGAAGAGGTATATTGGGCATGCATTTAACAGCATTTGAGTTTATAAGATTACATGCGAACGCACGTTTGTAGCTGTCAGGAGCAGAAGCTAAAATATTTTCAGTGAACTCCACTGCCAACTAAACAGAAACTGTCACCAAGCAACGCAGAAACACCACTTCAGTTATTCATGACTCGGAAACACGATTTACCCTATGTCTGCCTCCCCCTCACCCGCCACCTTAAATGTCTAGATTTACTTGGCCTGCTTTATTTCACTGATCTGCAATATGTTATATACCAAAATTAAAAGAGCCAATTTGAAACTGAATCATCTCCACCACAAAAATTAGAAGTGTTTAATAATGCTGAGTCCATAAACTCAAAATAGCTTCACGTGGAGAATAAGATAAGGAATAAATTAAAGAAATGCTTTGCTATTACTTTTTTTTTTCATTTATAAAACTGAACAGGGCTTTTTACTGAGAGATTTGGAAGGGCAGCTTCACAAGCAATACCACTTTCCCAGTAATACCAGTATCTGTGCCTAACTCAGTAACTCATCACTTGAACCAAGTCAAAAAGACTTCTTCCCAACATTGTAGTAGCACTGGCAATGTGAATTTCTACAGGCGTCTACAGTGACTTTAAGCCACTATGTTACGCAAAACGTTTGTCCTGCTGTTTTACCATCCCTGCTAACTCTGTTCTCTCTCCCCCTGCTCTTGGTCGCAGTGAATGAAAGAAAGTAGCTGCTACTCAGCACAGTCAAGAGCAAGAAATTACCACAGAGCATCTAGCATTATGCAGTAAGCAACTTTTCTCAAAGTCAGGATGATATCTGTACTGGTTTATACAAATACGATGTGTAGGGATTTATTGAGGAGTCAAAATTTGTCTAAACCTCTCATCTATGAAGAGATATAGGTGGTCTATAGTGCTTTTTCCTGCGAATGCCATGTTAATTATCCTGTGAGTCACTCCATATGAAATTATTCATTTCCACAGTCTGCAACAGTATTTCAGCCTCTGTCTGTGGACAAACAAGCAATCTACAATGAAACGTACTTTTCAAGCTACTAAGCTACTAGTCACCAGTGGGTTTATAAGGAGTATCATGAGTTCATGATACCATTGAAAAAAAGGGCAGGCAGCACCTGATACTGCCTTAGGAGTCCAGAATTTCAGGCAGAAATCAAGTTACCAGCTGTGTGAGTTTGCCTTGGAAGATGTGCAAGGTCAAAGTTAGATAACTTTGTAATATCAACACGATGGGAATTCTGGAGGATTGTACCTTTTAGGTGTTTTCTGTAATAGCACCTTAAATCTAAACAGAGCAAAAGGTCATTAAAACAAGAAAAGAAGTCGTTTTTGCTTTTCACTGATGTGACGTCAAGTTACCTGTAATGTGGAAAAAGATCTTGCATTTTTCGTACTGAAAATGTATCACATGCAGCTGCTGCTTAATTGTAAAGGGCTGTGGTAGATGCTTTTCTTTTTTTTTTTTTTTTTTCCAAATGGAAACAGATAAGATTCTCAAGTGAAAAAGAAGCATGCCTGCACATATAGCTGTATTTCACCGTCTTTTAAGAATACATGGAGTACTCTGAAAGCAAAGACAATGTCTCTGTCATTATTTAACGTGTGAAGAATATTGCATCTCTTTTCCCAAATTGCCAGTGTACAGAATGAACTCTCAGAAAATGTTGAAGTAAATCCTTCATTTGCCATTATGATTACTTCTTGGATAAATTATGGAGTTTGAATTTCTATATCAATTTTTATCAGTTTCAGATTTCAAAAAATAAATAAATTTTTAAATCATCAATAGAAATATCTACTTTGGCCATCTAAAGCACTTCTTTATGTTTTCATATTTTGGCACCGTCATTAAAAGGTACCATTTTAAGTTTCACTGAAAAATAACACTTTTTTTTTTTTAAATACCTTTTAAACCAATCGTAGTAACTATTCGATATTTTAAATAGTTCTTTAAGAGATTGGGCAACAGAATGAGACACCTGATCTAGCTTGGGTCCTGGGAGCAATCTCCCAGCATTAGAGCTGACCTACATGTATTTTGATTAGCTCGGTGAGAGCCCCAGCCTTGTCCAGCTATTCTGTTCTCTTTTGGAAATAATGCATGAGGCGTAGTAATTAACCTTACACAGGCCTTTCCCTTGCTGTGTATTAATCACATTTGTGTGGGGTACACACAGGATGTTGGTATAAGATTTCCCATTTCCAGGTTGGTTTGGTTGTTTTTCTGTTGTTGTTTGGTTGTGGGTTTTTGTTTGTTTGGTTGGTTGTTTTTACATGTGGGAGGACAACTCCTTCCTAATCTCCTTTTATCCATGCCATTGTACCTCTGTATGGCAGGTACAAAAGACAATGGTCACTGAAGACAGTTACTGTTATGAGCTGACATCTCCCTAAATGTTACCACAGGCAAAAAGAGCTTCAACAAAAGCAAAGTAAATAGGCTGCTTCTTGGCTGAGCTTGGAGAGAGACCTGCCAAGAAGACAAGGAGCTTTCAGAATTGTAAACTGTGCAAATGAGAAATAAATGAATTATAAGCCTAGTGTTCTCCTCAAGCTGTCCTCCTCCCCCTTGGTTGCGGTCCAGCAGCTTTTTAGAGATTTGTTTTCAGGCCAATAAAAGTTCTCTTCTTCCTACCTCAACCTAGAGCCATGTTTGGGCTAGCAGTAATCCCCTCATACAGGATGTTTTTTGTGTCCCTGCAGCCTGTGTGTTCAACAGGCTTGAGAAAAGGAAGCAGCACTCCTAGTAGGCTGGAAAACAGCAGGAACATGTGAGATCTGGCAGATTTCCTGATAGAGCCCAGAACCTGGGTGCTTGATATCCTGAGCCTGTTTTAAAAGAGAGCAAGGCAGATGGAAGAAGACAGTTTTCAGCTTCTCTCATCTATCGGACCAATCAATAAGGAGTTTCAGAAGTTCACGTCTTTTCAAAATCCAGCTTCTACAGCCAATTGTCTTTTATGTGTTAAGCCCTAAAGAGAGAAATTTTTTTCATTCTGAAGCTCTTACCATGTTGACATATAACTTCATCCCCTACAAGGTCTCTGAAAATACAGCACCTGGCAGGTATATCCAGCAACAGTTCACATGGCCTGAGTCCCCATCATCCAGATTTGAGATTTGTTTGGAGCACTTCATGCTACTTTTTGGCCCACGGGTGAAGGACTTCCTCCTCCCGAAAGTTAGAGCTCAGAGGAGAAACTGTTCGGGTCTCAAACTTGAGTTGAATGAAGATGCAGTTACAATGCACACCTTGAGATCGCATCCAGCACCCCAGTAATGACAGTTGTTTATTACCATGCAAAACTGAAACAGTCCAAATCTGAATGGACGAAAGGAGCTTTTCATAGGACCTACACTTTTGTCCTGAAGAATCTTTTAAAATAAACAGCAAATCATGATTTTATTCTCAGAGGAAATGATGAAATAAAAATGCCTTAATAGACTACATGCATATGTAAACACATTTATGCTCCTTTGCAAGTATGATGCATGGGAGTACTCTCTGAGTTACAGCACCAAAGCAAAGCCCGTTACATTTTTAACACCCCCCCCAAAAGCTATAGCAATCTCACTTGATCCAAGTCTAGCCATAAAGAATATATTTCTTTCCTTCAGAGTATTTCCCATTGCCCCTGTTTCCATTACCTGATTCTTTATTATTCTGTATTTCAATTACTTTTGTTGTGGACTCCAGTTTGAAACTGTTGTTTTGCTCATTTTCTCTTTCAGCTTGTTGGGACAACTACCTTCCTATGGCCACACCCTGCAGGACTTCGTGACCTTGCAATGATGGGTAAGTGCCATGAAACTGCCCCTGCCCATCCATTTATCTTTCAGCACAACATTAAAATCCTGGGCTTTAGAATGTTTTGCTCATCTGAACAATATTCAGCCCTGAGTGTCCTTATAGTTGATTGTGTGAAAGATGCTGTGCAACAGTTCTAGGAATTTTCCCATGCATTACTTTTCTTTGAAATACCCTCAGAAGAGGAGGATATTGGCTGTGTGTGTCATGGGGCTTCAGAAACCTTTGTTTTTCATCTCAGTCCACTGACCAAAGAAAGATGAGTCATTTTATTATGTCTGCTGTCTCCCATTGGTTTGTTTAGGTTTGCACCTACCTCTTCCGGAACAGAAGAAAAGATTAATCACACAGACATGCTGGTACACAGATGATAGAATGAGAAAGTGAAACACTGTTCTGAGTTTGTCATGTTTTGTTACCTGAAGAGCTGTGTGCTAGGACTGGTTCCTTGCTCAGAAGGTTGTCAGCCCAGGCAAGGAGAAGAGGGTTCCAAATAGCACAGGACTTCACAGCTTTAGCTGACAGCATTTAAAATGCTAATTTCTGAAGAGTAAATTCAGTTAGGGAAAGAACAAAGGAAATTTAGTAATTGACATCAGACGAAGAGCTGATAGAAAGACTCTCTGAGTGTTATGTTGCTTCCTTATGCAGTCAACCATTTAGTGTAAGAGAATAATATTATTTGAAGTACATTTCTGCATTATTTTCAATAAGAATATTAGAATTGCAACAGGGCCTTTTCATTTCTTTTGGGCATGGGATCAAGATGAAAAGCAAAAGGTTCCAGGAGTGCCAACACCATTATTCCGTAGGAATAATTCAAAATTATGACAGCTACTCCATTATGAGCATCTTTTCATGATTATGTTCATTAAGTAAATGTATGAACCAGACACTGCTGAGAAAAGGCAATATTTGATGCACAGTTGATCATCACTCTAAGTAGTACAGTACAATATGGAACTTAACTGGTTTTGTTTTTTAAATTAACCTGAAAAATCAAAATGTGCATCCATTTTTATTCTGTTATTCTGGTTATAACAGAAGAGTGTTGCAGTTAGAAAGTTGTAGACAGCAGAATGACAGTCAGTAACTCTTATTAGATAGATGGGTGTTTTGTGTATAAAATTGCTATGTCTTATAGCACTTCTTAACTCTGTGCTGAAGCTTTTAATCAATGCTACTCAGCCTCCGAAGCTGCACCATTCTCTCCCACACCCTCTCAGGCTTGCCTTGCCACTACTTTCTTAAAGTGCTCTCCTCCTACAGAGGATCTGGTCAGCAATAGCAGCAGCTGCGGGAACAGTGTGTTCAGCATGCCAGACTGAAATTCATGTTTCAGGAATGTCTCCTGGGGGGGTTGAGCAATTCAGTCAGATTTCTAGTTAAAAGCCTTTCACTGTAACACAATTACCCTGCAGTAGAGAGGAGGAATGGTCAGCACTTGTTTGCTACAAATGTGCCTTGCAAAACCACTATTACGAAATCCTTCCTCAGGTGAAAATCCCACTGACAACGGGATTTATCTGTGATAGAATTACAGGCTGCTCTACTGGTGACATAAGGAAAAAAACAGCAATCAGCAATGTTTTATGTATTTTCAACATCAGTTTGCCCAAAAATAACATTTTTTTTTCAGTCTGAAAAGTGGTAACTAACACTGTCCAGCAGGACCCAGGAAGGTGGTTGGGGCCATTTGGAAAAGCATATATGTTATTTTTTTCTGGTTCTGACTGATTCTTATTATCGTACAAAACACGGAAAGCCCTTGTAATGAATAGATCATCTGCCTTAGGCAGGTGGGGCATTCTCACTGACCAAGTTACTGATTTAACTGGCCTGTAGCCTTCCAATTTGCAATTTCCATCACATATTCTGCAATTCTGGCTTAGTCTGAGTCATGGCCAGAAACGAGAGGAAACCGCCACTGTCTGGCCAAACTGTCTCATCTTGCAATACAAGTACTGTGTATTTTTCTGCTTTGTGATTCCCACAGTCAAGTCCTAGCCTCCCAGCCCACCAGGGAATAAAAGCAAGGGTATCTAAATTTGGTCCTCTTTAGACCACCTTTCTGCCTTCTGGTAAGTGAAATGAAGGCTCACAAAGAACAAGTGCAGCAGAGAATTGAAACACACAAATAAATGCTAGTGAGAGTTGTATGAAACAGGGTAAGAAGAAAAGAGCAAGGGATGCTTTGGATGCTTTACAGATTATTTAATCATAGAGCCAGAGACTGTGACAGTAATTAAAGCTTAGCGGGGGCTTGGGGAGGAGATAGGGCTAGATCACAAACAGAGTTATTTAAGGCATTTCTTTCCAACTGAGCTGATATCTAAGCAGAGGGAAAAGAGAAGAAGGAAAATAGAATAGGTGAGTAGTGGTGAAAGCAAAAAAATGGAGGGAAAAAAACTGAGAGAGGTAGTGTGGTAGATGGAGGAAAGCTGCTTGGAAGTTGTCTCTCAGGAATTCCATGGGTTCACTCAAAGAGCTCAGGACACAAAAGGTGGTTTCTTATGTCAGGATAACAAACAAGCATTTTAAAACTTTGTACATGTACTCATCAGCAAGCATTATGACAGTAAAACACCTAGGCTAATGCGCAGATCATCTGGTTGATTCCAGTAGAGTCAACCAGAAAAGATAATAAAGCAGAGAGCTTGACCAGTCAGATCTACACAACCTCTTTTGTTTTGCAAGAATTAGTATCTAATGTTTGATCTGACATGAACCTTCCTGGTCATGTAACTTGAGCAGTCCTACGGCAGCATGATTTTTCTGCTTTCTTGAGGAGTCCAGAACTGATATGCTTTCAAAAGTTCATCTTGTAAAGGATTAAAGAGATGCAGCAGTTAGGGTCTGAGAAGGGGCAATCTGTAGACTTGTCAGACAAGTCTGTAACCTGGTTATAGGACAAAAAGAGAATCTGATGTGATAGCAACGTTGCTGGTCTGGACAGAATGAGAAGGCAGAACATCTGAAACAGAAGGAAAAGAAAATTAATTCTTGTAATGTTAAATTTGAGCTAGTGAACCAGATGATACTTAAAGGAGCCATGTTCTTTTCTTCCAACCTACTACATAATAATAATGAATAGATGGGTTAAGTTAAATTAGGCTTTTGAAAGAAATGCCTTGTAGGTAAAATTAAAACGAGAGACTTCAACTCACAGTGCAAGCATGTGTAATCACTCAAAGATACATGTGAGACAGCAGTGAATTTAAGCGCACTGGAAAGAAGTGATTTCTGGAAATATCTACCTACCTTTGTATAGGGGAAGAACAAGAGAAACACAAAAAGCAGGTGAAAAAGACTAAGAAAACATGAAATACAGCCTCAAATAGCACTGGCAGAATGGTTGCTAGAAAAAAATCCGTACATTTTGTGCTGAAGCCTGGTCAAGTTACAGGCAAAAGAATTTGCTTCTTCTTGTTCCGATCCTCTTATAAGCACAAAATCAGATCTTCATGCATTCTTCAATGCAGCTCTCTAAAGAGATCCCCTGCTCTTATCATTATCATTCCAACAGAAACAGTCCGCAGAATCTCAGACTCTGGATAACCATTTAGGCCAAGAAGCTATAACATTAATAAAAACCTTTTGTGTCCTTCAAAATGAGTCATGTTCAAAAGGTAAGAGGGTTTTACTCACAGTGAATAGGCAGTGGTGATTCAGCAATTACATTTTCAACAGATTGTCAAACAAACTGCACTGAACTATAAGAATGCATCTGCACTGATCTTGTGGAAATATACAAGGGGAGTTGTTTTTACATGACTAGAAATGAACGCATTACTCAGAACCAGAAGTACAAAAGAGAGAATGAGCAGACAAGTTTCCCAGCAGACAAACCTAACAGATTTCTAAACCCTCTTGAAGTCTTCTTTGATTGCCATCCTGGAAGAACATTTTCATAAGCAGTTATCTGGATTTCTTTTAAACTAATGCATTCCCATCATTTAGCTCCAGGTCACTACTGAAGGCCTAAACCACACTGCTACCCAATTCTGTGCTTCCAGAAATACTTGAGAATATGTCAAATGTAAAAAATATTTGACACCGCAAAGTAGCACGTGATTAGTTGATCACAAATGGGTACTGGTCTGTCAGAAGTTTTGCATACAGAGATTTTTGGGAGATCCTTGAAGAAAAATAACATCTACATTTGTAGCACCTAGTGGAAGGGTATCTTTTAGATAGATAGATCGATTGATCTCTACTACAGCAATTCCAAGCGAGTATGGTCTCTCTGGAGTCCCATTAATTTTAAAAGGCCCATGTAGATAGTAATATCTATGTATGCAATATAGAAATTTATAAGTCTCTGTGTGAATATAGAGCATTTTTCTATCAAATTTAGGAAGATCTGAATAAGACTCAGCTGCCTGTGATGCAGTTCTCTTTGAGACTGGACCAGCCTTTGAGCCACATCCATCCCCTTCATATTCAAATGAAAAGGGTACATTTAAATCAGTTTAAGTTATAACCACCACTTTATAATTTGAAAATCAGTAACAATTTATGGTATTTATAAAGGAAGCAGTACTTTTTTCTTCTGAGATACAGGTAAAGTGAAATTTTCAAGAAAACATGATATAAATACATTCTAAAAAACTTTTCCAGTTATACAAAGAAAAATAATGTGGACCCATATGCAAATGGCACTAAGTCAAGTATTTTTAGAACCATCCAACTGAGGGGTTAGAGTTCGAAGACTTTAAAATTCAGATTTATTTCTAGCTGAACAAAATATGTAGTGTTGACTTCCTGCTGCTTAAAAGGCACTGAGCAGATTCCACCAAAACAAATGGAAAATGGCCCCTAAGCAGGATCGCATAAGGCAGACCAGCCATGCTCCTGCACTTTTGTGTCCATTCTGTTTTTCTTACAGTTCTGCAATCTGCAGTGTTCTGTTTTCCAGCAAGATGGAATACACCATAATGTGTTTCTGTGTATGTGTACCCACGCAGAAGCCTATGTGAATGTACGTAAATATTTGCCTGCACACAGTTATTTACGATAAATATATATAATACACTTTGTTCTACATATTAGCATTCAGGCTCTGGCTGCCAGATCAGTACATTTTATGTGTATGTATTGCTTGGAAAATGACAAAAAAAAAAAAAACAGCTGGAATCTTTGGCAAGCCAAGTAGTACTGCTCACAATCAGTATGTAGAAGGTTAAATTTAGAGTCAGAATTTGTTTTTGACATATTTTAAAAATAACTGACATTTGTCCTGGGAATGTACAATATCGAGCATGCATTAGCAATCTTTCTACATCTGAGTGCTGTAGCAAAACAAAGAAAAGAAAAAAAAGAAAAGAAAAGAAAAGAAAAGAAAAGAAAAAAAAAAGAAAAGAAAAAAAGAAAAGAAAAGAAAAGAAAAGAAAAGAAAAGAAAAGAAAAGAAAAGAAAAAAAGAAAAAAAGAAAAAAGAAAAGAAAAGAAAAGAAAAGAAAAGAAAAGAAAAGAAAAGAAAAGAAAAGAAAAAAAAGAAAAGAAAAGAAAAGAAAAAAAGAAAAGAAAAGAAAAGAAAAAAAGAAAAGAAAAGAAAAGAAAAGAAAAGAAAAGAAAAGAAAAGAAAAGAAAAGAAAAGAAAAGAAAAGAAAAGAAAAGAAAAGAAAAGAAAAGCTTTCAAGCAAAGAAAAAAAAAGCAAAAATGCAACATGACTGTGAGATATGTAAACAGGAGAATAAGCTGCAGGGCACAAGAAGTAATCCTTCTGCTCTTCTATACGTTGCTTAGGCCACAGCTGAAGCACCGTGTCTGATTTTGAGCACTGTTTTTCAGAAAGGTTTCAGTGTGAGAGGACTAGGGAGTCATAATAACAGTCTTCAGAGATATAAAGGCCGTTCTGAAGAGGAGAATAATAATGTGTTTTTCCTGTTTACTTTGCACAAGGCAAGAAATAATAAACCTGAACAAAGTTTAAAAGTAGTCATTATGGGGAAAAAATCTAACAGTACATATACTGAAAGACTGGAATAGATTGTCTGGGGAGATTGTGGGTTGTCTGTAATCAAATTCATTTAGGAAGAAATAAGGTAAATCTCTATCAGGAATTATAAAAATAAAACTGATCCTACTACACAGAAGGAGGATAGGTTAGGTGACTTCTGGATTTTTTTTCCAGACCTGCAATTCCATGATTCATTGAGAGGAGTCATGTCATGCCAAGACGTGAACCATCTGGTAAGTTGTGAAATTTCCTGAGTGTACAGCGTCTGAAAGGACAGATTCTGTTCATATTCAATTTGTATTAGTTTCCTTTCAGCACAAGTTTTTGCACAGTTTAGGCATCTGTTTCTGATAATCTCTTTTTTGTTTAATCACTCACATACAAGGTTTTTCAAATGGATCTTTTGGATTTGCCTTGGAACAGCAATAGGCCGCTCTACTGAAATTTGCATCCTTTCAGATTGTTTTTATATAATATAGTAATATACATATTTAACAAGTAAATACTATTTTATTATGAAATAACTTAGTGCTTGAAAATTGGATCAAATATTGTGTTTATGGTTTAATGTCTTAATTACAGTTGCTTTATGTGGATTTTTGTACTGATTGTGCTACTACTTCATTTATTTACAGTGTGTGTCCAAACTGATGGCCACTAGTAGTTTCATGCTGTCAACATAGCCCATAGATATTTCCATTTTCCTTCCTTGTTCTTGTTTTCTAATCCTTTCTCCAGGCTTTTCCCTCACCTCCAGACTTACTAAGCTTGATCCACAAAGTGAACAACAGTGAAAAAATTCAAAAACAGTACTTGCCCCCCCCCAAGAATACAATTTTAAAGCAAACAATGATGATATAGAACTGTTGGAAGCGGAACATAATAGTAATAAAACTGACTTTTTCTTGACCTCAGATTTGCTTTTAAAGTTATGGAATATTTCCAGTTGTGTGGGTGTATAAAAGAAAGCAGGAACTCCAAGTACTAACTACACCAGGTTTAACTTCTCTTCCCACTCACAGAGCACCACTTACATATGAGCAGATCTAGGCTATCAAACTAACACACCAAACTGTTTTGATAGCCATGTGTTTTCTGTTGTTCTTTACAAGACGCATCAGTAACAAAAATATTTTCATTCTTAATAAATTATTGCCCAATTTCCTCATTAAATTAGTTAGTAATTAAGTCAGTCCAGGATTAGTTAAGAGTCAACATACCAGTAAAAAAAAACTGTACTATTAACTTCCAGTTTATCTGTGTGATGCAGTACATTTAGCTACAAAATCAGCAGAGAGAACGGGATTTCTGTCCCTCTAGAACTCTGGTGGTCTAAAACTTCAAGCTGAGCATCCAGGCTCATGTTAATTTGTGGTCCGACAATTAGAATGGACAAAAATAATAGACAAAAATGGACGAAAAATACTGGACAAACCGCATGGCTAAAAAGAACCAAAGGTACCATTATATGTATAATGTGCTATCATCTGCAGTAAACTGCAGATATAAATAAAATAAAAAAAGCATTAAGTCCAGCACATTCATCCAGGCTTTACAATTGCCCTGCATGGACTTGACTCCTTAAATAAGATTTAAGAAAGAGAAGAAGAACAGATCATATTCAATTTCTCTATTTGTTTTTTTTGTTTGTTTTTAATATCCTGCTGCTGATCAACATTATATAAAGTTTGTAGAGATTCTCCATAAAAATAAGCAAGTGGTTTATTTATTGTGTGTAAGCAAGTAGGTATAAATCAATTTATCGCAAGTGTCTATGGCAATCTGTGTGAAATGTAAGTTCATAGAATAGTATTATATTCAGCTAAAAATTAAAATCCAAATTAGTTACAAAATCCTATCATTATAATGATTAAATCCATGGCTTACCTAAGCTTATATTTCAAATGAAATATTTCTGAATTTATTTAAAATGCTGTGACCAGACTACTTTACAGCACATGTTTAGTACAAAACCCCGCTACTATAGCAGCCTGTCATCCTTCAGCCAGCAGCTTTATCTTTCACTAGATTCTAAAATGCTTTTTTGCCTTCATTGTGGATGTACAGTTGAAGCAGCATATTTCCCAGCAAGGCTTTAAAGCATAAATGCAAACTCGAATTTTCAGAAGCTGAGCCAAATTTAACCTTATTTCCATATTTGGATACTTACCACTATAACTGAGATAAAGAAAGTTAAACAAATCACTGTCAGAAAAGTCTTGCTGTTTTTCTCAGCGACAAAAAGACATGAGGTGCTACAGTTCAACTATCTGTGCAATTTAGTCTGAATCATTTCTTCCTCCGCCCATGCCCTCCATGTGTATCCAACAGCCCTCCAGGATGGGCCATTTTTTTCAGGAATTATTGGAAGGGTATGTAGCGTTACCAGAATGCCACAAAGCCAGAACTAGGCTGGATAGTAGCCATTTACATTTGTGGTCCATGAGAGTCCCCATTTGTGGTTGAAGAGAAATACACAGTCACTCCATCTCCTTTTACGTTCTTGAAATCTGAACAACAAGTAAACAGAAATTTGCCGGAAGGAATAACCTTTGTCAGTAGTTTCAGAGGAAAATGCTAAAATAGCATGCAGGAATTAGCCTGTTTAGTGATTCTTCTGGAACAGAAATGTTACATTTGTCACTCTTCATCAAATCACTGCTTTGTCCAGTCTGTCATTCAGCCTCTGACAGTGGCAAGTACTAGGTTTTTCAGAGAAAATGCAAGGAAACCTTATATTGGACAATAACAAGGTACCTTATTATAGGTGTTTTTTCATTTATGGCCCAGTCGGCTAATTTATATTGCCATCTGCTTTTATCTAGTCCATGGTATTTGTGGCTGTTCTTATAGTTCTTTAAAAATTAATTATTCTTTTGTTCAGTCCTGCTAATCTGTTGGTTTTGCAGATACCTCATACTAGTGAATGTTTCAATTTATGTATACATTGCATCTAAAATATATTTCAGGAGTTTTAAACGTAGGGTTTTTTTAATATCTGATGGTTCTCTGTTTCATCTCTGCTCTGCTCTTGGACTCTGAGAACTAGTAATTGAAAGTAACAAATCTGCTTTTTATATGTCTTCATTACCTGTTTGCTAATATTTGCAGGGCAATGCAGGCACAGACTTTGCAGCCCTTCTCATTTGGACATCCACACAATGTGTTTTGTGTTTGATCCCTTTTCTTACTTCACCCATTTTTTTGAGAGTAGTTGTTCAAAATTTAAATGTAATGTTTCAGAGGGAAAGAAAAATTGAAGTGTTTGTGCATGAGCAGCTTAGCTAAACAGATCTGCTGCGTAAGCCCAGTTAGCTGCACAGCATACAGGCAGTACTTAGGGTATGTTCACCAGCTGATGAGAACTTTCTGTCATGGGGTCTCTCAAATCTGTAGGTCCAGAATCTGGGCACTGGAGTCTGATGCCTTCAGAAAGCATTGATGTGCTGCCGATGGCTGAGGCATTGTTTGGATGGTGGTGAGCCATCTGTGTAGGTAAAGTGCAGTATCTTGTGGAAGCTTGATTTGGTCTGTTTAGCCATAATCTGAATTGTTGTTTCTGTTTAAGGTTTAGTTGCTGTACCATCACCATCTTCTCTCAGGCTAGCCAGAAAGGGCCAGTGCAGTCAGTGTAGGCAAGAGCTAGGAAGCATTTGAAGTAAGAACTGACTGCTGCACTCAGCCATGTCACAGTGCTTGAACACAGACTGAATGCTTTTATTGCACTGAAGACACAGGAAAGATTTACATCTTAGCTATACAAGTTAAAACACAGAAAGTCTGCACGCATTGTGTTTCATTAGGGAGATCAATTTTTGTCTGGCAAGTAACTGGAAGTACATAAGATTACAAAGATAGACACTATAAAAATGTGATGACTAAAGTGATTTTGTGAAAGATCATACCATATTTTATCTCTACTGTTGCTAGAGTGGGTATCCCTGTGTTACAATGGGTGTGGCAAGGCTAAATGTTTTGTAGGGTGTAAATTGCATATTCCCAGAAGCTTCTGAGCAAAAGGAATGTGTCCACATGCTTTTTTTTTTAGGCACCTTACCTTCTGAATATTCAGAGTACTCATCATGGGTCTTGCTTAGACTAGTATAAAGTATGTGGAGCTTTCTTGTTGGGTTAGCAAAGCTTACTATAAGGAGCAAAAAGGCAGATGGATATGAAGCTGGCTGCATGCCACAGAAACCAATATGCCTTAACTGTGTTGACCCAATGGGCTGCCTAGGCCTGAACAGCTCTTACTGAAGTTCATTTGAACTGACAGACTTAATGGTTTTAAACGTAAGTGAATAGATCTAACATGCAACATATTGACTTGTATAGTAATTATCTACTACAGGCCCAATTCACCAGATCAAAAGACAAAATCAAGACTCTTTTCATATATATCATGATATATCAATATTCTGATGGTTGCAACACTTCTTGCTCAACTGCAAGTTTCAAATTCATTTCTATACAGAGGAATTCTTACCACTTGACCAAGTAACAAATACAGTAAGGCTGAGAAACTTTTCATTAAAATGAACCCTCAGAAAAGATACTATAGCCTTTGGGGAGGTGATGCTAACTGCTTTTATGCCTTTCTTCTACCAAATGAAATATTGACGAAAAAGGTTGATGCCTGTTTGGCACGGGCTGCAGTCTAAGAATGACAGCCCTTTGATGGCAACAGGGGATTTGCACAGAGAATTCACAAGTTTTTTCTTTACCTTCTGGATAACTCTTCATCAACACACCTGCATCTTAATGAGAGACTGATAATCTCAAACTTAGTAAAAAACAGCCTAAATACATATATTCATTTTTAAATTAAATGAAAATGATCTTGTCAAAATAATACAGTGGTCTCAAGAGTCTTAAAAGGACCTGAAAAGATTTACAACAGGCAAGCCTTGTAACAAAAAGAGAATCCCTTCAACACAGTAATGTACTTCTTATGCTTAAGTAATAAGAATAGAGTGACGACTGAGAGCCAGTAAAAAATGATTTTATGCATCTTGTAGGCAGCTTGAAATAACTGCATGTCAAGACATGTCACACCGCTGCGAACATACATGCTATTTGTGTGCAAGTTACAGCCTGTTATTTCTAGACCATTATTAGGTGTAGAATAGTTTTACTTCTCTGACCAGTCAGATATAGCTGAAGACTCTGAAGGAAATATAAACTACTTCTAGTTACGTGTGCTGAATTCAAATGTCTAAAAAATCAAAACATGGTGTATTTCCAAGAACAAATAGTTTCCAAGAAAAAAATTACAAATTTCTGGGTAAAAAGCTCTTTTAACTACAGGTAGTGCTTATATCTAAGGAGCACTTTAAACCATGAAGATGACCTAAAAAAATTGATAGGACTTGGCACAGATGTCTGCTTTATAATTAATTAATTTCTTTTGGGGAAGTATTTTTCATCCTGAAAACAAATCCATATTACAAAAAGCAGATTATAATAACCGTTATGAGTTAAAACTAAGAACAAAACTGACTGTTTTAATTGTCTTTCATTTATCTCATCTAGTTTAATGTCTTATATACTAGTAAAATACACTAATTTAATCCCCTGCTAGATAATTAATTTAACAACAACCAGCTCTTAAATAATCTTTTGATGAAAAGCTAAAACTGACTCACTGCCAGTAATGACAGATTCCCATATGCAGAGAAAGAATTCGTATGTATCTGTGTCGATCACCTTGTATTAGTCAATTTGGTAACTGGGCAATTGATGTCAGTTTTCAGGGGATCATTCCCTGAGATGGTAATGCTGTTGCTTAAATATATATATACATACACACTCATAAGTTGTTTGAAGTTGTTTGTTCTGAGTAAATTCCTGTAAAAGGTCAAATTTAAAGACTATATGACCTTTGATTCAGAACAAAATTATGGTTCACAGAATCACTGGGGTTGGAACTGGAGATTGTCTAGTCCAGCCCCCTGCTTAAAGCAGGTTCTAGATGACTCATACCATAACACCCCTTGCTGATTCACACTTCTATTCATTTTCTTTCTTTTTTTTTTTTTTCCCCACCCATTACAACATAGGTCTTAATTCACCTTTTCATGATATTTCCGAACAGCAGTGATAGGTGCCTCGGAAAACTTTTACAAAGCAGGTAAATGGTTTCTTTGGATTATATCACCTATTAAAAAACAAACAAACAAACAAAAAAAAAGGTAATCGTTTTCATTATTTTGTGATGCCCATGATATAAGATCAAATTGGAATCAACTTTGCTATGACATTATTTGTGCCCTTCAGCCTCTTCCGTCTACACAATTTGTTTCTTTTTTATTCTTTAATTTTGCTCTGTAGTCCTTGTATAGAAGCCATGTTGTTTCAAGACCAGGATCTATAAATAGCTTAGTGCACTGAAGATGCACATGCTAAACAGCAACACTTCTGGGATAAATGTTCCACTCTGAGTAATGCAACAATAGTGGTTCTTCTCAGATGCCTATAATATAATTACACATACTATATATTTGTGTTATTCTTTATAATATTACAAGTAAATACCAGTAAACAGACTAAGATTCCAATTTTCTAACCTCAGATAATAAGTACTGCTTCCTGTTTCTCTGTTGTTTTTCTTGAGGTTCCTTCCTCAGAGCTCAACACAGTGATGATCGGATACTTCCTGCTGTACCAGTATGGAAGTAGGGAAGGTAGTTTTCATTTGTTCTGCTGCCTGGAGTGATTTTTTTCAATCGTATGGCCATTTCCTTTTAGTGTATTAGAATTCTTTAACTTGAGCCAGATTAAAAGTGAACTGTCTATATAGCAAAGAATACTGAAGCAGAAGGGGTGGGAGGAACACCAGAAAATAGGGAGCATGGAGGAGGAGCAGAGAAATATCAAAAAGGGTTGTGGAGCACATCGTAGAAGAGGGCGAGAGATCATCAAATAGTCCTCCACAAATCTACTGTATTAACCAATTTCTAGGTTAGAGGGTTAAGTGGTATTTCTAGTTCTATTTTGTTACTCAAAGAAACTTCCTATCTCGTTAGCTTCCTTTAACTATAGTATAAAAACATCATAGCAAGTGTTCAGTTGTGTTTGTTTTTAGAGGAATTGAAGAATGACTGTGAGATATACACGTGACTAGATCCTAATAATGCAAACAGCAATACAGCAATACTTCTCTAAATATATGAAAAACTTTTATGGAAGCATCTAAACCACTAGACTTTGTATCTAGTGTTCTTTGGAAAGAAGGATGAACTGGCTTGGCTTTGCCAGTCTGTTAGACATATTTAAAAGAAAGTCAAGAAAAGGAAAGAGTCCGAACAGACGTCATGAAAACTAAGAAGATAAGAAATGTTGAAGTTCTGAAAAGAACCCTTTCACCGAGTGTGCTAATAAAGACGGTCCATCTCTTCATTACCATGCTACTCATCCACCTCTGTTACACTGCACAAAAGGGAAAAAAGCGGTCTTTATAGTTGTACATGATTATATTTTCCTTTTGTATTGAGTTCAAAGTCTTTTCTAAAAAAGCAAGAGTAGATTGCTCACAATGTAATGGGCCATTCCCAGGAAATGAAAAAATGGCCTTAACGTTTTATATTAATACAATAGGTTATGTATAAAACAGGTTTTAAAAAGTTAATGCATATTAGCTTAGAACAGCCATATTTTAACACCATGCGACTGAAAGTTCCAGTAGAGCAGATGAATGGAACTACAGAAGAAAAAAACCAGCTATGACAAAGGGATAAAGGTTTAACTAAAAGGACTCAAATCTATATTTCAGGTGCCTCTTTACCTTCCATCAGGAAACGAGTTATTAGGAGTAATGAAATCAGAGATAGAAAATACAAAAACTTTTTAGATCCTTCTGTGCAAGGCGGCGACACTGGCCTTTACTTCACTTTATAATGATTCCTTTGAGTTGTGGTTCTGAAAAAGCTGTGAAACATCTTCCTGTTATTTCTTTTTCATCTTTCCAAACACTAGCCAGGAATAACCCCATCCTATTCTTTTCTTGGGTTTTTGAAACACATATTGACTGTAATGACTATAAATTATCTGGCTAAAGTGCCAGATTTATAAAAGTGTTAGAGCTCCTCTACGCTGCTACCAGGTGCCTCTGAGAAGGTGCAAGGCACGAGGCAGAATTTTACTTTTTCCATGCCTGCTTCTAGTTTAGACTACTGCAAATATTTAACTTCTGAGAATTTTGTAAGTTAGATGGATTTTAAGACAATCTCATGACATCATACTCTGCCTGATGGGTTATTTGTTCTTTCTTTACCAGAAGTAGCAGTAGATTCCTAGTCAACTTCAACGCTGATGAGTGTCTCCCTATAGTGACCATCTTGATGCTCAACTTCTGGGTTGTAATCTTCCCTAATAAGGGCTTTTAATTTTCATATACGGGCTTTTACTGAGTTCCATTAAAACCTGCATATGTAAAAGAACCAACTGTAACATAGCTATGGTCAGTCATACTGTACTGTAATGTATTGACTATAAAGCCTCCACAAGTATTGAACCAGTAGAGGTGTGCAGAACGGGTTATTGCATGAAGACACACTGCAAAGCCAGTTAATAAACATTGCCATATCTGCATCTTCAGTACTTGTCTTTTGCTCTTGACCTAAGGAATGTAGTTGAGTGCCTTGAGGTGCTGCAAGACAGAAATAAACTGGTACTACAGAATTTTATATCCCCGCCATAATCTTTTCTGTCTTCTAAACCAACACAGGAATAAAATTATGGTCTTGGGATGAAATGTCTTAGAGCCACCAAAAACGCCTCTTCTTACCTTCATCAGATCATCCTGAACTGAGCAGAGCCATGACAAGTAGAATTGACATGGAAGTCTTTCAGAGAGTCCAGAGAGAAGCTTCTGCAGTGGAAGATTCCAAGCTCTGGGATTTCTCATGGCAAAGATTAGCAGCAGTCATACTAGATTTTTTGGAGGACTTTTGAAGATCTTGACATTTATTACATAGAGGAAACTTCTAAAAATTTAAGCAAGTACCATCCTCCAACAATTCTTCCTACCCACCTCCCAAAATCCACTTCAAAAAATACAAAGTATCTTTAAAAAGAGTTGCCAGTAGTCTGTTATCAAGCATTGGCTGACCTCACCTCTTTTTGTACCCTCCTTTGCTGATGGCAGCACCCAGATTTTATAGATACATACTACCATTTGGGTTTCCTGACATACTTTGCATTTGACTGGTAATTCCTGATATAAAAGTGACCTATGTACAGCATTGTTTTTACGGTTAGCAAGCAAGACTGTATATGCTCAAGATGATCTTGAGTAAAGGGTATTACAAAACTACAACCTTAATTAGAAATTTTGTCTACTGTAGATGTAAAAAATTACATGTTTACTGGTTCCAGCTCAAATATTAAGTATTTTTTGTCAGAGAAGCTCACTGGTACATATGTTTCTTTAATCTACCTCACTAAACAAGGTGGAAGGCCTTCAGTTTCTTCTCTGTATCAACCATTCTTAGGAGGAAATTGTGTTTGACCTTCTAAATATCTGTTTTGTTTATGGTATGGTAGTTTCCAAGGTTCCAGTTTGGATTGGGCACTTTGGATCTACACCATATGGCAGTATATGTACACCATGGGAAGAAAACCCTTACCTTATGTGGTAAACAGCTTTAAAATCAATAGTACTTGAAAATTAGATTTTGGTTATTGTATCAGAGGTGAACATCTTATCAGAGATGAATATTGTATCTGATAGCAAACATAATACTGAAGTCAAAATGGCAGAAGACCTGGCCTCTCCCCTACTTTTCTAAGTAGTTTCATAAATCCAGTTTTTGTTTGCACAAATGGTACACATGGAGAGAATCCTTTTATTCCTATGAATGAAAGCATTTGTGTGCAAATGAACACATTCACATGCAAATGACTGTATTTGCACAAGAAGCACTTGCCCACCTGCCACATGAGCCTTGGCTTTTCGACTTCCAGCTTCCAGCGTCTGGGGACTGGAGGTACAGAGTGAATAGGAGAATAAGAATGCCAGCAATATTTCAAAAGTTGAATGGTCAGTCACTATGAACAGCAAACAGGGAGGATAAAAGAAAACAAATGGAAAGAAAAATGAAAAATGGAAATGGACAGAGAAGATTCTTACAACTGCTCATATAAGGCAAGTAGAAAGACCACTGCTTCCCAGAGCTGAAGCAATGGCAAACTGGAAGCAAGGAAGGAAGATGAAGTACTGAAAATGAAGTCAAGGTTTTTAACAGATTCCTTTGTTTCCCTTCCTATTTAGCACCTAAATAAATTGCCTGAAAGGATAAAATCTTTTCTGCAATAATGGAGTCTTACTGCACTGAAATCCTGTAGGTGAGACCCGGAGAGACTTTTAAAGTACAGGAGAATGATTTTTTTCCATTCACATTATTTCCATTATTTTTCACATATACAAATAACCAGCTCATAAGCAATAGAAGTGCTGTTGCTTTCTAGACTTCCTAAGGCTGCTCATGATCAGTGCTACTTTGACAGCATAGAGTGCTAATCTGTTTCTCCAGGCCAATTCAGCCATCTAGTAGGAAAAGTTTAACAGTGAATAGTGAAAAAAGATCTGAGAAGAGTGCATCAAGCAGCTGAGGACTTGCATCCTTAAACCCCATCTTATCAAAAGAAGCAAAACCATGCAGCTCATTTCTTACGTGTTTCTCATTAGACCTTATATTCAGCCAAGAAAATACAGCATACATCCCAAATAAATCCTAACGATAAAAAACACAAAAAACGAAAACCAGAACCTGACTGCACTCCCAGTGGGTCCTCAGGAGCTGACTGCTGCATATGCAGCAGGTGGACATCCAGTGAACCATGTAATCCCCCTACGGTAAACTAAGTGAGCAGGATCTGTGGATACAGAGGCAGCCTGCCAAAGGACGGCTGCTAGGTGGCCGATGTGTTCTATCTCACAGGAGTCTTCCTGCACCTAGCAGAAGATTTTGAGGCCATGCAGCCCCCAGAGAGTGTTTTTTCTTTTTAATTTAAAATGTGTGATTACCCCTTACTTTCTGCCACCTGTTCTGCTTATAAACTTCTTCAGAGCCCCTCTCTCTGTCTAATTTCCAGCAAGCTGTCATGTTACCCTCACTCAGGGAGCTACCTTCTCCCCTAGGCATTGAGATGACTCATGTGCACTCATGTGTGCAAAGTGGCAGCTGGCCCTAAGGCCAGTCAGGGATGTGACCCATTTATCAGTTGCTTAATTTTCTTGAAACTCTGAACCCTGCTAAAAGAAAGTTGATAACTCATGTGGAGCTTCACTTGTAGCAGCATTTCTGTCAGTTCTCAGGATCCCCTACCTGTTAGTATGCTTTCTGGGAAGGTACAGTCCACAAAAAAATGTATGGAAAAAGTAGGAACTCCATTAAAATTTCCCACATTTTCATCTCAAGACATTATTTCTACAGGAACCGCAGATGCAAATTCAGGCAGCTCCCTCAGACAAAATCAGATGTGTTCTTTCTGAAATCATAGCTTGGCTACTGGTCAGAGTAGCCATCCATATCCACACGCTCCTCCTCTTCACATTCCACCAACTCGTCAGACAACAAAGCCTGTATGATGTATATCACTTAATAGGCCTCTTAATTTCATGTTACTAAACCCTCATCAACATAATTTCAGCTAGTACAAAGCATAATCTCTGTAAACATTGCTTCAGGGTTTTTGTGAAAACCATTACAAAACTCCACAAGGTATTATTGTCCGGCAATGATGCTGCTGCTGCAAAAAGGAAAGAATATGAAACATTTTAAATAAAAAAAACAGTTGTAGATGCCAAATAGACATTATAACATGAATCTTTTAGGAGAAGCTGCCAGAGCATTTTAGTATGGGGTTTAAATGTGAGATTTATACTGCAAGAACAAAGAGCACACTCCAGAAAAGAGATGTGGTTGTCACTTTGTAAGGTTCTCTGAATGCCCCTGAACAGGCTGAATGAAGATGTCCTGATATCTGTCAATAATTTGAATACCTCTGCTGCTTGAAGCAGATGCAAAATTAGATTAAGAAAAAAATACAGAAGTCTCAGCCTTTGATCTCCCAACTGTTTGCAGATCCAGACCTGAAAGCCAGCCAGTACCAGAAGTGCTAATTTATTGCTGGGTAAGTTTATTTCATTTCTTCATAATATTTCTGGCTATCCATGTATATATTTCCCAACATGATGCACAAGACACATCAGGTGAAACTTGTCCCAGTTTTCTCACACTGAAAATTCATAGAGATATCTGGACACCTGGTTAGTTTGGATGATTGAAAGACAAATACTGAACCACATGACATCTCCCTATCACTAAGGTTTCAAACAAAAATTAAGGCAAGTGTAAATCTGTACATCAAAGATTTATTGATGGCATCATATAGAATTTCAAAACTATAATAAAGGTTGTGCTTATCCTGATTGACCAGGCATCAGTCACATGCAATTGCTAAGCTCCTTTGCAGCACTAGCTTAAACAATTCTGAAATATTAGATGACAAGATAGATGATTTCAATATAGAGTATGTTGTTTAATAGAGATTCGTCATTTTTTTCTCAAAAAAAAAAAAACAAACCACCTCATAATGTACCATCATTGTGGTCACTGCGTGTCCACTGCAGGGGTGAGCAACAGCTGTGCTACCAATTGTAGATTTAGGCAACTAGACCAAACAATCCCAAAAGATCTAATGAGCTGAGCCAGATGCTAAAACCATGTAATCAAAATTGACCCTTCACTGCAAGCTTGACCACTGTCTAAGAATAGATCTTTCTAGTAATGGCATTTAAGAAACCATACGTGGTTATATACAGACAACAGCAATTTTAATGTAGTTAGCAGAGGACCAGTAAGGCATG
The DNA here is from genome assembly GCF_040182565.1 of Anser cygnoides. Classification (NCBI taxonomy): domain Eukaryota; kingdom Metazoa; phylum Chordata; class Aves; order Anseriformes; family Anatidae; genus Anser; species Anser cygnoides. Next base: position 20,519,358 of record NC_089878.1, read on the forward strand.
ATTACAATAGCCTAAGCAATGAAACCCTGGGCAGAAAAAATGGACCATTCAGTTTATTTAAGGAATGCACATACAAAAAAGATTAAGCATGTGAAAAAGACATTCTTGACCAAAAAGAACAGAGTTACGTGGGATTACTGATTATAAATTAATGTTTTTCATATTTATCAGAGAGTCACAGTAAGCAATCTGTACCATCACTGTCCCAGATGCCCTCTAAAAATAAGATGCAGTAGTACAGAAGTAGCCAGGAGTGGGTTGCTTAATGAATGCTATAGAAAAAAAAATAGTTCTAGCATTGTTGCATGTATTCTAATAACGGCTATGTTCCAGCCATTCTTTAAACATGTGTTTGACTGAAGTGGGATTTATGCACAGGTACATCTTTCTGTCACTTGTTGAAATTCAGCCCAAGAGAGTAGCAACCAGTAGATATCTGTCTGCAATTTTCATGCTGTCCTGTACACACACAAAGACATTAGTCCTTTCTCTGTATGTTCCTCAGAAAGAACCAATTTCTACTGGTTTGGTCATATTACACAAGCAGGCCTTTCAGGGTGGCATGGGAGGGAGGTTTGTTGGTGTGACTGAATCTCAGCAGCTTTTTAATAATAAGCATACACCCACATTCAGAGGGGTATGTTAGCAGGGCAGTAGCTTCCCAGTATAGCCACAAGACATTTACAACATTTAATAAGAAGCATTTCCAATCAACATTTGGATGAATTCAGGGGTGTTTGGTCACTGGGAGACTTTTGGTACATTCTTGGATTTTAGCACATTGTCTTCAAAATATTCCAGGTTGACAGCATGTGGAGGCAAGTCTGCAGGGACTGCCTGGGTGAGTGAGTTGAACTGAGATACAGGTCACATTTCAGGAAGGAGGTTCAGACAGTGAAGGCGGTTCTGTTGCCTTGTTTGAACACATTTCTCCCTGAAGATGTCACAGTTTGAAGGTTTTCTTTGTGACCAAAACAAACAAAAGCTTTTTGGACTTTCTCAGCAGAGGTCATGTTTATATACCGCAACGTGACTGACAGGGGAAAACCACAAGATGCATTTATCTCCTCCATTTCTAGCTCTAAAGGGGAAATGAAAGGAAAGAAAGCTTGGAAGATTTACTGGATGCCTTAGGGTTTCTCATTCCATTGAAGTGATCATAGAATCATAGAATGGCTTGTACTGGAAGGGACCTTAAAGATCATTTAATTCCATCCCCCTGCCATGGGCAGGGATACCTCCTACCAGACCATGTTGCTCAGGGCCCCATCCAACCTGGCCTTAAACACCTCCAGGGATGGGGCATCCACAGCTTCTCTGGGCAGCCTGTTCCAGTGCCCCACCACCCTCTGAGTAAAGAATTTCTTCCTGGTATCTAATCTAAACCTACCCTCTTTTAGTTTAAAGCCATTCCCCCCTGTCCTATCACCACACTCTCTGACAAAGAGTCCCTCCTCAGCTTTCCTGCAGGCCCCCTTTAGGACTGGAAGGCCGCTGTAAGGTCTCCCCCGAGCCTTCTCTTCTCCAGGCTGAACAACCCCAACTCTCTCAGCCTGTCTTCATAGGAGAGGCGCTCCAGACCTCTCATCATCTTTGTGGCCCTCATCTGAACTTGTTCTAATACGTCCATGTCCTTCTTGTGCAGTGGGCCCCAGAGCTGAACGCAGTGCTCCATGTGGGGTCTCACAAGAGCAGAGCAGAGGGGGAGAATCCCCTTCCTCACCCTGCTGAGCATGCTGCTTTTGATGCAGCCCAGGATACGGCTGGCTTTCTGGGCTGCAAGCACACATTGAATTATATAATATGATTATTGCAGGATTCCATTCACTATCTCTAGAAGTATTTTCAAACAGGTTTTCCTCCTTCACAGACATTGTGAATTTGAACGCTGCCTTGATTAAGCATTTGATTTCTCTTTTTCTCCCTTAGGAATCAAAATAGGTTTCAGTGTCTAAACAACATGCCTCACTGCTATATGCAGTGCAGCCTGTGAAATAAATCCAGAAGACTTTACCATGTCAGCGTTTATAAAAATCTAGTTCTAAACATGTCCAAGCTTTAAAACCTCAGCAGCAGTTCGAAGCTTTGCCTGTTTGCTGGCCTGCAGCCTTCTGCTCTGAACAGTGCTGAGAGCTGTGTGTCTCGTTGTGGCCAGCGTTTATGCTGGCATGCTCTGAGCAGCTCCTGCTCAAATCCCAGTGATGACATTTTATTAAAGCATGGAGTTATCACCATAATCCCACATAAAGCCTGAGGAACCTAGCTCCGAGAGTGGTGGGTATTTTCAGTTCAAAGCCTGCAGCCAGGAGATTATTAACCCCCTGCTGTGAGAAAATTCTCCCATCCCAAAGTCAAACTAATGGGAAAGCATGCAGCTCTCCCACTCTCCATTTTATGCAGGTGTCAAATAATTTACCTCACATTCTCAGACTGATAAAATGACTTCCCCTCACACACCCAAATCCACCACCATGAGATTTTACATCTGCATCAACTGCTGGATGAGAGATAGGTGACTTGGGCTTTTTACACTCTATAGGCAGTAGCAGAACAGTACAGGAAATCAAAAACTAAGGTTTTTCACCCCGCTTCAGAGTTCTCAAATTTCTTGTGCCTAACTGTCCACCCAGATGATAAGGCATCACACAGCACTTCTTGCCAGAATTTTTCACCCTCTATAAGGTATTAATTAATATACAAATTCCATTTAGACACTCAAGACAGTTCAAGGAACAGTCCCACAGTAAGTGATGGTGTTATTGCACAGAAGCAGCACTAAGTACTAGATACATATGATAGCAATGAACAAAGTTGCCCATCTCGGCCCACCAAAAAATGGGAGAGTGCGTTTTCACATATAACCAGGCTTGCACAAAATGGGAACTGAACTCCAAAGTTCATCTCCAAAAATACAGGCTCTGGTAGATCAGATAAACAACAGCATCATGACAGAGGTCCAGATACACTTCAGGAGGTCCACTGTCTCTTATAGCATATACCACTCTGCAGCACTGTAAATTAAGGGAGAAAATGTAGATTCTCTATGCAGGGGAATAAAGCCAGTATCTACAGCACATAAAAAAAATAAAGTTCCAAGACTGTTAAGAGTTGAGAGTAACAAAGCAACGCCTCTCTTATTTCTAATTCCTAATTTCTAATTCCACAAGGTAATGGTGTTAATATTAATGAGCCAAGAAAACCCTTGCCACTCATTTTCAAATGTTCATTCGTGTTCTGCACTCTGCATCAAATCCTTCATCAACTTGAAGGTTCAAAGGCTGCAAGGGAGACAGGGTTACTCAGGGCTACAAGCAAAGAAATAATGTAGTGCTTTAATCACAGACCATCCCTAAGTAGAAACCATAAATTAAATATCTACACCTATAACACAACCTTTCTTGAGAAATGTTATGTATTTTACAGAATGATAATTTCAATTCTAAGTAGACTTTATCAATGTCTACAGGTGTTTTAATCATCTATTGGTATATACTTAAGTGATAGTTTGATGGAGCATGATCTACAGCACTAATAAAAAATATTGAACTATAGCTTTAAAGTACCTTACCATTGAGTCATAAATCCCACTTTAATAGGAATTATTAATGTGATTTTTTTTCTTTTTGTGATTTAATGCAGTATGGCTATTTTATGCTAAATTTAGCTTTCCCACATGAGGCTCATAAACCAGAGAGCATACAAAAGAATGATGATAAACTATACCATCATACATAAATGAAAAAGACACATCTCTCTCAAAGATTTAGATGCTGGATATCCTTGACCAATCCCCTCTTCCCCCACTCCCTTAATTTGTTGATCTTAAAGACCTTACACTTGTTGATTTTAAAGACCTTAGAGACCTTACACTTAGCTTCAGTTTGGGTTCCAAATACTAACACACCCAGAACATTACTATGAACATAGTGCTGACATTGGTGAAATTCATGAAATATTTTCAACACTTGACACTTAACTTTTTAGTAGTGGTATCTGAAAGCTTTAAGTGACAAATTCAGGGCTGCAGCCTGGAGGAAGCAAATGGAGCAAGCTGCTCGCCCATCCAATGAACAGGCAACTCTGTCATACAGAGTGATGTGAAGACAACCAACACAGTCTCTTTGGACTCCCACTATTCCTGTGCCAAACATTTGCTGTCAAATCATTTTTAAGGATTATAATGAGAAAGTTGAATCACTGAATGTGTTTTTTTGAAAATTACGAAGCTTTGCATCTTCCAGCAATGTTACTCTTGTACAAGGAGGTGTGTAACAAAATAGACATTGTGCTTTGCCATACTAGAAATCCTACAAATACTGGACTAGAGCATCAAACAGACGAAATTTGAGAAAAAATTTGCAGTTACTATCCAGCTGACAAAATCAAGGTCTAGTTTGTGATGACGAACCCCGTGGATTTGGTATTACTGTTACATTATGTTACTGACCTAGGTCCTTTCAGCTGTGTTTGGCCTGTGTTAGTGAGTCCCATTACTTTGTTTTCATGATGTTAATGACAACAACAATAATTTTTAAAAGGCAAATATCAGCTAACACAGAGCCATCTTGAGTTTGTTTTATGGCTGTGCATCTAGAAATATTTGTTAAAATTACTCATGTAGCTGGGACAGCTGTATGTATCGTATTTTGCTGTTTTAGGAATTGTGTGCTATTTTGGGCAAGCCAGACAAGCCTTTGAATAAGTGGCTTTAGTGTCTCACTTGGTAGATGGCAATAGTGGCTAAATGATTAAATGGCAAAAATAGCAAGCTAGTACTTATTATCAATTTTTTAGGTTGCCATAGAATAATGATGGCACACAGGTTTTGCAAGAGGAAATTATCCAGCTTTGCTAGTCAATTCTGAAGCCAAACTCCAAATTTGCTTGTTTGATTGGGTTGGCATTCTTCCCTCAGAGCCTAGAAAAAGCTTCCATAAGCTTTCATTGGCCTAAATCAGAAACATCTGTCAAGAGCATGAATTACTCATTGGTTGAAATCAACAATCAGAAACCTGCACAAAGGCAGATTTTTTCCCCTCGGATAGGTGACAAAGCATATGCCATTATTACTCTGCATGTCAACCTGCATATGTATTTTGTTGAATTGCTAACTCAGTCCAAGTCTGAATCTTACTTCAAGCTCCCATAGTGATGTTTTAAAAGTGAAATTAAACACCCTACACATTTCTGTCCTCCTTCAAACTGGTGTTTTGTTATTCTTCTTAACAGTGCACAAATGTATTAGAAGTTCCAGAAAACTAAGGGGGAAAAAAAGTCTTACAGCCCTTAAGAATAGCTGTAATCCAGTGGAAACATAAACTTAAACACTAATTTGTTTTCTGTCTCATGCTCTTCTGTTTTAGATGCAGAGAGTTGATTTAGAGCATTCTGTGAACCCACTTCCGAACCCAAAACAAGGCCCCAGCTACAGGTAAGAACTATACCCCTCTGAAAATAAGCACAAATACAGAGAACTATTCAGCACATAACTGTGAAGTGTCCGTGCTAGGGTATGTTTAGCCGGCCATGCTAATTGCATCCAAAACCCCACGCCCACGCTCCTGCTGGCATTGCTCCATCTCCCCATTTACTACAGCTCTGCCTGTTTCCCTCTAATAGGGTCTGGCAGATTCTCCAGTCCTACTATTTCTAATCCTGACATCCCTTTGCCAAATTGTGGAGCCAGCTTGGGGAAAAGGAAAACAAAACAAAGCAACCATCATCTTCAGCTGAAACTCACCCGCCTGCATGGCTTCCTTCCAACATGTATGCCAATGCCTGGTTGCTCCTGGAGCTACTGCAGGAGTTGGAAACTTGAGGGGAAGAAGAAAAAATACACAACAGGCTAAGAAATAAATGTGTTAGTGGCTTCAAAAGCAACAGCCATCTGTTTTCCTTACTCCCTGGCAGCCACAGGAGCTCCCTGCAGTGCGGATGGAGATTTGGCAGGTTTTTGTAACCCTGTTGAGCTTTTACTATCCCTACCAGCATCCCCTGCTGCTTCTCTGCACACCCTTAGACCAATTATACTTTGACTTTTTCCTGCAGCAGCAGCATTGCCAATACAACCTTACACTCAGGAGCACGTTAATCACAAACACCTTGTCAAAAACAGCAAAGTTCAACTACTGCTTAAGCAATGAAAGTGCTTAAATTTGGAATTAATATGATGTTGCAGCCATTCTGCATCCAAACCATAGGCAAATTGGTTTAAAAATATAGCTGAAGAAGAGTTTACACCTTTGAAAATGAGCATGCTTTAGCTCTGTGATAGCACGGTCTGACCTATATCACCCCAGATGTCGAGAAATTTTGTTATAATTTCCAACTGTGTTATAAGTTTATCTTGTTATAATTTCCAACTATGGATACCACTTGGAATTTTTATTTGCATAATGTTTCTTTCCTGTGCAGAACGTTGCCAAGAAAAAAGAGAATGAAACCTGTCACACAAATGCAACAAAGAGGATTCAGGGACTTTATTGTCAAGTAGATTTGAACTGACTTCAATGTATTTCATTGCCATAAAATCAGAATAGAAATTACCTCCATGTTTATTATTAATATTTCTCATCATGGTTTTCTATAGGTCAAATTTAAGGGAAGCAGCAAGTATTAGGAAAATGCAATACGGAAAAGAATGTAAGAATATACATAACCCACAGTAAAAAAACAGCTGCCCACAACCACAATCTTCCCTTAGAGTAGCAGCTTTTCATTACCAGTTCTTCAAGGCTGTTTCTGTTCTCAGTTATCACAGTTTTAATATAACTTAAATCACTTCCTAGAGACTTAGTTGTCCGGATTTTACAAAGCGTTATGTGCTTTGGGGAAAACCAGAGTTCTGCATACAGTAATCTGTTGTGCAAGAGCAAGAGCAGCTGGTGTATCTTACATAAAGTGGCAAATAGCCCAATGCAATAAAATGTAAGCATGTTCATAGCAAGAGCAACTATTGGCATAGAACAGATGCCAGAATGTGTTTCTACTTGGATCACAAATAATATGATAAAAGATAAACAGGTCATAATGAAGACAAAACAACAGGATACATTTCCATAAATATGGGGGTGACAGATTCTCTTTGAAATTTAAATTTTCTTACTTGTTTATTATACATATATTTAGTGCTCCAAGTTACAAGGTCAGTGCTATCACCCAGATAGCAAGCTGAAGTCCAATTAGTTAATTTATCTGTCAGTCACCTTCACTGTGTTGTTGGTTGGTTTTTTTTTGTTGTTTTTTAACATCAGCATCAAAGCAGAACTAGCTAAACAGGACATGGAATCAGTGAATATTTATATTTGGGAACATCTTTTTTTTTAAAAGAGAAAGAAAGACAACGGAAGGAGATTGTCTGTTCAAACATAGAATCATTTAGGCTGGAAAGACCTTCAGGATCATCAAGTCAAACCATCAATATGACCTACCGAGTCCTATCACTAAGACATGTCCCTTAGTGCCACATTTGTTCTTTTCTGACTAGTGCTGCAATACCTTTAACCACGAGGTACACTTGGATCACAGATTACTAAATGCTCTACTCCTGTATTAGCAGAAGGCTTGGACTTGGCTGCATCCCAACTGTAATATGCATTGTATAAATGTAAAGTAGTTGACACTACAAGAAGAATTTCTGTGACATGGATGATGGAAAAGATGTGACCTGCTCAGGACTTCTGAAGCTACTGAAGTATAGACTAAGAGTAATAACAATAATCTCCATCACATCTGGATCCATTCTATCCATGGAGTTAGTGGCAATTTTATCACTGACTGCAGAGGGTAGAGTTCCAGGCCCTATGTTTTCCATTCATCTGCAAAAAGAAAGATGATCTTATGAAAATTCCATATGCTGTCAGAAGACTTCAGTAGTCCCTCCTATTGGGCAGGCATTTACAAATCTCCTTTAAGGCTGTATTTTCTCTCTTTTATCTTTTTTAAAGGAACATCCACTCAGTTCAGTTCTGCAAGATGAGGAAGTCCCCATTTTCTACTTAAACAAAGGATCTTGGCAGAAATTCCTAGTATTTCAAATAATTAGTCCCTTAGAAATCTTTGTTTTCTTATCTTTAGAATCAACACAATCTATGGGCCTACAAATATGTGTAGCCAGAGTCTTCAACCAACTCAACCTGTAAGCCACTGGCCAAGTTATATGCCGAGGACTGAAATTCCTCCCTGGGTCAATATTGACAGGTATGAGATAAAAAGAGGAAATATGGAAAGCAAAATGATTGCTTTGATTCATTTTCTCCACCTTTTTGGTGGGCAAAATTGTGATGATACTAAAATTTAACATCTTGCCTTTTGCATATTGATAGCAGCAGAAGCATGGCTTAACTATATGTGACAGTCACAGTAACTCTTTGTGCAATACATTTAATGTTCTTTGTTTAATGAGAGCTGAGATACCTCCTGTACACTGTCCGTAACAGTCCTTCTCTGAGGCTATAGTCACACATATAATGCAAGATGAGGCTGCAGAGGAAATATTTTCTTCCTTTCAGCTATGACTGCAACATCATCCAAAGTGAAATGAATGTTAGAATGACTCTGTGAAAAACAGAAAATAAAAGCTAGCAGAGGGAGCTGCCCCATTCTTCTGAGTGGATTAACTCAGCTTCCTAGTAATGATAATTTTGACATTGCTGTTAATAAAGTCTTTCACTTATCTTTTAAGGTCAGATAACTTCCATGAATAAATTCCCATTTCAGGGCCACAGGCAGATAAGATTTGTGATGTAATGCTTAGCTCCTCTCATCTCCCCTCCCCTTAACTTCCTAGTCAATAAGACACTAGTCCTAAGGGATCTATAGGAGCCCATGGTTGGATTGAAACCCACCACAACAATCAGCAAAACAATCCTACTGTTAATCTCTCCATAGTCCATTGTGAGGTGTGCCCAAGTTTAGCCATTCCAAAGGCAAAAATTTATGCATGTAAAAAGCTTGAAAACATTGCACCACCTTCTTCCCTACTGCCCTCCTGCAAGTCTGTCCCCTCTATTTAATACATTCATATATGAACAAAGACTAGAATCTGTAAGTGGAATTTTTACTCCCAAATGAAGGATTCACGTATTCATTGATAAAGGTTCTGAAAGTTGCTTTACTTCAAGAAAAACACCGTCAGTCTCCTCCTGGCAAGGAGTAATGCAACGGTGCTTCTGCATATCAGCTTGAACCGGTGGAGTGCTGGTCTACTGGGATGGAGGACAAAGGGTCCAGAGTGATTCTTTATCTACGCTTCTTTTTTAAAAAAGCACCCCTGTATTCATGAAACAAAATGTTCAGGAGGGTAGTGTTTTGTTTTGAGCTGTCAAAGGCAGGGAGAGGGATGGGAGGAGGATGGAAGATTGCCATGGAGAAGTTCAGAGTAAGTGACACTGGGCTCAGGCCTGAACTTGAAGTTTGTGTGCTTAGAACTCAGTGGAAAGGAATACGCTGAAAAGGAGCAGTGCTGTTGGATTTTAGCGCATACCTTTTGCCTCTAAAAAAGGCAAAGTAAAAAAGGGAGAAGAATATAAATCTCATTGTCTTTCCTCAAGCCAAGAAAACCACTGCAGGAAGTTGGGTCTGCTGGTTGTCTGTGCCAGAGACTTGAGATATCTTCACTAGGTTGTTTGATTTGATTTCTTTTTTTCTGGAGAAGGTCTGGACCCACAGCAGGACTCCCTGGAAAGAGGCTAATTTTTTTGTTTGATGGACATTATTTGAAGACTATTTGTTTGGGTTTAAGTGTTACCCAGGAGTTGGACTTGATGATCCTTGTGGGCCCCTTCCAACTCAGGTTATTCTATGATTCTAAGTGCCAGAATAAATCTGACAATAGCTTTGGTTGCCCAAGAAAGGGACATGGAACAGTACTGTACAGCCATGCTTAGGCTTTGCTGCCAAGCCTCTGCGAAGGGAAGGGTGCTCAGAGGAAGAAATGCACTCTGCAGAGAAACAAATTTTTTTTTTAATTATTCAACAGCTGAGACTTCCAGCACACATGAGCCTCCTCTATTTGTACATAGGAACACCTGCACAGCACATCAGAGCCCAATGACAGAAAGTTATACTTCGCATAAGGATCTCTGTGTGAACAAAAAGGAAAAAAAAAAGAGGGAAACACACAGTTTAGCATGAACATTATGGTCTGGATTATGGTTTAGAGGCTTAGCCCTTTCTCACTTGTCAGGAGGAATGAGGAGTTGTTCTGCTGGTATTTTGGTATTTTAGCACAAATGCCTCCTGGGGCTTAAAAAACATTTCCTGTAGCAACAAGTACCTGATAGGTTCAATGGGTGCAGCTTGAACTTGGCACTCACCAGCAGATCTAGCACATGCTGTAAAGGAATGGAGCTTGGGACCATACACCTATCACCCTCAGCAGGCTCACAGCTTTCCATGCTGCCTCTTCTGTCACAGATCCAGTGCAAATCTGACCCTGCTTAGGAAGAACATCTCTTCCAGCAGAGACTCTGCTCCCCAGGAGAAAGTGAAGGAAATATTCTTTGAGCTTACTCTATCCTAAAGCATTCAGATTACTGATATAGCTACCAGCTGCTATGATAGTTTGAATAATATAAACACCTGCCTGCTGCAATGAGACAACCAAAGCAATAGACATTTGGCCACCATACAGCTGGAAATTACTTTTCAGCACTACAGAACCAGTCTGTACAGTTACAAACAAGTAAGCTATAGCTAAAAGATAGGATAATCCTTTTCTGGTCTGACAGCCATCCAATCTTCTGGATGCATATATGTTTTTTAAATGGTCACTTTAGCTCTGCGTTGCAGTTTGTTTGAAGCCAAGAGCTTATTGCCGTAAGAAAACTGCATTCCTTTGGGTTAATATTTCACTTGACAGGAATCCTTTCTGGCTGGAGATTGACTATGCAAACAGGTTTGTATCTCATTGTTTCCAGGAACAAGAATTTTTCAAACCCTTCTCAAACACAGCTGAATCAAAACTTATACTACCTAATTCTGTGCCTTCTATTTAAATCCATAACTCCAAATGTACTCCTTTCTCTAAGAATGTTTATTCACATTAGTTACATGCTATTGAACTACCATATATGTATATTAATCACAGATTGGATACCTTAAAACCATACAGTTTCAGAGGTCATACATAAAAAGCCATGAGAATTATTTGATCTCAAAGGGACAAATCCCTTTCTTTTCCATTTGGGACTCTCACCTCACTGTGTCTAGTCCTACGTCAGGAAATTTGTCTTCCAGCTACATTTACTAACATCTTCTCTGAGTAACATACAACACAAACATAACATAAAACAAAAATATCACATGCCGCTACATTACCTAATCTTTTATTCCTGTCTTTGTTGTCACTAACAACAAGCTGTGCCTTTCTTCTGAAAGCTTTTACATGGGTGACCACAGTCCATGTCATACCTTACATACTGTGGGCAGTGGAACAACTTGGGTTTTAAGCTCCTACTTTTTACTTTTACTTTTGTCTTCTGGAGTTAACTTTAAGGAGGTACACCAGAAATCTGGGCCTTAAGCTGAGAATAGAAACACTGGAAAAATAATAATTGAGTCAGAAAAGCTAGTAAGCAAATCAAGTTAGTAAGATGAATAAGGCCAATGAATCACAGAGAAATTACAAACTACATGTTGTCAAGTAGGGTTTGCTTTTAGAATGCTTTTGCATTTTGTAGAATGCTTACTTCTCTATCAGTGCTTTGAGTCTCCTAACAGCAAATCTTTACTGAAAAATGTGTGTAGTGAACGTTAACAAGATGTTTGCTTTAACATCTTTCTAGGCCAAGTATATTTCACCTACAAAACCTCAGTTCAGCTCTATTCAGGACTATTGCTCTTTGGCTTCCAAGAGAATGCATCATCCATTACCCAGCAGCAATGTTGAAAAAAAAGCTAGAACAAACTATTATTCTATATCACTTACAAATAATACTAATCATAAATACTTGTGATATACAATTATATATCAGAAAAAAAATCTAGTATTAATTATTTGTAGGACTAACCTTAGAACACCTCTTCAAAACATATCTAATTACTTCTCTTCTGCAATGTGTCAACGATAGAGTTAAGAAGGGAGTCTTGAGTCCTCACCCTCATAAATACAGGCAGGAGTTTCCGGTCCACACACTACCAGTGAAATCAATGCAGCTCGCACCGTCCCCTTCTTGGCCGTCTCAAAGACAGACAGGTGATGACTCAGAGCATATTGCTTATTTCCTCCTCTACCCTTGGTTCCTGAGGAAGCCACAGCCCTCTGTATCGCGTAGTATGATATGCATCAATAACATGATTAAAACAGGTCCCTCAGGCTAGTAACAAGGGCTGTTAATGTTAGAATTCATGAGCATACTAGGTCACTCAACTTGCTTGTCCTGTCCTGTTACTGGACTTGTGCACACCACATGACAGAGAGAGTCTGAATTTTCATCAAATTCTGGATAAGTCTTGTCACAAGGTGAGAAGCCATATCCCATGATTCTCAAGTACCTCTGTAAGAAACTCTTCTACTTCTTCTACCTGAAATGTTGGGCATCACTAAAGCTGTTTAGGGACTAAGGTCCCTGCAAATGTAGTCCTCTATCCTCAGTGTCAGTAGAACAAAAAACTAGAGTGGTTTAATTCCATCTTGAGTCTCAGTCACTGTGCTTCAGCCAGGCACATGGTTTTTATACATAAAATACTGAAATTAAGAACTACATTGACTAAGACAATCTTAGCAGAAATTCAGCTTCCTGGATAATGGGCTCAACATGTTCCTTCCCTTTTTTATTTACTTAGAATACTTTTCTTTTTTTCCACAAGTGACACAGGCATTGGGTTAATCCTTCAACTCCTACAAAGGAGACGAGCAGAATGCTAAAGGAATTGCTGTGAGGTGGCTGGGCACCATTCACTCACTATGTGTCATATATATATCATTCTTTAGATAGTGCAATGCAATGATAAAACACCCATCAGAGTCAGAAGTACAGTTGTGGACAAAGGTCAAAGGCAGGTAGTTTACAATCCAGCATCTAATTTGTTCCTTCTAGTTATGAAGGAGAAAGAAATCCTCATGGTTATCCTGCTTCCTTCAACAGAACCCGCTCCACTGACATGGAGCAAGTACCACTATGCCTCACCATAGGTGAGGAACTTACAGCTATCTCATTCTCCAAGTCCTGCCAGATTTGTGCACGTGTTAGTAAACTAAACATTTGTGACTCAATCCAAAGCTAGCTGTTACTACTTATTCCCACTGATTTCTATCAGTTTGGAATCAAGACTTGCCTTAAAAGAATTCTAAGTCATTAGCATAACATTGTGTTCTACCTCTTTTTATTACATCAGTATTGTGTTGTGAGAAGTGCTCAGTTTCTCTTAAATTACATCATATCTACCCAAAACAAGGCTAAACAAGGGACAGGCCTTGTACTGAAGACGAAAGCCTAGGGAAATGTGCATTTTCTGTTCTTATAAATATACTCCAGTGGCAATTAGTTCCCAAAGTGAGCAGAGTCTTAACAATGCTTGAAAGAAAAGACCATCAAGACGGAAAATATTAATGGACAACAACCAGACTGAATAAAGATTTTTGGATATATAAAAAATGTTATACAAGTGCATAGCTGGAACATGCATTTTACAATTTACCTAGAGCGTGGCCATGCTGATGGACATTCAGAGGCCCTCTGCCCTGCAAGCCGCAGCAACCCCTCCAAGAGACAGCGGTCACAGACTAAGTGGCCTTGCTCGGAGCAGAGCTGACGGGAGAGTACAGCCCCACTGCAGCCCCACTTCTTGAAGTTCTCACATTTGGTTTTATTCAGAGTGGGGCAGAACCAAAACCTCTCACACATTCTTGTTAGAGGCAATCATTTCCACACATTTCTTCAGACCAAAGCCAGAGTTTTATGAATCAGAAGGGGCGGGCGACACTGGGGGAATGATTCCATTATTCAACTATTTTAGCATTTTACTAGTCTTTGAACTTTTGCAGATAAATTGGATTACAGGAATAATTCTAGGAAACAGCAATGCATTATTTGATAAACACCTTCTCAGGTGTTTGTCTACAGAGGGGGAATTTGAGTGGTACTGTTTAGGCTTTATTAACTCTAGTGTTTTCAGCCACATCTGTGCAGAGTGATCTAGATGAAAACAAATGCAAATAAGCAGAGTTTAAACATGTCTAATGTGAGCAATGTGCTCACACTGTTTATGCTATTCACACGCATACCAAACAAGCAAGTTTACCTGCTTTTTTATTTGCTGTTTACCCTTATGCGGCTTGTACTATACAACTGTCTTAACATGTATTGACATGTTGAATCCCTACGTAAAACACAAAAAGGTGTCTTTCCTTCACTGCATGTGTACCGGACATTATACCCATGCAAAGCAAAACAATAAATTGTTTATGCTACCACTCTGACTTGATAGTGCTTCTGCACTCTTCTCTTCCTACTTGTTTTACAAAGAAAAAAAAAATCTGAGAAAGCAACAAGGAACAGGGATCTGTATGTACATAGCTTTCCAGTTTTGTTTAGCTTGAAACAAAAGAATTTTTTAATCTTCAGCAATTAAGATATGAAGTACAGAACAAAGGACTATGCAAATAAGATGGAAAGAACAGTACCCAGTTTTCACCTGGCCTAACCATCTAGAGCAGACCGTAGCTTTCTGTTGCGAATTGCTGGTCACATCGATGTGAAAATTTTAATTACAGTTATTTTGGTTTGTAGTGTGGCCAATCTGAAACATCTGTAACCCAGTTGACATGAACATTCACAACTAGAATGACATTAAATTTGTTCATGTAGATACAGTGCTACAGAGTGCTTGCAATACTTCACTCCTTGAAGAACTGGGAGTCAGATCACAGAATCTGCACATAGTCACTCAAAAGCAGCACTTGAATAATTCTATCAAAGCTTTGCAACCCAAATATACTTTTATAATGGCTGCTACTAAAGTACATTTTCCCTTTGGACTGGTTTGTTTGACCTTTATACAAGCATTGCTGACTTGGAACAGTTGGTAACTCCAAATGAGGACACCTGCATGGCCAATTACCTGCACATGTCTGAGCCAGGCTCGGCACATGGAGGTGCACCTGGGATGGAAACAGGCAATTACAAGAACCAAGGCATTACTGAGAGCAGGTGAAAACAGGGGTGGAGCTGAAACAAGTTTTTTTTAAATTGTTTAACTGGATGAAAGAGTAAACATTGAAAAAAAAAAAAAGGCAAGGTTTTGTAGACTTTCAGGGTGGAGAAAGCCACATGAAAGGATTAAAAAATGAAGTTATAGTAACTTAATTTTACAAATAAAGGTTTATTAACCTGATAAAGTTGTGAAGGAACTAGTTTTAAATAGTAAGTAAAGGATACATATATATGTAAAAAAGGTAAGTGGAAAATGTTTACCATTTGAGTCAGTCATTCAAACTTCGCTGTTGGACAGAGAGGTAAGAACTTGTATTAACTTTATAGAAGAGGTTGTTCATTTATGAAACAAATTTCATTTGTTGTTCATTTACTAAAGCTGCCTCAAGATTTTATACAAACAAATACAAATTAACTGTCCTATTTTAGTGACATAATTTGGAGAACTAGATAAACACTTTAATGACAGTTCTAGAAGGCTGAAAAGGCAAAACAAAACTTTAAATACAAATTAACTCAGGTTAGAGGGATGTGATGCTTCAATATTAGGAGTTTAGCATAAGGAAGAAAAATATTTTTCATATGCTACTGGAAGAAAATTGTAGCTGCAGAAAGGTATTGTTTGCTTCCTTCTTTAAAAAGGAGATAGAAACTTCCTAGGAGCAAAAAGAAACAAACCATCATTTGTATTGTATTCAGTTTCAAAAAAAAGTTTCAGAAAATTAGGGGGGGTTAATTGTTTTCATGGAAGTTTTGTATTATTACAAACTCACCAAACCTGCATCATTCAAAGAGGTTACTACTCTAGGGAGGGTATAGCAGGATCCAGCTTTGTCAAGGATGAGGCTTCTCCACAGCCACATAACTGCTCCTTGATTGCAGGAATAGTGCTGATGGGCTACAGCCGTCTTACATCTCCCAGAAAAGGCACCTGCAGTCTAGCTGCATTTGTGGTGAAAGATGTATTCATAAACAAAGTCACCTCTCTACCACATCTCTTGGTAATGGAGAGGATGAAGAGAGAGTCGTACGATCAGATCACTTGGCATGACTTTGTGGGTCCTAATGAGAAGGGTCAAGTGCTGATGATGGAGCAGGTGATTTAGGAGACCGTACTAGGGACAGAAGGGTAATGTTTCTGCTACAAAACTTAAATTGAACCAAAGTTAGATTGTGCTGCTGGACTCTGGAAAGGAATGCCTGTTACAGTAATATTAGACATTAGAAGGAGCAAAACAAAAACTTTAAAAACAAGATCTTTCATACTGGCAGGAGATGGTATTTCAACTCCAACAAATCCCTGTGGGCAGAGCACAAGGTTTTATTCCTTATCCCAGAGTAATAATAAGAAATTATGTATGGGTTTCTAAGACGAGATTCTGACCCTTAAGGAAACAAGCAATCTCTCCCTAAGCTAAATTCATAATCTTCCAAGTTTTTATTATGTCTAATCCTGGCTCTTTTTGCAGAGCCGACTCATGGGTTTAGCGAATATGTGGTTAATGATACTCTTCACAGTCTTTTTTCATGTCTTGATCCATCCTAAGTAAATTAAATTAAGGGGAAAAATATATGATCCTGAAATTATCAATTGCAATATGATCAAGCTAATATTAAAATTCAATACATTAATGCTGCATAGACAACTCTAATTCTGACTGCTTCTAACTTTAACGTGCTTGATTTTGCAATTAATTTTATTTCATTTTAACATGCACATGAAATAGAGAACTTACATGAAACTTCCTGCGCTTACAAAAAGAAAATTTGCTGGATAAAAACAGATTTTAACCATGTGGAAGTATGTTTGTGGTTTACATGCTCGCAAGGGGTCATCAGTAATAGCAGACTTTTAGATCTACTTTTTTTAAGCCTTTGCTAGTTGAGTTCAAAGAACAACAGAAAGCTAGAGAAAGCTATTTTTTCCAGTTTGGACCACCTACTTTGCCAGTGGGTTTCACAGCTGTTTGCAGTGTCTGTAAACCCCAGCACAGACCTGCTGGGTTCTCTTCTGAATTTTGGGAAGCAAGTTTTTTTTTAATGGTCACATTCTGCTCCTGCTTCACCCAGTGTTATTCCTTTGTTCATATCCTGTAAGATAACCCCTGTCTACAGCCTGTCCCTTTGAGTCCTGCCCACTCCTTGCACCCTCTGCTTCTTACTCTTCTCTTTTTCATTCCCTTGTGCTCAGGTCAGGTTGCCTTCCACTTCTCTTTTACACTGTCTGGGCATTATAAGTTGGAAGACTAAGTACAGCCCTGGCACTGTAAGGGCCTCAGCCCTTTGCTGAAAACTGAGGAATCTTCAGCCAGCTTCACCACCAGCCTCCAACTGAGCACCTGCAAGTAGGCAGACCTATACAAGAATAGCAGTGCTCATTTCTCTCAGTCTGAGATGTCAGAGGGTTCTTGCTTTTCTGAACCTTGCTTCAAAATATAGAAGGTAGAAGCATTTGAACAAAATGGCTGTATGTATTTAGTAAGGACAAGATGGAAAATTTTCCCCTAATTGTATCTTGGAAATGACTTTTCTCTTACTGAACAGCTCTGCTCTCTAGAGCTTTCATCTACTCTGTGCAGAAGGAACTCTTTTGGGAAAGGTATTTTCTTTTGTCACTGAGGTGAATTGATGAGATGGAGCCTGTTGCACCTGATGGTTTTTGTGACTGCATGGCACATTCTGCATCTGCCACTGGAAAGTCCCCTTCAAGAGAAGTAAGGCCCACTGATTTTGTTCCTATTATAGAAAAGGCTCTAAAAATGGGTATGACAAACTATGTTGGTGTGATCTTGCACCTTAGAGAATGCTGACTTCTTTCTGTTGGGAGTTTTTCTTTCCTACTTGCTATGAAATCAACCTTTTGGCATACTTGCAGCATTTTCTTTACTTGATTCACGTACAGTTGTCAGAGATAATTTTCTTTGGTTCACACAGCATCTCTAGTTTTGCCATTAAGGTTTTTGTTTTTCAGCCCACAAAATTTCTGAACAGGTGATACTAATAAAGCTTTGTGAAGCGTTTTTGACTATTTTCTTCAATGCTATGAATATATATAATATAAACAAATTGCTTTGTTTTATAGTGCCTGTATCAATTATTTGTCACTTGTATGTACTCTTCCATTAACTCTTCATAATTGACTCTGAATTGGTGGGCTTGAAATCAAAGTGCAAGAATTGAAATGTTACTCTTGAAAACAGTCTGATATGGCAGTATATATAACCTGCAAGAGTACGGCATAGTAGGTTTTGCAGAATATATTCAGCATTTCTGACCAGTTATATACATAGCTAACTCAGACTCATTATTTTTAAGGATGAGGTTCATTCTACAGAACCTTAGCCTAACCAGAAATGTTACCCACGTGATGTTTGCTTAGGTCTGTGAGTTCATCACAGGTAGTGTGTCTTGGCTTCCTTTTTTAACTTCTATAATTCTATAATTCCTTTCTTAAGTTCTTTTAGTATTGGAGTGGATCACAGATCTTATTTCTTTCTGGAGCATCTCAGATTTTGTTTCCAAAGTCAGGAGAAGTGTTCAATTTGCATTTACTTCGACTCCCCTCCATGAGTCTCTTGTTTCTTGCAGCTTAACATTAAAGTTCTTTTTCACCTCTCCAAAAGCCATATTGGTCCAGATCAAAAGTTTGTGTTAGCCTATTATCTTGTCATTGTCTGTTGTGAGCAGCAAATGCCTGGGGAAAAATGAAACAGGAATGCTTTGACTATCAACCAAGAGTATTTTAGATATTAGATAATTTCCAATTTACTTACTATTTACTTTTTCATTTTGATTCACCCAACTGGAAATATATGTTCTACCAGACTGAGTTTCAGGAACAAAATTTAATTTAGTTCCCTTTCTTCCACTTTAGATGTCCTATTTGCATGAGGAGGATACCATAAAGAGGCATAGTCACCGATAAATTCAAACCAAGATAGCGTATAGGTAAGAGATGAATGTTCAAGAACTAGTGTTTTTATCCTGTCAAACTGTGCACTGAGATTAATCTTTAACTTTTTATAATTCTATGACGCATGTTGAATTATGTATGACTCAATGATGACGTTTGAACTATCCATACAGTGCAAGCTTGAAGTCCACTGTATAAGAGAAGTTAATATCACAGTATCACAGATTTCTAGGTTGGAAGAGACCTCAAGATCATCGAGTCCAACCTCCGACCTAACACTAAGTCCTCCACTAAACCATATTGCTAAGCTCTACATCTAAACGTCTTTTAAAGACCTCCAGGGATGGTGACTCCACCACCTCCCTGGGCAGCCCATTCCAATGCCTAACAACCCTTTTGGTAAAGAAGTACTTTCTAACATCCAACCTAAACCTCCCCTGTCACAACTTTCGCCCATTCCCCCTCGTCCTGTCACCAGTCACGTAGGAGAACAGACCAACCCCCACCTCTTTACAGCCTCCTTTAAGGTAACTGTAGAGAGCGATAAGGTCGCCCCTGAGTCTCCTCTTCTCCAGGCTGAACAAGCCCAGCTCCCTCAGCTGCTCCTCGTAAGACTTGTTCTCCAGACCCCTCACCAGCTTGGTCGCCCTTCTCTGGACTCGCTGGAGCACGTCCATGTCCAATATAATGAAAGTAGAAACAAAACAACAACAGAAAAGTCTCCAGGAGGTCCCCTTTTCATATTGTAATGTGCAGTAATGACTCAAGAAAAGTAATGAATACAATGACACAGCGAGAAGACCAAGTGGGTATTTTGGTTAGTTCCTGGTACAACTAAGGAAACCACAAAACCACATCAATCCCTAGTCTGTTTAACCAGTTACAACAGAAAACTGTGGTTTTGTTTCTAGAACTGCAAACCACTAGAATAAAGAAGGTTTAGCTTATTCTCAGGAATTAACGTAGATTTCTTTCAAAATTCTTTTGGTATTTAAAACTAACATGTCATAGTACAGTGCTTGGTTGTGACATGAGGCAAGCCATCCAACCACTGGTATCATGTATACCACATGAACTTATTCCAACTATTTTCCAATTTTTCCAGATGGAGTAAAATTACTTGATTGATTCAAGAATAAACACGTCTCCTAGCCATATTTTATGTCATACTACAAAGAGAAAAAGACAGTTATCATTGTATTTAAATAGTCAGGTTTTATTTTCATTATCAACCGTTTCACAAAATAAACAATGAGTAATACAATTTGAGGAAAAAAGTTGTTCTTGGCAGTTCTAAAGTGATTCTGTATAGCTGGGCCTCATAACTACAGACAACACCGTTTTCTTTGCTTAAGCATTATACTATGACTTTATTGATATGATTCTTACTCGGCAGCACCTATATGCAGCAGACACATCCAAACATGCTTCTGCCCCACTGGTTTGGAACGGTGCTGAGATCAGTAGCCAGTATTTCAGCCAAGTGCTTGAGGTGGTTTGGTGGTTGTGTCCGGCTGTCCTCATGAATGACAGTGCTGACCCAGAAGGGGCCCTGAGAGCTTTCTTAGCGGTTTCCACAAATCTGCTTCTCAAAGCAGATATGCAAGATGTTGAAGGATCCTCTAATATCCCTATAGCAGAACAGATATACTCCATTTCTTGGAGTCGTTGGAGGACTATAAATCAAAAGCAAGGATGGCACATTTAGAAAGTCAGCCTTACACCAGTACTGGTCTCTCCGTGTTCAGTTCTATTGGCTTCTGGGTATGCAACAGTGGAGCTGTAAAAACAGCTGCAGCACAGCCAAGAAACTAGAAACATAGCTGGAAATGTTTTTGGCTTCTGAAAACATCTGAACCTTGCGAGTATAATTAGATCTTTCTGCAAATGGAAAGCTGAAGAATGGCATTTTTCTTTGACGCAGTTCATAGTCAAACTGCTCCTAGTTGCAAGTATAGCAGTATTTTAAATCAGTCACTGCTCTCTTTAAGCTGGAAATAACCTAGAAGCACATCAGTGTTTGACATCTATAGCTGTAACAAAATGGCTGAATGGTTAGCATTCTTCCTGCCACAGATCCCGTCTGTTCTTTTTCCATCTGCCCATAAAAGTAAAGGTTATCTAGAAATTAGCTCATATGTTATCGCATAAGAACAGTAATTTATTGACCAAATATCTGTCAGGAACTGGGATTTTTTTCTCTGATTATAAATCTTTTAATAACATAATAAGCAGAGCAAATGTATGTTGATGATCCAGATAAGAGTATGTGACAAAACCAGTACTTTTTCATATATTCATGATTCAACAAAGAGAAAAATGAGGAAAACCAACATTAAGATAACCAAATCCAGAAAGATACTGATGAGTATCAGAAAGCTTTAATAATGGTAGGAGACTGATGCTGAAATATCTAGGTCCCTCAACTTTTCCGAAGGATCTGTAAGTATATGATACAATACAATAACTTAATTCTGAGATTTTTTTTATTTAGCAGGTGATTGTCTAAAGTGCTGGCAGTCTGAAGAATGACTACAACCTGTTTTGACAATGTACTCAAAGCTAGTCCTCCATTTGGATGTGATTCCTAGGGAAACAGATAGATCTCATATGACATTCCAGCTATCTTATTACACTCTCTCAAACTGTTTCCTCTTGATGACTGCTTGGTGAGAAATATTTTTGAAGTCTTCTGTTATTCATCACTAGAGTAGATGATAGCTTAATGTATTCATTGTTCAAGGTGTCATTGTGTCGTGTCATTGTATCAGGACTTCGCGTGGTAAAAATGGTCAAAATGTGTTAATCCTTCTCCTCTTTCATAAGAATTCAAATGGTCTCCTGTTAACAAAACAATGTCTTCCAAAGAACAAAGACAATTTTAGAAGAATAAAAAATAGCATTCCTAGTCTAAGTGTCTAAATAAATACTCTAAGTTAAAAGTTATATAAGTTATATAAGTTAAAAAGGAAAAGAAAATCACTCATATTTTCTGAACAACTTTATGGGCAATTTTTAATAAAGAAAGAGTTTTCAGGAAGGTCTCTTTATAGGATGTTCTAATGAAGTGTTATATTCCACCTCTTAAGTAATAATTTGTAGAATTGGCTTTTGCTAAGTACTTTTACACTACTGACATCAATGGTAGAGTCTTTAACCATTGAACTTTTAATATTGCTGTAGGTACGTTATTTAAAAGTAATTCTAAAAGTCACAAAAGAAAAACATTAATACTATTAAATGCTGCTAGCGTACTAGAGATACTGAAAAACATATCTCTTAAAATAGTGGCCTTTAAAAAGCCAAAATGAGGCTTCCTTTCAAGGACTTTGTTTTTGAATTGTGAAGAACTTATGCAGTATTTTTGTGAACTAAAAACTGTTATGAGAGCTGGGGAGGGTGGGTTTTTGTTGTTTTTAATCAAGCAGAATTGATGATTTACTAAGCCTACGAGCCTATTTCTAGCTTTCTTGTTAGATGCAGTTCTGGAACTCCATGACAAGGCTATTCAAGAAATACGTGATAGGCGTTTAGCTTCCTGAAATGTGCAGAATGTGAGATGAACCAAGGCGCAATAATTGCAGTGCTTCCCAGGTCTTTTCATTTGAAGACTTCCAATGCCTGTTGTTGCAGATTTCAGCTTGGCAGTTTTCCGCATCTGCTGGAATAGCTGTTTCATCTCTTCATTGGATGTGCTTCCTTCCCTTTAGATCTAGTTTAAGACTGGCCCTGAAACTCCCCAGATCTACTTTCTTTACTCTGTTGCTATCTGTTTGCAAGCTTCTGCAGTACCTGGCTTAAAGGAGAAAAATATATCTTTGGAAACAAAGATTTTCACTTTAGCATGGTTTTGCTTTAGCCTGCATCATGCTAGACCACTAGATGGCTTTTTTTGTGATGGGAAGGCAATCAATTCCAGATTTACTGGTGTGCCTGTCCCCAGCCCCAGTGAAGCACCCTACTGACAGAGCACCCTGGGCTGTTGCACCTGGGTCTCAAAGGACTCCAGTGTCTTGTCACCCTTCCTGAAGCTCCACCTGCTACTCTTGTGCAGAAGGGGAACCATAAAGGGGATCTGACCCAGAGCCACAGGATGTACGCGCTCTCCCTTCCTCAGGATATCAGCAAGCATATGTTTTCCAGATCTCAGTCTCTTAACATGCTCTTATCTCAATTTGCCTCCTCAGCTACATGGTAGCAGCAAGATGTGTGCAGATTCCAGGCACCTTAGCTGGTACAGCAGGTCTGCAGACCTCAGTGAAATAATCAAAAGTATATTCTAAACTTCCATATTCCCATTTTGTTGCTACTATTGAGCATTTTTTTTAGTTTGCTGGAATTCCCCCATCCTTCATTTGCCTTTTTCTCCTCATTAAAATATTTTTGACAGCTACAGTTACTGCTTTTCTTCTATCATATAAATTACTGGTGTTGCATCTTTTACCCAAAATGGTGGGTGACACTTCCTTCTATAATCTGTAATTGTTTCTGAAAGCTGACTCTCATCATCTTCATCAGGTGGTCCTTTGTCTTCTTAGTCCACTTGGTAGAACTGGTTTCCTTGGCAGAGCCATTTACTTAGCATATCCATTTTACTGCTCAGATAAATCTATTTAAATGTTAATAAGCCTCACTCCTCCTACCACCCAGCTCAGACATCCACAGTGTATTTTCCAGTGCCAGTGGGTGCCTCAAAAGAAATTAACCCATTGACTTAAGATAATACAAAATGAAATGACTAGCTTGGTTACACTTCGCATTCCATAAAAAGAATGCAGAAATCTTTTCTTTCGTGCTCAGTATCCGTGCATCCCATCAGTGTTATTCAGCATCCTGGAGCTGTTTGGAAAAGAGGTTGTGCTGGTTGCCTCCTACTCAGATGTAAAGATATTTAATTGAATTCAGTCTCTCTCATCAAATATCAGCTGTTCTGAAGATTTATTTTTGTATGGCTGTGCGTTGCATAAAGCTTAACTAGCTTTTTACACAGCTCAACAGTGTTATCGTATGGCCATCGTGAAATGAGTTGGAATTATATTTCTCATCTCCTAGGCCAATTTATTGCACTACATGGGAGAGTTTCTAATCTCAGTTATACTAAAATCAATTATAACTCTGGATATTTGCCAGCACAAGATCAGATTCTGACTCATTCTTTTGTGCTTTCCCTCCTCATTTCCTTTTCATTATGAAACTTTGTGTCATAGTCAGAAATTGGTTATAGAATGATATAATTTTGCTAACGTGTTTTATATTTGGAAACTTGTATTCAGAGCAAAGTTAGTTCTTCTATCATTGCGCATGCATACTTGTGTTCTATGTGTGTTGAATATTCACATTGTAAGCCATAAAGGCCTGGTTAGATCTGTGTTAAACTGGAGCCATCTTAAATTCCTTTTAATTATTAACACAAATAATTGATTCTAAAATCCACTGCCCCATAAGGAGTGTGCTATAACAAGTTGCTCTGGTTTGAGGGGGAATCTCCTTCCCTTTACTGTATATTATGCTGACTTACCAGTGTAATTAAAAAAAAAAAAAAAAAAAAAAGGAGAGAAAGAAGTCACAAAGGGTGTAAGTCACTGTGAGAAATTTTCAGCATTTTGTTCAACAAACTTAGCTTCCAGGCATTTTGGTGCATTTTCTTCCAAAGGCATCCACCAAACCTTATGATCAATTAAGTCCACTTACCTCTTACTTTAAAAGCTTGTTTGTCATTTAAGAAGTGAATAGATGTTTTAATCGGATTTCTAAATGGGGATCATTTTCCTTTGCAAGTTAGGAACAAAATTAGAATTAGAATACAATTAGCTAGTTGTGAGTTTTTCACCTTGTTCTTTAACCTGGCCTTTTTACAGAAGCTACTAGTGGTAACCTGAGTAATGGAGTACATGGACATGGAGTCGTTCTCCTCCACCTCGCACCCCTCCCTGTTTCCAGGAATCAGTCACTTTTTCTTTTCAAATTTAAAAGGTAGCTGCAGCAATTCACACACTGTTCAGAAGCTTGAAAACAAGCTAAGCCCAGCCTTCCCAAATTGGGCTAAATATTGCTCTCATTTACACCCTAAAAATCAACATGAATGATGTAGGAAAATAAGCTATCAACTGCAATCACTCTGTGACTAATCTATTTGCTTTAATATACTATGTCCACGCATTTTCCTTGTCTTTCATTTGCTTCCACTTTGTATCAAATTTGTGATGAGAACACATAGATGTCTACCTACTGTATTGAGGCTTCACAGTGCTGCTAATTTTCCCAGTACTTTTCATGTAAAATAGCATGAAACAGCTGGAACAGACTATTACATTCAGCCTGCAATTCAGTTTGAACCCGTGATGTGTCTGGCTAAATCAGTGACCAGATGTAAAATTATATTTTTCCTTAGGAGGGGGGGTACTTTGCAGGGATAGCAGGGGACAGAGATGAGTGCTACTCTTCAAGAGAGAAACATAGGGCTCCCAGACCTTCAAAGAATGATGTTATCCTGGAGGAAATAATCTCACAGAGTTCTCTTTAGTGGAATATCTCTTTCTGGAGTCTCTTGTGGAACGTATTATTTTACTGCTACAATACTTAGTTTAGGGAGCAAAATCACAATTCTTTCTTGGAAATGAAAAACTAAACTACTGCCATTTCAGTGCAATGCTGCGATGTTCCAGCTACTCAAAACACACCAGGGGCTGGGCACATTGGGGAGAAAGGTACAGTTGAGCTCCCAGACACAAGTGGAATGCTGTGATTCTAATATATGCCAGCGGGCAAAGTAGAGAGAAGAAGCAATATGTGTTGAAAATGGAAATAATTTCCTCATAGATAGTCCTGAAAAACAGGGACCTTGTTCAAGCTGGTCAAATATTTGCTATCAGAACTGTTCTTCAGTGACAGATTACTCATGTTAGTCTTCTTTCTTTTTTATTTTTTTTTCTAAAATGTATCTGTCATCTTTGGAAAACTGAGTTTTCATTATTTAAAAAAAAAATCTCTTACAAAAAAAGGTTTTAAGTAAAAGCTGAAAACCATCCAAAATTTTCTCTATGAATATAAAAACCTTTTTTGTTTTTTTTTAGTCCTTGCCTTCTTTACCACTCACCAGCTAGTCTTTAGAGTTATTAACAAATAGAAACCTTTGTTAGAAATTAGTTCTGGTTGAAAATACATCACAAGAACCTGCCTAAAGGCAGAGACTATCTAACAAATATTTTCCTTTTCATTTTTTATTATTTTATTCTTTCATCACTTTGCAGTGAAGTTTTTATTTATTGAGCAAGTATTCAAAACATTGAGCAAATGCTGAATAGAGTTACTACTTGAAAACAGTTCATGAACTTTGCATCTTTATGTGAACATCAGTTCCCCACAAAACAAACAAAAGAGGAAAAAAGAAACAAACATGCACTAGCTTCTATTGTTATTCCACTCCTGTTTTATAAATTATGCGTACTGTTACAGCACCTCAGAAGACCCCGTGTAACAAGTAAACAGAATAAAATGATAATCTCTGCCTTGGGGTTTATGATCTTCACAGAACTTTACTGGCTGAAGCGGACAAGCTCCTCCACACTGCACTTTTGAGATCCAAGCCATCTCCAAGCTGAGCGCTGCATCGCTGAGGTTGATGCCTTGCTGAGTTAGTAAGTCCTGCTGAGAGGCACCAAACACTGCTGCAGCAACAACCCTGAGTGAGCACATCTTCAAGTGAGCTCCTAGCTGTGCAGGAGAGACAACATAGGCATATACTGGCTATAAAATGTGAGCCAGTAGTCAAAGACATAAACAGTTAATGAACAAAGAGAAAAGGCAAAACGAGCCAGCCTTAATAGCCAAGCTGCTATCCAGTTTCTGTAGGCACTACCGTTACAAGGAAGTTTAAAGAAGCCATTTCAGAAAACAAGGTGATTCTTTTTTTTTTTGGATGCCTGCAAGGAGATCTTATAAAGTATATGGAGAAGCAAAATAGAGTGCATAAATGTGCTTCCTTGAAAATTAATCATTATGTGATGGAGACCACAATCCAGTCAATTGTAGTCTTCAGTGAAAGACTGTAATTTTAGGAGAGTAACACTCTGGACATGAGAACAGATAGTTTATGTCTGAAATCATGGAGAACACTGGCCTGGAGAACATGAGGGCCATGGTCAAAGAAACAGGTTGGGAAAATGACCCTTGCAGCACCTTTCTGAATGTACTGAGTGGGGCAAACCTATGTTTGTTGAAGGTGGAGAAGAGGATTTGGCAGTAACTGGCAAGTGAGAAGATCAGATATGATCAATGGGTTTTATCAGTGAGTTTGCAGTATTTTAGACCCGTTAAGAAAAAAGAGTGTACTGCAGCTGCACTGGCTTTGGCTCACCTGCCTGGTTAGATCAGGCGTATGAATACTTTGCCTGACAGGAATGCAACAAAACAGTCAAAGCATACGCTATATTTTTTGTCCTGATTTTTCTGCAGTATGCATCAGCTTGGTTGTATATATTACAGAAAGGAAATGCTTTTTCAGGATTTCAGAAAAGAACAGGGCAGGACTTTAAAGATAGGTTAAGTACCAAGATGAGGGTGAGATTACATGTTTAGGTTGTTTGTAATGCATAAATGTATTCTAGTATCACACAAATCCAAAATCTAAAGAGGTTGTTTTGTTTTGGTTTGGTTTGGTTGCTGTTGTTGTTTTTGTTCTTTCCCAGGCAAACCTCCTATGGATGTCAATGACATTTTGGGGGTAAAAATATTCAAGGTTTAACCCATGTTAAATTGTACAAATTATGCAAATGCTTCTGTCATGTTTTCTATAGCAGTCATATGTTATTTCAAGTAACATAATTTGGGAAGGAAGGAATACAAAATTTATCTACATATATTTGTAAATATGAAGCAAATTGAATTCATGTAGGAATATTTATAATACATATTTGATTTATAGCAAGCAAATTCTGTTTATAGATATTGCATCTAAGTGGATGTTTTAAAAGTCCAATTTAAGAAAAAATGCTCTGATAGCTGCTGCCCTTAATAAACCTGCATTTAAAGTTTTTAAATATTGACAATCATAAAGCTAATTTACAATTAAAAATTAATTTACACATTTTCTAGGCCTGTGACTTTTCCAAACAAGATGTTAGGTACGTTTCAAACAGGGAATGCCAACACTTTTAGTTGTGTAAAAATATAAGTAAGTTAGTTCTCTTTGGGCAATCATTACACACTTTTAATATGAGGTAGAAAAATATATTATTTCTTGGAAAACATTTATGATGAGTAGGGTGTATGACCAGTGAGGAATAAACTATCAGACTTAAATGTAATACTGATAAATTCTGTACTGTGTGTGAAGTAAGGAGTTATGCTAATGCATACTAACATAAAATGAGTTTAGTCAAGCTTTCTTTTAAGCAGCTTGAAAATACTTATCACTATATGGAAATATGTGTGATTTCCATATGCAAATTCTTTTATTAAAAAGCTCAAGTCTCCCTTCTGTAATTGGCCTTGGCCATCAAGCAATGTGCTAACAATGAATTTCATCTCTTTTTATAGCACATCTGCTAGTAGTAGATGACAGTCAATTGGCAGAACTGATACCCAAGCACTGGCACAAAATCAACTTTTTTTTTTCCCTTGATTTCATTCATTTCCTGCCAGCTGAAAATCACAGCCTCCCAAAAATGGTATCAGTTCATACTGGCTCTCAGAACAGAGAGGCATTACTGTAGTTTAAGAAGATGAAGGCATTTTGAAGTGAACTAATAGGATTTGTTAGCAAAGGAATGAACAGATTACTTACTAATGTGTCTGTGCACAATCTGGGAATTTTCTGCTCTTTAAATTAGGATATATCTGCTAATATACATCTCTCTAGGCAATTTAAATGCAAAACTTGCTTAAAGAAGAAGACATTTCAGGGGCATGGTTGAGAGGTTGTTGCATATTCCCTCCCCTGAGAAAATGTGAAAATAATCTGGTCCTGCAACATTCTTGCTGAAATGGCAACTTTCTCTTTTGCACCAGCTATTCTAAAAGTCATGGAAATCATTTCTAAGTTTGACAAGACAGAGGGCAGGGAAAGTAATAAAGAAGCTGAGCTAGCCAAATAATATGTCTGTTTACTCCCTTGTACAGAGTTCAGCAATGAGCAACATGAGTTTTCTTATTAAGGAGACTGGATGCAAAGACGAGACATCCACACTCCCTCAGAACTCCAAGCACAGTTATTCTCCATTCCCTGGGGCACTGAAGCAAAGTATTTTTGTGCTGCCATGACACAGGTACTTCAGATACACACAGATGATATATACTGGCATCCCTGCCAAGATGAAGGGTTCCTGGGTAGCTCCAGTGCTATATTATAACTGAAGACCATGTCTTTGTGCTAATTCCCATCTCCCACTCCAAATTCTAACAGAATATTGTGTTTTGGAACAAGTGTGAAAGTGTGGAACAAGTATTGAAAGTGTTGATAATTAAGTTTTTCCTCTAAAAAATGGATGTGAATTGTACTAAGTACATTTGAGACAATTTGAAAATATATTTTTTTCATTAACATAAGTTTTCCTAACAAGAAAGAGTTCCCAAAATGTCAACATAATTAAAATATCTAAGACAATACAATTTAAAAAGATATAACTGAGTACCTAATTTGTACCTGTGCAAATGTCTAGGAATGTTTCAGTTTTCTTCCCAAAATGGATTTTCCTTTCTGCAGGTGGACTTGAAGGCTGCTTGTTCACCATTCAGATAAAAACTTAAATATATTTTTTGTTTTGTTTTGTTTTAATGAGAATATGGTATACTGATGGATGCAGCCTAGGTTTCCTTGAAAACAAGCAGATCATACAGCTAACAGCAATGATTGTAAAATGTTCATTTCAAAAAAATAACTTCACAAGAAATTTAACTAATACTATTTTAGTATTATTTCTCCATCTAGTATTTATAAAAAAATAGTTCTATTTTTAATAAGTAGTAAGATGCAAAAAAAATACACAACCTACTACTCTTTTTCTTTTACAAAATTGTCCAGTATTTACTAATGTTATTTTAGTGAGAGTAACATTCACATATATCTTTCTGTTGTTCTTAGAGTATTGTACATTAACAGAGCAGTTTAGATATAATGTTTTACTTCAAATGTTGTTTTATTTCTTCATAGAATAAGGTGTTAAACAGCCTTTTGGAAAATGTGATAAAGAAGCCCTCACTTGGTCTGTTTCTTCACCTTCACCTGCAAAGCACATATGTTACTGGCAAGGCAAATACTGTTCATTGGAAGGCAAATCCAACCTAAGTCTTCTATCTCTTGCTTCTGTTAACATCAAACTAAACAAGCTTGCAAGTTCTGCCTTCGATTAATCTGTATGTCCTAAAACACCAGAGTCACAGACAGAGGGCCAAACTGATGTCTTTGCAACATGCACTAAGTAGTGCCTTCCCTCTCCCGTCGTCTGACTGAGGTCATGGGCTGGTATATGCAAGGTACTATTCAATGTCAACAAGAGTGTCAAAATCTAGCTGTTATTTATGGTGTTTGTCTTCAGATTACAGGCATTCCTCCTCAGTCAAATATGATGATTTTTATGTGAATCCACTCCTTTATCTCATCTTAATCTCTATCTGAACAGGCTGCAGATTATTTCCAACAGGAGCATATTTGCAAGGATTCACAGGCTAAGGCTATCCAGCCATAAACTGTGACTGCTTTGCATTGGGTCTGGCTCCGTGTTTGCACCTACATGCACTTCTGGTTGTAGCTCACAAAAACTTTCTTTGTTGAGTATTTGATCAAACATAGGGCTGAGTTTTACCTCAACTCATTCATTCTAATCCCAGGTGGTTTTCCTAACCCAGCGTGTATTTTGTATTTGAAGAACAGCCTTTCAAAAGCCCAAGGAAAGAAGGAACACCAGAATAGCTCTATGAGATCATCCCAGGATCCTGACTCCAACAATAGCCAGTAGTAGATGACCCATATCCTGTTTCTGATGATATCCAACAGAGGCAGAGGCCTGCGGAATAAGAGGAAAGCAGGCACATAGCAATAGATACATCACTGCAAAGACTACTTTTGCATCATTCTCAGCAAGTGCAAGGCTTCATAGATTATAAAACAGATTCTTAAGTCATCAGTGGTAGTTACAAATGCTATAGAGAAAAGCAAAAAATAGTAGTGGATTTTTCATTCTCTGTAAAGAGCAGTGCTAAATACGTCTTCATACGTAATAAAGTCTTCTCAGCTCTAGGTCCAGGAAATTCCTCTGGATAAATATTGGAATTGTTACTATTTCACTCTTCCTTAGCCTTGAAAATACTTCAGTGTCTCAGGCCAACCACTAAATTATTTCCAAGAGGCTAATGGGCAAGTTTAATTTCAATATTCAAAACTCATCTTCTCTCTTACTCTTATGATATTAGATGACATCTTTAAAAGAAAGGGAAAAAAAAGCCAAAACCAGAACTGGAACTGAACTCCTTTTGTGACCTATCATTCCAGGACAGAGCAGAAGTAAGTAACAAGTGCAGAGAAATTTTCCACATCTGTTGCTGAATTATCTGCCGTTGGCAGGTACAGAAATACTTAAAATATACCTACAGAGTGGAGAACCTGGATGAAGTCATGAACAGAAAACACCTGTCGATCCCTTTATTGCAAAGCACTCTAAATTTTTGTTTTCATCTTTTGGTGCAACTTAGTTCAGAAGTTCGAATATAGAATGCCACAGTTCTTTTATTTCTGTTCAGGTAATCTTACATGTAATAAACCTGGAATGAGACTATCTTGACACTAATCAGATCAAAGAGAGGTGACTACATATTATGTTGATTATGCAAAGTAATATGTCTTATGTTAGAAACATTAAGCTTGTGTATTTCAGAAGTAATACAGGGACAGGAAGATCATTTTTCATTTCATCCATGATACGTTGATTTGACATTCAGGGAAGAAAAGCATGGAAACTATGATAGAACAGATGAAGATATTACAAGATTAGCTTGAAATGGCTTCTGAATACCTCTATCATAAACCTATGGTAAAATACTACCTGTATTACCTGTAATAGAAGATCTATTACCCATAGTGTGCTTGGAAGGTATGAGTCCGATTTACATTCATTTTTAAGGACGTTCTAATAACATTTGAGCTGACCTGAATTGTAGACACACTAACCCAAACAAGTTTAACAGATGGTATGATGATGACCTCACATTGTGGTCTAGACAGGCTAATGAAATGGCTGCATAACAGAAGGAAACCTCCAAAATTGGATAAAATACAGTTTTTGGTGAAGATAAAAATGAAGCTATGGGTTGCATAGTAAATTTACACAGTACATCAAAGCGTGTTCCGTAGAACAACTATTTTCGTTGAGGTGTGATGAGACCACTTTGATGGCTGTACCTGCTGGATAAAACAGAGGGTTGGAATAGGTTTTCAGGCTTAGTATCTACACAAACATTGAATCTGCTCCTTAGACTGGGGACTCTGTAAGCCCAGAAAAAACAAGCCAGATATACCTGTTGGCTTTAAATCAAGTCTGTGTCTAAGCGCTTTCTTTTGCACGGATATTTTCCAAAACTGTTTTTCCAAAACAATGTCAGGAATAGAAATAACTGCCATGGGAAGCTGGTAATTTTTCAGTGATTAAAGTTTTTCTTAACGGTCAACCATCAAAAAATTCATCTGGTTCTGAATTGAAAGTTTCTTATTTTGTGTCTCCAATTAATTTTGAAATAAGAAGAAAAGAGTGTTCTGATTATTTTTGTCCTGATACCTAGCTGATTGCATGAAGTTCAAGAAGGTGCAGAAAACATAACAAAGGCCACAGCTGTGGTTGATTATAGTTTTTTCTCATGAACATCATCACCTCAAATGGGTGACTAAGTATTTTTGCACTGATTTGAAGGGGTTTTGAGTCACAGTATCTTATTTTGAAGAGGCAGTGACTTAAAGAATTCTTCATTTTTTTTTTTATTTTTTTTTTAGTTTCAGAATGTGAACAGTTTGCAGAATGTAAAGTCTGTGGCTCACAGAGGAGCCCTATTACATGGTGAGGCCATGAAGAGTCTAATTCTAGCAGAGTTAACGTGCTCACATTTGGAACATCTGTAAAGTCTAATGTGAACTGAATGTTAAGTAAAAGCAACTTCATTTGTTAGTAGAGCGTGGCGTATTGCCATATATGCAACTTCTTTTCCACATCACATGCTTTTTGTATATTTCACACATGCTTCAAAGATTCTATTTTTGGAATAGTTTTTAAGGGGTTTGCTATGTTTATGGAACTGATTCTTGTATCTTTCCTGAAAACCTGGGTTGTTAGACCCTTGTGTTCAAAGCTCTCACAACATAGAAAAAAGATCAAACCAATGAAAGTAAAATGATCCAGAAAGTGTCCTGCATAAGTTTTATTTGTTTAAAATTCTTACTTTAGGCTGTATTGAGAAGCCTGTCAGGCCAGAAAATAAATGCTGAAAAGTAACAGTAAGAACAATCTCCCATTTCTCAAAGGCTTAAAGTGCAAGTAGACATGTTATTGGTCTTTTATAACTGCAAAGCTAAACGTTGCTAGTCTACATCTCAGAAGTAATTTTGGGAAAAAATTTAGGTGCTTGGGAGCAAGAAAGATTTTTCTGACTATTTCTGATATTAGGAAATTGGCAGCTGCTTAAAAAAGCTCAGTGGTTTGGAATGTCAGCCCATGAACTGGGGAAAGACTCATTGGAAAGGTTCACGGCCAGAATCATCCAGTGTACGTCCATAATGTTAAAACAGGCCAACCAAATGCACACCAGCTTGTTTTGTGATCTGGAAATGGGACAGATGAGCTGCAAGCACACAAGGACTCGCTTTTTGCTGGTGGGTCTAAGTGTTGAGATAGACACTTCCAAAATCTCACTAGGAATCACATCTTTGGAAAGATATGATTACAAACACAGCATAATTTACTTTGCCAGCATGCTTTGCTGCAGCGCTATGATCTCCATCTGTCTGCTGTTTGGTATGTGAATACACAGCTACAGCTATAGGTATAATAAATACATTAGGGCTAGGTTGTGCCTCAAGGCAAATGTTCTGTTGATTTTACTGTCCTTCCTGTTACGTCTTGTGATGTTTTGCTGTGCTCATCCACTCGCCCCATAAGACATCCATGTGAGCAGCTCTATGGTTTTATTTTCATGTTTAAAACAAGTTGCTCTAATCAGCTTTTCTGTAACTTAAACTGCAGTTGTTATGATCATATTAAAGTATTACTTTTCAGGCTCAGCCATGCTGTAAGTCTATGATTAGAGGCTTAAACTTCAGTGTGGAGCAAGTCTATAATGAAAGCAAAGTTCTCTTTCATTTCCTATGATTCAGCGTACTTGACAATCGCCCAGTTTTGCTTCCTATGCTGTTACATTTGAGACTTGGCCTCCTGAGTGCCAGTGGAGCACTGCTACCTCGCCAGCTCATCGTTCCCGATTGCATAAGTGATGGCAAACCACTCGCCTGGTGCTGGCTTGGAGGCAAAGATATATCGAGTGAGTATGTGGGGTCATTGTTAAACAGACCCAAACCTCACCAGAAGCACATTTATTTCAGGGGGAAGGTGATTTTTCAAAGATTTCAGTGTACTTTGGATTAATCCCTGAGACACTTGCCTTGTTTAATGTATTAGTGGAAAATCTTCAGGATCGTGATGTAAGGGTATACCAAAAGCTGGGACAGAATCTTTTGAAGGTAATAAATTGTTTATGGCCAATAGTAGTACTATATTGTTGCCTAAATAAAGATAAAGAAACAAATGTTTCATCCCTTACAGGGGTACATCCCCATTGGCTTTTACTGTAAGAATGTGGCCTGTATATTTAGAAAATAATATTAAGAATGTTATAGGATTGATCTTCAAACAGTTTGTTTCTAGAGTATGTTTAATATAAGGGTCCCTTAGTTTTGTAGTTAATTGTTAATGGTATTTCCTAAATTGTAAGCCACTGTGAATAGCTTCTCATACTTCTGTTCCAAAAATAAGTGCAAAATAAGCCAGCAGCTTTGCAGTCATAAAACCTAGGAACCTAATTCTAAAGTAGCTCCAGCTGTGAAGTCTAGGAAATCAGCCAGGCTGGTTTCAGCTCCTGTTAGATTAGAAATTTGACCTACCAATAAAAGAAACGGACACTTTGTTTATCTTCCCAGAGGGTACTGATATACATCTTAAATGTGTCTGATTGAATCAATATACTGTCAAGGTGAATCCCGTAGCGGTAGCATTGCAATGCTGATAATCCGCCAGCAGATAATGAAATTCTTAGAACGATTCTAAGAGTGACACTTGAATACAAACATATGTCAAAAGTTTTTAAATTAGATAATATTTTTGAACAGGTGGCTGGCATATCTTTCTTCAGCCCAGAAGGAGGTAATGCCTCCTATTCACCAGGCATTGAAGAGGAAATTAATCTCCTACAATGTATTTTTTTCAGTCGTAGTTTATAAGAGTAGTGTGAGGCTCTGTGATTGTTTCTGATAGATTCCAGAAATCCAAGCAAACAAGTAATGTGGATTTCCTTTTTCTACTTGCTTGTTGTAGTTATAGTAGGAAAGACTTCAGTCATAAGATTGTTATTTCTTGGTACATCTGGACAATACATTATTGGATTCAAAAGCTAAATTAAAAACGAAGAAAAATACAGTTCAGTTCAAGTGAAACAGATTTTTTTTGTTTTTTTCTAAAAAAATCAGCTTGTCTTAATGCAAAATATTTTCTTTACAATTATTTTGCCCTCTAAAATATTTTTAAGTGAGAACTTTATTTTCAAAAGATAAACTGAATGTTTTAATTTGAGAGCATTGAAATAAGCCCTAATTACTGGGGCTCGTTATGTTTTGGTCTGTTAATATATTTTTACCTTTAAAGCTATTTTACAGATTCACAGATTTGGAAAATACTTACAATTTCTCTGAAAATGTTGATGTGAATTTAGTATTTGCATAAATGCCTTTCTTTAATGTATTTTCCTTACATTTCCAGCATAATTGCAGATGCATCTGGTGGTGAGCAACCGATTCCTATTTTCTGTCTACATAAGGCTTGCAAATGGCATGTTTTATAGTATGATGCAAGGAACCATCATGAACATTGTCCTGGGTATCAAAATTAATCAGGTATCAGATTAAAGTTATTTTCTCTTTGTTTTGTAATTTATACTGTATACATAAATTCTACCTTCTGTTTTATTTCCGCCTTTTAATTTTAATTTGCACAATTAACCCTCACAGAATTCAGCCTTACATATCTAAGAAACTAGCTGAATTTTTGAACCTGAATTTACTTCATATTTTTCTTCTGTTTTTGTAACCTTGTTGGTTTGCTGTGGTTTTTTGATTGTTTGTTTAATATTCTAAACCTAGACGATGACAGGGAGCTCTTGTACTGATGGAATTTCAAAATACCGCCTTATTTATTTGAAATTATAGGTAATTCAAGGAAACAACTTACCTATGTGTAAGATTGTACTTCTCCCTTCTCCATTTTCTAATATAACTATTAGTTCAGTAAAAAAATAAGCAATTAGAATGTTTTTGGTTTGCATTGGTTTAGCTTTATATTCTAATCTAAACATAATCTCTGTATACATGTCTCTTTACCGTCAGATTTTTAAAAAAACTAGGGAATTTGAATATTAAAATTAAGATACTTCTAAGGACTAACTGTCAAAAGATTTAAGGTTTTCTCATAACTCAGAAATACATTCCGAAGCGTGTTTTTATATATTCATAAATATATATAACTGTGATACAGACCTTTTTATAGAGTGAGTTCCTAAGCATACTATGAAACAACATACATTTTAAAGAATTTTTTTAATGCACATAGCTGTGTATGGACATGAAATATTTCATATGATTCTCATAGGCTTCCTGATTATAATTAAGACAGAGATTACACTTTTATTGTATAGAAACATTTTAGGTTTTGTATTAAAACTGCTTGGTTGGGCAGAAACTAACACATCTAAATGAGAAATTGTGCTGTGAACTCAAGAATTAAAGAAGCTGTTTATCCTCCCAACGTGTGTCTCTTGGTTGACTGATTTCTACTTTTAAAAAGATACAACTTCAAAATGAGGCTTTTATTCTGACTGATACATTCATCAGCTTTCTGTCTTGTGTGGCTTGTATGGGATTCTCCAGTGGCTTATAAGGAGTGATCTCTTACTGTAACCTTTCCCTTGACTGATCTTACAAGTTCTTTCTTCCTCTTCTCTGTGGCTGCCTATTTTTGCAAAACTTGTAGGAGCATAATTATTGTTGGAAACTCTCAGCCTGTGTCAAATGTGGTTGAACCAGTTGGTCAGTTTTCAAAAGTCCTTGCAGAGTAGGAGACACTCAGAAACAGGCAGACATTGTGACAGCAAAAGCTTTCTTGCATTGGAAATCAGTAAAATCAACAATAACCACAAACTTTATTTGCTAAATTCCTGTAAATCCTATAAAACTATGTCACCAGCACTCCAGTTATGAGGCTGAAAAATGCACTGAGGAACTTTTTTGTTCCAGCGGGTTTTATTGGCATTGCTCTTATTAACACCTCCTGCCTTCTTGTCACGCTAACATCTGCTTATTATGCTTGAGGAAATCAGTATGTTCTCAAACCACTGTTTCACAGAATTCTACATTGTCATTTCTTCCCACCCCCACTTCATTTTCTTTCATGAGTTTGCCACTGTGGCAAGTGGCTCTGGGGGTTTGGACACTTCAGGAATGGGGCTTGTCATAAGCATTTTCTGTTCAGCCTTCCTGGCAATAAAGACTTTTTTTTTATTTATTTATTTATTTATTTATTTATTTATTTATTTATTTATTTATTTGATGCAGCTTTGAAATTCAACTGCTGGTATTTTACCTTGAGGCTCAGAAGATTCTGGAGACTCAGGACTTAAGAGATTCTTTGAATGTTTTCTCCAGTGTGCTCTGGAGCTGTAGTGTAAGGTAATGTTAGCTTGCAAAAATCGTTAGTAACGTGCTGGCAGGCCAGCAGCGCTCAATGCGGGTTTCAGTGATGTTCCATCAACCTTCATTTAACGTTTGTGGTTCTGTGGCCAGAATATTTGGTCAGGGTATTAATTCACAGGATTTCTGGGGAACAGCATGGTGGGTGGGCTGTAGAAGAAAGACAGAACTAGTTATTAATTGGCTTTACCCTTCTGTAGACAGCCCTATCCTTGAAGGACCTAGCTCTTAGTGAGCAAGCAGAAAAGAAAGTGCTGATTTATGAAAATTAATCCAGCAAGATAGGCACTGATGTGTATTATTCAACAGAATTGCCCCTCCCTAGAGCTTTGCATGACAGACGCATTTGGGAATGAGAGAGGGCAGCCCTGCTATGGGGTGGCAGAACCTCACTAGAGCTTCTTTGCTTCTAAAATTCCACTTCTTATCCCATGTTTAGAGTTTGTTGAGGCTGAAATACTACTGCAATGACAACCAGGCAAGCTGAGTACTTCAGTAGTGAGTATTAACACCTTGTTAATAGTGTCAGTACTCAGTACTCAGAGTAATAGTTTTCTAACTGGTTTGCTTGCAACAATATATTTTTTTTACTTACTTGCAATAATAATAATAAAAGGCTTCTTAGGGTTTGTACTATAGCCCATTTTTTCTTGATCATAATGTGAGCTACAGGATTTGTATTTCATAGCAGACCTATAAAATAGCCGTAAGCACAGTTCTGTCTTTTTGTTTATAATTTGGCTCAGGTGACAGCTGAATACAAGGAATGGGAGAATGTGGAAGACTCAGAGGTGACAATAGAAGGAGAAGCAAAGAATAAAGCAGCAGGATTACAGCACTGTTGTTAGCCATTTCAGATTGAACTATTGTATTTTTACCAAATGCTTCTTGAATATACTGGGGAGCAGCTTAAGGGAGGAGAAATAAAACCTGGAGCAGGCACTAACTTACCCCAAGCACTGTGGTTCTAGCTTTAGAAATGAAAATAAGTATTGAACGTATATTTCATCATATACAATAGCAAAGACAAATAGTGGTGTTGCAGGCTTCCTCTGTGGCGCTGCTGGCATGCAGTAAAGTAATTGTCACGTTATACACAGCAATTCAAATGAAACTGAGTCAAACCTAATTAGCTCCTGTCTTTAGAGCATTTCTTCATCTGCAACACTTGTAATCTTTAGGGTCCTGCTGTGCAGCTGCAATGTTCTACACAAGATGCAAGCTGCTAGGGGAATCCCATTCCAAAATGTGGTCTAGTTTACCATTACATACTGTAACTTTTACACTACTGGTGGTCTGTTTTGTTTTGTTTGTTTTGTTTTGGTTTGGTTTTTGTTCCTTGCTTTCCTCTACCCTTTATATCTTTACAACCTTATTTTGTGTGGTACTGTATGGCAGCCTAGCTGGTCCACCTCCTTAATGTTGAAGATGTCCTTTATCTATTTGACTGTATCTAGTCCCTGAGCTTCTTTATTGCAGATTTTTGTCCCATATCTGTCTGCAGTCATTGCCTCACTGCCTTCACAAAAAGACTTGTCTTCTCATCTGCTCTGATTTTTTTTTGCTTCTTTTATTGAGCAGATGACATTGACCATTAAATGCCATTTTGGACTTCAGTTCTGTTTTATTTTTTGAAGGAGTGATATGAAGTAATAAGTTTAAAATACTAATTTATTAGTTTTGTATTTTACACAGTTAGTCGTATAAAATTGCAGGTAACTTTCTTCTAATGACAGTCATCACAAAATTGTCCTTCAAACTTTTAGGCTGTTCTTCAAACTCAGAATTACTGTTCAACTTACACCAAGTATGACTGAAACACTTCCAGGTCATTCTAATTACTCCTAAATGATAGAAAAATATTTTCTTTCAAAAAACAACTTCAAAAACCTACAGAAATACTTGTGAAGCTCCGAGTGCTTAATTAATCCTTCTATTCCTGGCTTTTTGCAAAAGTTTAAAATGAACACTTAGGTGTTCTACTTAAAACTGCTGATGAAACTAATGTTACACAGATTAAATACATATTTGGTGAGATTGCAGTTCAGATCACATGATAAAACTAACATGTGGTTAAAGCAGATAACTTCAACTAAGTTAAAGTTCAGAGAATTAACTTTTACTTAATGCTGAAGACATGGTTTTGTCTCATGCAGGCTTCTTCAGCTCAGTTGATCCCTGGCTTTAACAATATTAAACTGTTACCCTGACAGCTGAGCTGTGCTTTTCCTGTGAGGCACTCTCTCCATATCAACAGTGTTCCGCCCAGTCAGTTATAGGGATCAATAAAGTGGCAATGAGAAAGGGAGTCTTACAACCCAGCCCCTCACCAGTGCCGCTTGCTCAAGATTATCAGTTTCTGTAAAACTTAAAACCAACATTTTCCTGAGTTGGTTAAAGTATCTTCATGGTGTGATGACCAGTTTCGAACTTCTAGTAGCCACCTTCTCTAGAATCAGTGTTTTTTCCTCCCACTCCTTGTGCTTGTATGGAGTCTCATTAAGGTCAGAATGGGCCTAAGAGGAGAAATTTATGATCTCATCAGTTAGGATATATTCAGGTTGGTTGGTTGTTTTTTTGTTTTTGTTTTTTGTTTTTTTAAGAAAAGCCATTTCTAATTTTAAAAACTAAGAGTAGAAATCTTAGCTTATCAGTTTCCAAGCTGCTTTGCATTTTGTCTTTTTTTGGTGTAGAACATGTGCTTAATGGTTTGTTTTGTTCATCTTGAATGAACAGCAGCAGTTGACTCCTCCAGTATCTATACATATTAACCCAGACCACTAAATACGTGCCACATTTTAGCTACTCCCAAGAGTCTTTTTCCCTGTTCAATTCTGTTTTAGACACTCTTTTGATGTTCTCGTGGGGAATGCCAGTTGTTCCTTTGCCAACATTACCCTCAAACCATAAGCACAGGCATGTATGTCCAGTAGGAAAGGGGTTTTGAAATAGTTAACCAAGACAGGAATAGTTACGAGAACATTATTCCATTCAGAAGACATTTCATCATTCTCTGATGACCATTGAAACAGCTTCCTTCTTCATGATATGCCTTTGTAATCGGAGCGAATACTGCAATAAACTGCACCTCATTGGCAGTTTGATCAACTGTGTTTGCAGAAGTGCCCTAAATTTTCTTTTTGTCTCGGAAACACTTTCCTCTTTGTCTTCATTTGATTCATGAGTTCATATACTGCAGCATTGATTTCTTTTCCCCAAGAAGATTTTGAGTAGCCAATGTCCGCCTTGAAACTTTTTTTTTTTAATAGGCTCAGATGACAAAATGTAAATGCTTCTTGCTCAGTGCAGACCATTTGCTTACTCACCATTGTTTCACCATCTTTCAAGGAAGCCTCTACAGACTGAATCTGTAAGATACTCTTCCTGGGTTATTGCATTTTGAGCTATGATGAAATCCCAAACTACTTCACCTTCCCAGACTTCTTGCTCAAATTCCAGAGCTCTTTATCTTGAATTCTTCTGATCTTGTTAATCATTGTTTCTGTGAACAGTTCTATTATTTCCTTCATATCACTTAACCTAGAATACAGTTCAGAGTCTTTCCTCACTGAAAAATAATCGACCCCGATAAATATTGTCCCTTCAACCAGCATGACTAACCAAAATAACCTGTATGTATAGAATGGGATTTTATTTTTTTTAAAGACATCTTTGATGCAATTAAATTTGTGTCCATGATCTGTATTTAGAATTCTTGCTTTCTCAAGCACAGGAGAATTCAAAACAGGAGAGTATTTTCCTGCTCCAGCCTCCTTTAGCCAGCACCCAATACAAAGGCCTCTCACTTCCCTGGGTAGTTAGAGCTGCTTTGGGCTTTGCTGTTTTGTTGTTCCTGTGCTCTGCCTTTGTTTTTCTTTGAACTGCCTCCTACATCCTGGCAGACTCCCTAAGCAGTACACAGAAAGGTCTTCACCCAGCGATCAGACTGCAGAGCAACCTTGCATTTACCTTTGTTTTGTGTAAAGAACATTTCCTTTGTATTCTCTTACAGCCCTGTGTATTGAAAGATGGTGCTTAAGCCTTGCATTATTTCAACCCAACCTACAAACCTTATGAAAAACTAACTGAGGAACACGTGGGAGAAAGATCAATGCTACTTTGTACTAGGTAAGACTTATGTATTCTCAAACTAAGAAACATGTGTCACTGTTAGCTTGAAACTATTGAAATTAAAATGTTATTTAAAGTATTTCCAAATGTATCTAAGACTGCTACAGGCAGGTCTTGGTGAAATGCCATTGTCCCAACAACATTTGAAAACAGAGAAGAAAGCCTCAAGAATTTCATCCCCACTTTGTGTTAGAAGAAATGAAGCATTAGAAAAAGTTTGGGAGACTGAATAACTGGTAGCTACCAGATGAAATGAAACGTCACTTTGGCTCTTCTAAAATGCATCACTAAAATTTTTGTTCCATTGGAAATTCACAGTTAGTTGAATTTGGAATGAAGAATTTCAAATTTTGGACTTTCCCACAGGGCAAGAATACAGAATACTGTTAAATTTCTTTTCCTTTTAATACTTCGTGTCAGTTATTGATTGATTCCAGGTACTCTGTTTCTTTCCTTTAGTGCTGTCTTAATTATTTTGTGTGATTTATGTATGTGCCAAGCAGGCGGTAGGTACTGGTGAGTAATCCAAGTTCTGTCTCTGGCTGCGCGCAGACAGATAGGCTGAAGCCGGTGGTTTTTTATTTGGACTACCAAGCAGGAGAGCTGGATGTACACAACAGTTGGACCTGGCACTTAGGGACGCGGTTTAGTGGGTGACCTTGGCAGTAGGGTGATGGTTGGACCAGATGATCTTGGAGGTCTTTTCCAACCCTAATGATTCTATGATTAGTACTGCCCGAGGCTACCGACGACGGGCATCCATCCTTTCCAGAGCCCTCGGAAGCTGCTGCGGGGGG
This sequence comes from Anser cygnoides, assembly GCF_040182565.1. NCBI lineage: Eukaryota > Metazoa > Chordata > Aves > Anseriformes > Anatidae > Anser > Anser cygnoides. The sequence continues at coordinate 20,562,342 of NC_089878.1, forward strand.
CAGGCGGGGGGACAGGCACACCTCCCCTCACCTCACCGCCCGGTACCGGCGGCAGGTGCCCGCGGAGCCCCGAGGGCCTTGGGAAGGGCTAACGTAGCACGGCTTTTAGAAGGAAGGGAGGAAAAACCCGGAATAGTTGGCATTCCCTTCGCTTCCGCCTCGCAGCGCCCGCCGCCCCAGCTGCCGGGACTCGCCCTCACGAGCCGGGGCCGCGGCAGCCCCGCGTGTGCCCGAGCAGCCCCGGCGGCACCCCGAGGCCGGCGCGGCGCGGTAGGGCCGGGCGCTGCCCTCAGGCCCGGGCGCGCCCCCCGTCCCCTCTCCCCCCCACACGCGCTGAGAGGAACGGGGGCGCGCCCGCCGCTCCCTCTCCTTTGTGTGAGAGCGCGCGGGCGGGCCCGGCACGCAGCGCGGAGGAGGGCGCTGAGCGGCGGGAGAGGAGGCAGCGAGCGGGGGCCGGAAGGTGGAGTGAGGAGCCGGGAGCGCGGGGCGGCGGCGGCCGGCGATGGCGTGGTGCGGGCGGCCGCTGGGCGGCCAGCGGCGCTGAGGGGAAGGAGCCGGCGGGACCCCCGCCCCCAGGTAGGCTGGCTCGGAAAGTTTGGGGCGAGGTGCCGGGGCGGGGGGAGCCGCGGCTCGGGGCCGAAACTCGCCGCTCCTTCCCTCCCTGCCTCCCTTCCGGGCTGCCCGCGGGCACCGGGGCCCCTCCGCCTCGCCTCGGCCCGGCCCGGGCCCGGCCGGGCGGCAGGAAGGGCCGGGCGGACAAGGCCCGGCCGTTGGCGGCCGTTGGCGGCCGTGAGGGCAGCCCGGCGCCGCCGCGTCCCCCCCCGGCGGGCAGCGGGGCGCACACAATGGGCTCCGGCCCTCGGCGGCCGCCGGGGGGGCTCCCGCCGCCCTCCCCGCCCCGCGGAGCGGCAAGTTTGGGATTCGTGTCACACGCGCTGCCAGGTCCCGAGTTAATTAAAACTCTGTGTGTCCCCGCAGATGGCTTTCAGGACACCGGGATCCGCGGAGCTGCCAGCCGGTGTGGCCGTTTGCGCGTTGTGATTTCTTGCTCGCGCAGCCCGGCTCGATGTGAGCGTGGAGGCTCGCTGGGTGGCCGCCTTCCAGATCTTCCGTAGGAGCCACGCTGCCTGGTGTTGGAAGCTTTGTGCCCCTGAGGTTTCCTTCCCGTTCTCGAGGAGTCAAGGGAGCTCTGTCTCTGACAATGATGAAAACTGAGGGCAAAGGGGAAAGGACTTTAAGAAGTGCTTCTCCACACCGCAATGCCTATAAATCTGACTTCCATGCTATCAAATGCTCTTTTGATGGAGTAAACAATCCTGAAAACACTTCCAACAAAACAGGCTTGCAGCAGAAGCTGAGCGCCTCTTCCAATGGCGGGGGAAATGACCCACACAGTCGAGGGAGGGCTGCCACTTATGGCAATAGGGTTCACAAGATCAAAAATATGTTTCTGCAAATGGGAGGCTCCGCTTCCACACCCTCTTGTGAAAGCAGTCCACCTGCTGAGACCAAATTAATCAGCCGGACCACAGCAGCTGAATATGGACCTTCTCCAGGTAGCCCATCTTTCCTCATTGTCCAAAAAAATAATCTCCACAATACAAGTACCAGCCCCAACAGCAGTCCTGTGGATTCATTGTCTGTGCCTTCTACTGCCGACAAGGTCACCCGTAGCAATGACGAGGCAGACTTGGACAAAGTTGCCTTGGCAGAAAAGTTTTCGGAGACGAGGAAGCTATTTGAGAGAAATATAAAACAGCGAAGCTCAGTGGACAGATATTCTCCCAGCAAATGTGAAAAAAATGAAGATAAGAGGAGACATGGCTCTGCTTCTGACTGCAGCAGCGTGGGGGACCACTTCAGTTTTAATACCGAAGTCAGTCCTCCAGCTGCGCTGGAGAAAGTCGAAAATCAAGGTAATGAGTTGAGGCAGCAACATCCCAATAATGCTTCCAAATCCTCCTTCCTGAATGCAGGACCCATTTCCAGGAGGCTGGAAAGCTTCCTGGGTGACAGTGATACTGAAGAATCCAAAGAAATTTCCAAAAATGATAGTCCGAATCAGGACCATTTGAGAGAACCCTGCGGTTTGGATTCATCTGCTGCTGTTGAAAAATGTCCAGAGAAGACTGCGTCCACCCAAGTGCCTGTGACCGTCCGAGATGAGCCGAGTGAGGTACTTGAAAAAGATAAGAAAGAGCAACTGGTGCTTGAGAGAAGCCTGCAGGATATGAGCAGTGTACCTGGTCAGGAGGCAAAGTGGAGAACAGAGACTGTTTTCTCATGGGTTTCCCCCACGGAGGGGACTTGTGTGGAGCTGGCTGTGCAAGATGAAACCTCAGGGCATGAAAAAGAAGGTTTGGAGAAAGATCATGTTGTTTATGAGGATCAGCTGCTCAAATACCAAGCACAGGAAGGGAAAAGGAGTGACTATTCCTTGGAGGTAGTAGAAGAGTTTGCAGAAAGCAGTGAGACCAATCAGGAAGAAGTGAGAGATGGGATGTCTGGGAAGGATGGTCCAGTTACACAAGGTCAGGGTGTTCTAGAGCGGGAAGGGGATCCTGAAGAAGATGAGGAACAAGCAGTGGAAAAGCAGAGGGAGAACTTCAGCGCTTTTGGAATAGAAAATGCAGCTTTTGATGATGATAGGGGCACAGAGCCAGAAAACCAAGGGCCTGAAGGCAAAGAAATTTTGGAGGGAGAGGAGGAGTATATGTACGACAGTGAATATGAGGAATTTCCTGGACTTTCTGAAGAGGAAGATCCTGAGCCAGACCGAAAAGTCAAGTTCTCAACAGCTCCTATTAAGGTAAGTTTTTGGTTTGTTTGTTTTGTTTTTTGTTTTTCATTGTTTTGCAATCAAAAATAGATAGGAATTACATTTTTGAAGTGTTTTTATTTTTGTGTGTGTGTGTTTCTTTTCCCCGAAGTTCTAACAGCACCTTAGAAAGTGTGACTTTATGGCTTTTACTTAGAATTGCTTGGTTTTCTGAACAAGAGAAAAGTTGAAGTTAGTCACGAGTGACTTCTAAATCCCAGAACCTTAATTAATAGTATAGTAAGATGTGTGAGATTTCACTTGCTTACTGGGCAATTTTAGGAATGCTAACTTTTAGGAACAGATACAGACACATGACCCTTAATAGTTGCTTTCATTTGTCCACAGTTGTGGCATTGCATTAGGAAAGACTTCGTCAGTATTACTTTGTGTGCAGAAGTTTTTCTTAAAAAAAATAAACCTTCAGATTCAATTTCAGGTATTTTCAGACTTAATTGTGAGAAAATATCAAATGTCTGGTTCCTGTTATTTAAGATTATAGAATTTTCTGTAATATATATTATATAATATATATAAGTAATACGTTATAACATGATGTTTATATTGGTGTGGTGAATATTCTGTAAGAATATTACTGTTATGAGTATTTTGGGGTTACAGAGTTGTGGAAATAGGACATACAAGGCAGATTTAATAATGAGAAGTAGTGTAAGGTACACTGCTAACAAACTGAAAAGGTTTAGGGATCTGTTCTTCAGTCACCCAAAATATCCCCAGAATGAACAAAGTCATTCCGCAGCACAAACCCCGTTTACCTGTAGTCTTGTTGCAGGCTGCAGTTATTCTAATCCCACCTAAAGTTTGGGAGTACTGGGAGAAGAGGAACAAGATGGAATTGGAAACTGTCCAGGCTTTCTCAAGCACACTCTTTTTCTTCTACTGTTACATGAATGAAAAATATAATCTACAATAAAACAGTGTGGTTTTTTTTATGCTGTCATCTTTAATAAAGCTTTTTTTTTTTTTTTAAACTTTGTACTGATCAGAGTGATGTAAGAACTCTGCTGACTCCTCTAGTTCCTGCAGCAGAGAGCTGTAATTTCCCAGTGTGATGAAGGCACACCAGTGCTGTACCCCAGGAAATGTTTTGGGTGTGGCAAAGTATGAGTTTTGTTTCATGCGTTTGTTTTTATAGTTCTTCCATAGACAGGATGGCTTTATATGGCTTTCTTGTAGTTGATGCTGTCTCAGTGGTGAGCTGGAGCATGGAAGGGGGAGTGCCACTACTGGAAGCTGCATAATGAGTGCAGCAAGGGCTGCGAGAGAGCCCAAGGGGCATCAGTCCATTTTCCCCATGCATTTGTGCGCCTCCGTGTCACAACAAAGTGGAAGAGTGCAGTGTTGGTCTGCTGTAAATGTGCGTTAGTTCCCTGCTGGCTGGTTTTCTGCTGTAGGCAGGGTTTATCTTTGCTGAAATCCACCTAGAAGCAGTGGCTGTAACAGTCTTTTCCTGCATTCTTGGTTACGGCCATGACAGGTCTAGTTCAAAGCATTAATAGTGCCAACCGTGATGGGAATTCTCATGTGGACAAAGCTCAGGTTTTGGTAACTAGCGCTATTCAATTGCAGCTGCTCCTCTGAAAGCCACCAGAACCAACCTCTACCAGATAATCAATTACACAATGAAGAGATGAACTCAGTAGCAACTGTTAGTGTACTTTTTTTCCATGAAAATAACATTGTTATTACCATGATGCCTGACTTTTGGATTGGCAGAATAAGCTGTCCATAATAGCAATGCGGCCAGTGAACTTTCTTCCTCCAGTTCTTTTTTTTTTTTTTAAGCACATTCTGGAAGGTAAAAAATCCTGAGTGGTAACAGAAAGTTACCCCACCACAGCTTAGAGTGCTGGTGTAGTGAGAAGTGTCTCCAACTAACTTACTTGTCTAAATAAAGCTGAGAGAAGTATGGCTGCTGTTTAGCAGGAGTCTGATGTGGAAAATTCAAACCATTCAGAAGGTGTTTGGGTAAGAAAAATCACATTTTCAGGTCACTGAGACTTGGCAGTGATGGAGCTCTGACCATTGCACTTGATGCGCTCAAAGGGAAGGTTAGAACTGTGCGTAGGTGGTGGATACAACTTAAACACTGTTTTTAGGGTGCCTGTGTATATGCTACAACAGCAAAGAGAACTTGATTAATATCTCTGTTTAGAAGTTTCTGGTCACTTGTAAGATTGGCAAGGCTTTTGTGTAAAAGAAAGACTGGAGCTCCCAAGGGATGCAGAATGAAGCTAACGCCGTTAACACTGTGTCTGACCCATGCTGGAGGTCTGTGACTGTTGACATCAGTAGCAGGGCATAAGGACATAAATCAAACTGGTAATTTCAGGAAAGATGGAACATAATTATGTAAATACTACGTTATTTGGAGTTGCTCTGTGCCTGTGAAAGTAGGCATAGATGAGGCTTTTTAAAAACAAAGGTTTCAGTTCTGTAGAAGCTGATGATAAATGCCTGGGAAGATTTCTTACATGCCATGTGTGACCTGACTGCTGCTGTTTGATCTCTGCAGGCCTTAAGGAGCGTTGTTTGTTTTTCCTGCCGTAGTGAAGAGAGTGATCCTGTACAGTTATTAGCAGAACTTCACTGGCAGATTGGGTTTGTGTTATGGTACACGGGCTATTTTTAGTCTCTTGTTGCCACATAAGAAGCCAATAAGGAATGTAAAGTACACTCAGCTGTCCAAGGTATCTGCAAGGGAACTGAATTTGTCTTCGTCCTAAAGTTTTCTCAGTAAACTGTGTAAGCAATCAGCATTATGAACAGTGCAAATAATGTCAGGTAACTGTGCTGTTGTGCCTTACATTTCACTATGCTTTTGTAATGTAGAGATTAAACCCGCTTTCAGTTATTTGATCACCTTGAAAGGCTTTAATTAGCATAGGTGTAATGACAGAGTGCTGTTTGACACTTGTAATTCTGAAACTTTCTGTCGGTAAAACAAATGCCTGTTTCCAAATTGACTTCTTGAGGTGTCTTTACCTCTGACTGTGTTAAACTTTGTCCACAAAACCTTCAGTAGCCCTGCGACTAAGCTCTGTAATGATTTATGATCCTTAGAAATTGTATAGCTCAGGTAAACTGAAAAGGTAATGCAGCTACTATTCGCTTCTGTAGGTCTGTTTGATTTGCAGTGTTGCCCAGCTTATGTTGTATGGGAGTGTCTGTCCCCAGCTCTGTGAGTAAATGAAGAATGAAGATTAAGTGAAGAACACGGCTTAAAATAAATCAAAAAATAAAAATAGCAACAAAAAGCTTCAAAAAGGCTTTATTTTGATACTTGTCACAGTTGAGAAAAAGTTTAAACCTTTTTCTTAACTAAAGAAATGTAGTTTCATATCTTGTATGTTGTTCTAAGCAACCAAGTATCAGCTGCTTTTGAGAGAATTTGCAAACCCTTCATAATGCCATTCATTCCGCACAGCAATTAGGGCTGTTCTAGGTACAGCTGGGATACAAATAGTAGTAATCTTGTTCAGGCTGGCATACTGTTCAGTCTTTTTAGTACAGGACTACTCACGGTGGAAGTTCATGAAACACTAAATTTAGATAAACTTGAATTAGATTTTGTGTATAACAGCATATCTATAAATGTGCTTTTAGGAGATGCATGTTTTTTTCTAGGTTAATGTGTATTCTCCTGAACACAGCTTTAACAAAATGTTTCAGAGTAGTGCTTCAGTTTCATACACCCTCTTTTTTTCTGTAACTGTAACTTCTACACTCCTGGATTTTATACACAGAAAGGGAATCAAAGTACACTAGCTGGTGGAAGACTCCCAGACCCTCGAGTGTCTTCAATAAATAGAGAATGATTGATGACTGCATAAATGGTCAACTGTCAACCATTGGTGAAGCACTTAAGTAAAATACTTCTGTAGCAGTAAGAGATAAGTGTGTGACATAGATGTAGGCTGATTCAGGAAAATAGAAATTTGGTTTGAGAGTAGACAAACAGAATTGCTTTGCACATGGCAGTCATCTTTTTGTTGTTGTTGTTTTGTCTGACACAAGTAGGGTAATTTTGTTTCCATTGGGTTTTGTTTGAGATCTTTTGCAATGACAATTTGTTTTTAACTCACAGATTTTAGGTGTTTTGAAACTCTGTTTATCACTTGTGTCAACAATCCAATATTTGTACCTTAACATTGTAACAGTCTTGTCCCTACAACTTTTCTTCATACTTTTATCTCAAACTTATTATACTCTCCACGGTATTTTTCAATTAATTTCACCAAAAAAAAAGTTTTTGAACATAGTTTGGTTGTATTTTGCCTGTATCTGAGATTATGGCAGTTCCTGCTGGCTGACTTAACAGTGTAGGACGCTAAAAATCATGGATATTAACTAGAGGAAGAAGGTGCATGTAGGCAGAAGAAACCCTGAGGAGGTGGTGACACAGGAGGAGTAACAGAGGAGGTGAGATTATTATGGAGAGTGCAGGCAGAGATAAGCAGATGTGTAGAATACAAGTTCATTAGCTCAACAGTTAAGCTGCTGAAAGATTCAGCATCTTTTTGATGATGGCTGCTGTTAGCACCTGCGGATACTCAACCTAGGCTGATATGAAAGCATGAACAGGCAATAGCTGAAACTTGTAGTTTGCATTTTGAGAGTTGGAAAAAACGAATGATCCCTTTTGTATTCTATATACAACAGTGGATTATTTGGGCATTTCAAGTGCCTTTGGAAGAGAGGCCAGCGCCAGGGATGGGACAGTACAGCAGAAACCTAAGAATGGAAAGTAAGAAAAAGATATGGAGGGTGATGTGAAAGTTATTGGTTTGATAAGCGTCTGTCAGTGGACTCATGGGATTACTCATTAAGTTTGTCACGGTTTTTGACATGCTGGTGCTGTTCAGAAACCTTCAATATTTGTGTTCTTAAGTCATCCTCTCAGCAATTCAATACTATGTAACCAATTGTATAAAACAATTGGTAGGTTTTGCTTTTACTTTTAGTGTTGATAGCAGGGAACAAAGTCATTCTGGTTAACCTTTTGGTTAAGAGACTTATTTTGTAAATACTGATCTATTGTTAGTTTTAATTGACATTCTGCTTTCGATATTGTTAGAATTCTGTTTGCTAAAAGAGTTTGAAATGTATGTTACTGTTGTCTCAGATAAATTGAGTTAGGTTTTGACTGTGAAATTGTACTGAGGATCAGGAGCAAGGTTGTCCTTATGCCTTTATGTAAACTAACCTGGTTTTTGTGCGTGTTTGCTGGTTTTTGATAAAGTTGAGCAGAGCTACACAATCAAACCCATAAGAATGCACAGCCTGCCAGTCCGCCTCTTTGGTAACAGCAAATGCTACATCAAATGTAATGATGTATAATGTCCACCTGTTCAACACTTACCAACCATTCTGAATCAATTAGGAAGAAAAGTGTAAATACTGAACAAACAATAAAAAGAAAACAGTTGAACAGGGTATTTCTGCTTGCTGATTTAAAGCATCTGATTGCATGAATTGATTTAAATCAGATATAGTCACTTTTCACTTAAAATACAACAAGTTATAGTAATAAAAATACCAACTTCGTAGCTTTCAGAAACAAGAGAGAATAACATAGTGGTAATGTGATGTCTGCTTTAACTGAAGAGGGAGATTGTAAGAGTAAACTGTAGAGTGTACATTATACTTCAGTGCTACTGTTTCAAATGATTATTCATGTTTGCCTGAGTACTTAACATCTTGCCAGGCTTCGCAGAGGTGATCCATTTGAAACACTGAAACTGTTCATTATGAGGTAACTTTCTCTGAACCATAGCTTGAATCTTGAATGTATGGCTTTACTGAGTGTCAGTAAGCTGGAATGTTCAAAGTAAGAATTGTATTTCAGAAGAAATAAGAACCAAGTGGGGGAGCCATTGCTTGGCATGGTCTCTAGGTACAGGTGTCAGTAACACTTCAGTGCCTCTCTCTCAGCTCTTAAGTGTTACTTTAACTGCTTTTGTAGATGCTACATGCTATGCTTTTCAGCAAGCATTACAATATCATAGTAGAATTTAAAAGCGATGTCGAAATCGCTTCCATTCTAATTAGTTGGGAAACCTTTTAGGCAGTTGTTGTTTTCTTACTTTTTAATTGCCTTTGTAACATTTTCCTTTTGCTCATGCACAAAATCTACGTAGTAGAAACGAATACAGGAGTGACAGCCTTTGGGCTGTGTTTTATGACTCGATAACAGTTTTGTGCAAGCAAAACTTACCTGAAGGGTTTTCCTTCTAAAAATAATTACAATTCTGCTAAAACTAGCATAGTTTTTAAGAAGAGGTTTTTAAGTGCTGCTAAGACTTTGAGTTAAGTGAGGTTATCGTTGGTTTTCTGTGATAATACTCTTTTGTGTGGTAGAACCAAGGTGATACATTGGAGATTTTTAGTTCTGTATGATAACAGTAGCTGAATGGCAGTATCTTTTAGACAGAGATTAACTGAATTTTGCATTCCAAAAGTGATTCATTCTCCTAGTGTAATGAATGCAGTTTGTTCTGTCTCCAACTAAACATATTTGCTCTTCAAGGACTAAGTATATATTTGAAAATTTCCAGGTATTTATCTTAGAAGTTTAATTAAAATAGTTCTTAAACATTCAGCAGTCTGTGAGAACTTACTTCATAATAACTTCAAATTATTTTTATTCATTCTGAAGAAAAGAGGACTAGAGGGTAAAAAGAAATTATTTTTTTCATCATTTATTAGCTTGACTGGATCCAGAAGGTATTGATGTTAGGCTAACCTTCTGGCTTGTAAAACTCACTTGTTTTCTACTGTGTTGAGACAGTAACTTGTGTTTACTAAAGCACCTCTTTTAAAAATATCACTTGAGTGCAATACCAGCTGGCCCTGCTTGAGCAGGGAGGTTGGGCAAGTTGACCTTCAGTCCCTTCTGTGAGTCCTCAAAAAACGCATCCTGCAGGTAGCTGACAGTAAGTAGGTGGTGGTGCTGCTGACTGAACTGGGTTAAATCCTCACAACAGTCTGGCGCGCTGGGTGTCATAAAAGAGTAGCTTACCCAAGCTGCAGTTATCTTTACTGCTTTAACTTGTAATGTTCTAAAAGGTAAATGGGAACTGTTTGGTTAACTTCTGTTAAAATATTTATGGGGTTTTATATAATTGCCATATTTTATTCTTTAGTAATAATGGTTAATATCAGCTTGGTCAGGTAGCCTAATGTCAGAGTCCTCAGTGCTGCTTGTTGTTTTTGAAAGCTAACTTATTTTTTTTAGTCTCTGGAATTTCAATGCTATTTGAAGATTGATTAGAAGTTAAAATGTTTCTATAGTCCAACAGTACTAAGGAAGGTAAATACAAGCTCTCTATTCTTATGTAAAAGTACTTCTTTTCAGTATTTTTTTTTACATGATTAACATACTAGTGACCTGGAGTAAATACGACAGTTGCCATCATCCTGCCTTTTAGAAGAGAGAATATTTAGAAGAAATACCATGTTTTTTGTCTTTTGTTTTTTCCTCTTGCACACTAACAATTTTACTATCTCTAGTTAGCAATGCCTTCTAAATAGTAAGATTAGCATTTCTTTTGTTCTTAATGTGTTTGATTTAGTGACTAAACCCTGCCAGACACAGTGCAGGGACGAACTGTTTGGCTTTCTCATCAGTCTCCTAAACTGTGCAACTTGTAATTTATGTTATTTATTATCCACTGTGTCTAATATTACTTTTGCTGCTTGGCAGGAAAAAAAAAAAACCTCACTGAACTGTTCTGTGTTTTTTACATTAGTATCAGGAATTTTACTGTTTCTGTCTAATAAAAGATGAATACTATGTTATGATTCCACATGTGCACAACAAGAACTTCAGCCTTTTGCCCTTGACCATAGGTTTTGTAGTGTGCTCTTTCTTTTTGTTGCTGCAGTGTTTGGCTTCTGGTTGTATATCATCAGTGTTGTTTTTCCTCTATTCTTTGTAAATTTATGTTCTTCCTCAAAATTATTTTTCCCGAGTCAGGCTTTTTATTACTATTTTGAAACAGCTCTATCTTCTCTTAATTGTGGGATTGTGATTTTTAGAATGTTACCTAGGTGTCCTTGCACACTTTCCATCTGTCATTTTAAGAGAAGAGTATGAATTCTTTCTTCTAATGATTTAGTCTTGATTTAGGAAAGGTTTTTCCTCAAGGAGCTAGTGTGTGTAAATGTTAGTAGTCTTCATTTGCATATGCATGTTTGTGCTGCTATTACGTTATGTATAACAATTATAAACATTGCTTGAACCTAATTTTAAATTCTATGATCCATTCCTGTCAGGTGATAAATTCTTATGAGCAATTAATTTTGCATCAAGATGGGCAAATTCCATGAGACTTCCAAGTATAAGGAGGGAATATGATTTTCTTTTCCCCTAATGTATGGATTTGAATATAATTAACTAACATGTTGATAAGTAGAATTAAGCATATTACATGTAGCTCATTCTTCCTTTCTAGATTTCTGTTTTAATACTCATTATACGTGTTATTTGTTTATCTATTTTTTAAAGAATTCAGAAATTCAGCTGGAGTGCTTACTAAAAATAGTAACATGTAACAAGGCATTTCCTTTTCCTGGGAAACCACAGGATTCCCTGCAAAATCGGAAAACTACATCTGGTTGAGGCACTGTAATTGGCAGATGGTATGGGGGGAAGGGAGAAGAGAAGGATTTGGGAAAATGGCGTTCTAAAAAAGTCATACTATATCAAAGGAGAGATGATGATTCCTTTGATTTCTATAAAATACTCGGTGTATTTACAATATAAAAAGTGCTTAAGTAATTGTTTTGAAACTTCTAAAAAGTTACTTCTGTGCAAGCTGGGAACTGTCTTACAGCAGCAGTACTTACTAAATCAGTGACTGTCTTAGAAAATGGAATCTTTAAAAATACCACTTGAATTTCCTTAAATTAATTTAAGCAATTTTCTTTTGATTATATCATGTTTGGAGGAGAGTGGGAGAACTCTAAAATATTTTTTGTTACCTTTCTTAGGTTTTCAGTACTTACTCAAATGAAGATTACGATAGACGTAATGAAGAAGTTGACCCTGTAGCAGCCTCAGCTGAGTACGAACTTGAGAAAAGAGTGGAAAAAATGGAAGTGTTTCCTGTGGAAATCGAAAAAGGTGTGAACCAAACCTTGAATATTTGCCTGTAAAAGATACTATGGGCACAAAATATAAAGCATTATTTTATAAACTGTACTTCTGCTGAATTTGGGTCCTGAATTTTTGAATGTATGTTGCAGCTTTCATTTATGGCTAGTTCTGCTGAACATAGTGAACTTTAAATGGACAGGCCTCCACTAAGTGCAAAGTGTAATAATTAAAGTTATGAAGGATGCATTAATGAGTGGCAGATCTGCACCAGAATATATGCAATTCATAAATACTTGAACTCTTTTCAAATACCATGAAACTTGAATCTAGTAGGCAGTCATAACTACAGAACAAAAAGACTTTCAGTAGTATCTAGATTTAAAAAAAAAAAGGTTGTTTGTTTTTAATATGTGAATTTTTGTATCCTTTGTGTGGAAGTACTTGGAATACTTAGAAACCCCTCACTTCTGGTAAGTGGTACATGTCATATTATGTGGCTAATGTTAGATTTTTGAATCCTTTAGGTGACAGCGGTCTGGGTATCAGTATTATTGGAATGGGAGTTGGTGCTGATCAGGGACTAGAAAAACTGGGCATTTTTGTAAAAACAATAACAGATGGTGGAGCTGCTCAGAGAGATGGACGGTGAGTTTTCCACTGAATTGATTATGCTTTCTGCAAATTTCTAAGTGATCCCAATCATTTTCATTTTATATGGCAAATACTGTGAATAAAACTATAAAAACTAAATTCAACTGAATACATATTACGTTTCTGCTTTATATTAAATTTTTAAATTTCTGTTTTTTGACTTAACATAGAATATTGTTGGAAGATAAGCTTAAGTCTTCTTACAGCATATATGAGAAAAGCTTAGAATATGTCCATGTGTAAAAGTGCCACAAAATCAGATTGACAACCCAGGATACCAGTCAGTGTGTGAATAGTATAAAATAGCAAGACAAACACTGTACGTAGTTTTTAATTGGTGATCTGCATAGTAATCGAGAATTCAGAGGTTGTTTTTTAAGCAGTGGATTCCTTGGGATTCAGACTTTCTCGTTGTAAGTACTAGGGACTTTTAAATGATATTTATCATATAAAATAATTTGTCAAGCCCAAATATTTGTGTTAACTGATAGCTAAACGTTTGTTTATTTTTACAGAATTCAAGTAAATGATCAGATTGTTGAGGTTGATGGCATAAGTCTAGTTGGAGTTACTCAGTTCTTTGCAGCTACTGTACTAAAAAACACCAAAGGCACAGTGAGGTATGTATGTTTTCTATCAGATAATACCTTCTTTCTAGTTATAATTTTTCATTAATGAAGAATACAAAACTATAATTTGAAAGTTCTACAAAAAAAGTTGAACTATAATGTGAAAGTTTTACAAAAAAGTTGTTGAAGGCAGCAGTATGGCAAATTAATCTCTTACACGTATCTTAAGGTTTTTGCTGCAAGGTAACTAGTTTTTCTTCTATAGGTTTCTGATTGGCAGAGAAAAGCCAGGGACTCAGAGTGAAGTAGCCCGCCTCATTAGTGAGACTTTAGAGCAGGAGAGATGTCTGTATGAGCAGCACTATGTTCATGATGATACAGAGCAGGTAAGACATATGTATGTACATATTTTTAAGAGTATATGATTAGTGCTATGTGCAATAACTTCTGCAAATGGGATACATGATTTTTTTTTTTAATCAAATTGAAGCAAAAAGAATAAAACAGGCAAATTGCTTAAAAGAGAAGATAAAAACATCATACATTAGTGTTATCAGTATATACATTGGTTTTATATGTTATACATATGTGTAAGTATATGGTTACCAATATGTGCTGTTTCCAACGTATCAATAATCCAAAAGATATTTTTAAGTATGAGCTGTGACTGGTGTTGTCCGTGGCCTACTTAACTCTGTTTTGTGGAATTTTGATGAAAATGTTTGCAAGTCACCTTTAAAGCTTATCACTGATAGAAGAAACTAAAAAGGAATAGTAGCTAGTTGACAAGTTCTGCAGTTGTGTTCCTTGGTTGTGTGCTTTCTATATTGTTGCTGCAACCATAATGCAAAGTATGTGTGCTACTGGATGTCATGATTTTTTTATTATTTTTTTTTAGGATGATGACTATGATGACGATGATGATACATATGAATCACATTTACATGAAAAATCTGTAGAAGTTTTTGATCTTCCTGAAAATGAAGATATCAGTTTACCGCTGGATATGGATTCAGCACAGTCTCTTCTTAAATTTAAAGAGGTATATTAGTAGCAGTTTGTTAAATAGTCTTTGTTGTGCACTAGGGAGCATTTAAACATTGTATAATTTTGTGAAACCTTCATGTCCCCTTCATTGTGGTTTTGTGTTTGTTTTCCTACTAAACACCAATAAGTATCTCTTGTAAATATCCTTCGAAATGTAGGTCTTCTGTAACTTTCTGATCCCAGCTTCCCTATACATACATATATTAAATGATCCTTTGATTTAAATTAAACAACAAAAACCTCTACCACCACCCCCCCCCCCAAAAAAAAAAAAAAAAAACAAAAAAAACCTCTTGTAACAGGAGTTAGATCCCAAGACCACCTCACTCCTTGTTGTGGTGTCTGAACATAGCATTAAATAGATACGATGTTTTTCTTTGAGCCATTGGATTTTGCATTTTGGAGTCCCAACTTGACACAATTGGAAAATCAGTTTCCCTTTTCCCTGTGTTTATAAAGGAGCATATTTGTCTTATTCAGGGCTGTGGAGTTTAGTCTGGGATTTAACTGGTGCATTGTTTGGCATGTAGGGGCCTGTGGTTTTTTGGTAGGTTTAAGTCCCTGTCATTTTCACTCTGGAGGAGAAAAATATACTGCAAAGAAACTGTTTAGTCTTAGCTTGGAACTTTCAGATGCTATTTGTGCGTACTTATTTTTATAAACAATCAATATTTGCAGACCTCCTTAAGTTTGCTCTCTTGGTAATATTGATGATGATGTTGAGGAATTTGAAATTTCAGACTATCGATCACTAGAGAACATCTACATTTTCTTGGATGGATTGCATAGCAATAGGGTATGGCATCTTTAAAAGTGACATATTTACTTGGGATACAATTAGATTCCCAGCATTATCGCACTGTTACTAACATAATCTAAATAAAGGATATTAAGTCATGGATTCATTTATTTTAATGTTTGTTCAGAGCACTATGCCTTACCAAAAAAAATAAAAACAAACAAAAAAACAGGGTTACAGATGGAAAGTAAAATACAAGAAATAGCTGTTATTTGTCAAAAAAAAAAAGTGCTTTTGCACTTGTATCCATGCTGATTTCTTGAGATATGTTAACAATAATCTTTACGTTTGGCTTAGATGTAGCCTTTATCCATCTATAATAATCCTGTGAAGATTTGTGTTGCGAAGTTCAAAGCTTGATTTTAAAACAAAGCCAATACATTTATTTGTAAGTGCTGATAAGTAACAAAATATTTAATACCTTTAGAGTTTTACTTGATTCTATATGTAAGTTGCCCTCATAAGTGCATTTCTGCCATTTCATTTTCCTGGCATGTTGAAACATTATTTTAACCTCCTCACTTTTCTTAATGTATAGAAAACAACTATTTTTAACTCTTGGTGATCATGTAGTTTAACTCATATTTATTTATTTAAAATAAAAGCTCATGATTGCTTCTCCTGTAATTGACAAATAATTAAGTTGACTTCATGCTACTATGAAAATGGTTTGAGGAAGAATGAGATCAGACAAATACTAAAAATTAACATTATGAGTGCAGTTTTGTGTGTACTCTTATGAATTTCTTTTTGTTTATTTCAGCTACAACTAAAACATGCAGTAACAGTAGCTGAAGTGAACCAATTGAAGGAGAAGGTAAGTTTTCAAATAATTTATTATTTAATTATTGATATTTTTAATGATTGTTACAATTTCTAACTGCTAATTTTACCTGGAGTAAGCTGAATGCAGAAGACAGCAATCTGTTTTAGGCCTTAGGGTGTAAGTACTCTGTGTTAAGCGAGACAAGCATTTCTGAGCTGAAGAGCTATACTTAAATGAGGGGAAGAGAGAAAAAAAAGTGCCATTATAAAATGAACGCTTCAGTATTATGGCTTAAAGTAAAACTGCATTAAGCTGAGTGCAATATGAAACAAGTTCCCAAACAAATACAAGAACATTTTTAGTGGAGAGAACTTACCTGGGTATAGGTTTGGCAGACAGTGCCTAACTTTGTTACCAGAAAGCTATTTCTATTACCTTCTTTCCCTCCCTCAAGTTTCTGACCAGCTTTGGGGAGAGAATTTCTTCCAGCTTTTTCTTCAGTGAGGATTAGTTCAACACTTCTGGCTTATCTGAGAAAGCATTTCTTGTTCATTTTGCCACCTTTTTCACTGATGGAGATCTGTGCATGGCCTTTTTCTAGAAATATTTGCTGTTGATGTTCAGCTGCTTTTATTCATTTCCCTTCCATGTTCCCTTGACAAGAAACATGTACCCATAAGACAAGTAACAGCATGTTGGGAGAGGGCAGCAGGAGACAGGGAAGGGATAATGCTTGAGACTGCAATAATTTTGGATAACAGTATCTATTGTGGTTTTTCCTGCACATTGCAAACATTTAGAGCTCCAGATATAAAGAGGCAAGGCAGCTATAACTTCTTTGTTTTCTTATGGTAGTTCTAATTTTGCTTTCTGACAGTGCTCTTTCTTGCAGTTTTATTGACGTTTGACCCACTGGATTGCTAAAACTGATAAAAATGTTGGTGTTAATACAACTTATTGCCTCATTTTTGTAATTCGAGAAATTCTTGGTCCTTTCAACATCTCTGTTCCATCAGCAGGTGATCTTAACTAGTTTCAAAAGCAGGGATTTCTTAAGTGTATGTAGTGTTCCCTAAGGAGGAGGCATGGACAAACTAGGCAGCGTCCTGCCTGCTCATTGCTCGAAGGCCCAGAGAACTTCACATAGGTTAACATAGCATGTTATAACGTGACTGCTGTTAGTCCGAAGGGGACCCATCTCTTTCCTTTGTTGAGGGAATGGTTATTTTTCTTGTTCATTAGCTTCAGGAAAGCAATCCGTGAGTATATCATAACTTGTTAGGAAGACCTTGTCTCCCTGTCTTACTAAAGTACCAGGAAAGACCTACTGTTCTCATTAGCTTTATTAAACAAGCTGTTGGTAACAAAGTAGTAGCACAGGGAACTTGTCTTTATACGCGCTAAAATTCTGTAACTTCATTTGCCTTTGAAGGTAGAAAATGAAAATGTCTGCAAGCTGAGATGTTTAGGTCTTTATGTCCAATATAATCTAAGAAATATATTTTCAAATACATAGAAGAGCATATTCACTGCTAAAAAGCATTTTGGGGGGAAAGTTATGATTCTCACCGTTGGGATTGCCATATTACAATTTTCTTGGGATTGCAATATTACAATTTCTTGTATTACAAATACAAGAAAACTGTGAGGTTCAGTACTAAAAGCCATAACAAAATTTAATTTCAATGCCTGCATTACTTCCAAAAACAGATTTTTAAAAAGCACTATTTATCATAATTCAAGTTAGCATACTTACAGAAATGGCATTTTGACGTGCGGAATCTCTGTTCGGAAGGAACTGTTCTGGAGAGTTTAGAGAATTTTGGATGCTTGCAGTTTTCTGCAGAACAATCCACCTATTAACGGTAAATGAATTTATTTTGTGTGCAGAGGACACCGCTACAAGGTAGAGGCTTCCTTAGCTAGCAGTCGGATAACCCTAGGTAGTCTAATCAGCATATTTTTTGTTGTTTGTTTGTGTTTATTGTTCTTTTGTTTGTTTGTTTTTTTAACAAACTGCTGTTCTTTTAAATTGTAAAGTTTCAACATGACTAGGGTGTTTTTAAACCAAAGAGACAAAACTTCCTGTAATATTTTAAAAAAGAACACAATGTTTAACTGTCACACTTGCTAAAGTTAACTAGAAGAAACACGTATGTGGAATCCAGTCTTCCTTTTAATTTTGTGCTCCTGTGCTTTGAGAGAGTTTAAGGAATCCTTTCATTCCAACTCCATATATTTCCATTACAGTGTCTTGGAAGCCTGTATCAGCAAATAGTAAAGAGGAGGAAAAAGCTATCTTAATCAGATAATCCTGCCTGTTTCTTTAGCAGAAAAAAATGCTATAATTTCTGTATATTTTCTTTATATGATTGGTGGCATCCCTGTGAACAGATTTACTTTCTTTGGCTTAAAAGCTGTTTATAAGTACACAGTCTAAGGCAAATTGAAAGGTTAGCAGTAAGCAAAGACTGGCTCACTACTGTGTCAAAATAGGTCTCTCCAGAGGTATTTAGAGATGGTGAGATATTCAACAAGTCAATGTAAGAGACAATAAAGATTTTATTCATTATTTCTCTTTTAAAAGGAAGCAATGCTAATAAGGAAGTAATAAAAGACCCGAGATTGAGTTCTAAAACATACTTGTATTAGCAAGGGTTGGAAGAGTTGATACAATTTCTTTAAAAGTTCGGTGTCTTGTTTTAATATTACTGATAAGTATGTAATTGTTTTTAGCTATTCTCTACTAAACATCCTTTTTATTTCATCGTTTAGTTAACATTAATTTCTTACATCTTAATCTTTTCAGTTAAAAATTGTTGAAGCAGAAAAAGCTGAATGGAAATTAAATCGAACCCAACTTCAGCAAAACCTAGAGGAAAACAAAGAGAAAATTAAAAAGTTAGAGACTTACTGGTTGGAAGCTCAGAGTTTATGCAAAACAGTGAATGAGCATCTTAAAGAAACTCAAGAACAATATGATGCCCTTGAAAAGAAATATAACAAGGCCAAGAAATTGCTCAAAGATTACCAACAGAAGTAAGTAACTATTTCTTGCTTGTGTATTTTGCACATTATGGGGGAAAAATTGACAACAATATGTAGAGTTGTGATTTGCTTAACACACTCTTTTTCATTTGACAGAGTTTAGGGAAGCAGTGGCCTGTACACGCTGAATTCTTCCATACCTTAAGTCAACTTCTGGAAAGGTTCTTCAGAAATTTTGCTGCTGCTTTAGATTTTAAACTTAGAAAAAAATATACTTTAATAACAAATTCTTAAAAGAACCTAGTTGAGAAACTGTAATGCATCTGTACTTTTGATAGGACTATGTTGAAATTTGACATGAAATTCTTGGCGGTACCTTTTACTGTTTGTGAAAACACTCTCATCTAGCTTTGACCAACCTTAATGTTACAGACAGGGTAGGCGTCAAAGGATATAAAATGATTTTTTGTTACTGTCCTGTGACCTAGTATTCGTGATTTTAGCAATTACCATGCTTGTGATTTTTTATTTTTTTAATAGCTTTAACAGTGTGAATTCTGATAGTATATTTCTCCTTGGACTTCTGTCTCACTATACTGAATTATGGGACATAAGTTGACTTGATTTTGTTTGCTGCTTAATTCTGTACAACAGTGTCTTCATTTGTTGAAAAGTTGAGACCATATGTGAGAGAGGAAACCAGGAAGAGCAAGGGATAGTCTCAGAACAAGACTTTGGGATACCACCCTAAAAATATATTTCTCTCTTCCCCAAGCAAGCTATTAAAACTGTATGTGCGTGGGTTTATGGTTAGTACTCCTTAATGAAGGCCTTTTTATTACTCAGTGTACTATCTGGTACTGTCCCTTTAAAAATATTCTGATAGATTTTGTGTGTTTAAATTATCAAAAAAAAAATATTACTAAGTCCAGCAAGTTGTTTAGGTAAGAGCCAGATACTTGTGATTCCATCTTAGCAAGGAGCTATGTTTTGTGGGGGCAGAAAACAGAATTCTGCAAAAAAACAGGAGTTTGGAATATCTGTCTAACTCCTCAAAATCGCATCATGATAGCAGTGTCTTCAATCCACTAACAGTTTTTTTTTTTAGGTAGAGATACTGTTTCTTATTAGATGCACTAATGTAAGACTTGAATACTGTGTCATGCAGTTGTCTACTTGTTTTACCTTCTTTGCTCTTATCTAAATGAGTTAATGGCAAAATACTTACAGAAGCATCTTGATAATACAGAAGGCTACTGTTGCTTTTAGTTATTACAGTAAATATATAATTCTCCAGTCCCAATTTCTCTACTTGCTACTTACTTTTAGAGACAGTTGGGATTTTCTGCTCTGTCGTCCACATCCAGAACCATTACTTTCTACAGTGCATTTTATGCTATTTGGTCTCCTTTCTACTCTCCTCTCAAGCTTATACACATGGAAGTTCAAAAGTGCTAACAAGCTAGTTTTCATTTCCTTGCTGTTCAGTGAATTCCCGTTACTACTCTGACTGTCCTTGAAGCTTCTGCATGTTGTTTAGATGTTCTACGCCTGTTTTATCTTTTTGTACATTATTCTGTCTACCTTGCAGGAAAAAGTAGCCTTTATTTTTGTTTTTATTTCCTTCTGGTAATCATTGTTCCATTGTTCTGTAAAACCTATCATTGCAATTTCTTTAGGATGAAATAAGTAGAAACTTAAAATATTATTTTCTTTTACAAAAAAAATCTACCATAGCTTATGGAAGCAAAAGACTATTTTCACAGCAATAAGCAGTATGTGTGTATCTTCGTGGAAGTGAATAAGATCTAATGATTAGAGTTCTGTATATGTTTGATATTTTAAATGTATACACAATTTGCTTGCAACTTTTTAAAGGTAGAGAAATCGATGAAACTTTTAAAAGGTGTTGTAATACATCCTTCTTTCAGCCCAGAGTAAATTACAGCATCATAATTGATATTTTTTTTACCGAAGAACATAAATATAAATACATGGACTGTTTTGTGACATTACAAGATTAATGAGTAACAGTTACACATTGCAGATTGATTTTTCTAAATGCTTACTAACAGAAAGCTTTTTAGTAACTACAACTGTGTATATTTTCTATATTTTTCTATATTTCTGCATATTAGTGTTTCATATATATATGTATTTCTTTCACCAGAGAAATGGAATTTATGAAGAAAGAGGAGGATCATTCAAGGGTACTTGAAGAGAGAGATCAGAAGTATGCAGAACAGCTGAAAATACATCAGGAAAAGGTAACGCAGTATTATATTTAGAACTACCTGAGAATGCAAAAGTTTATTTCTATCTTGCTTCTAAATATTAATTCTTGCAGATTACAGAGCTTGAAAATAAACTAAAAGTATATGAAAGAATGCCATATATGTTTGGAGGTGGCAGTTTATTGGAAGATGTCTGTCAAAATGCAGGCCAGTATAATGAGCAGTCAAAGATAAGAGAAGAAAATGAAAATGAAAAAGAAACAGAATCAGTAGAGGAAAGACTAAATTCTTCAGAGATGTTAATTTCTGGTAAGTAGGTATAGGATCTTTGATTTGCTTTTTACTAAAGTTAGAAAGCGTTAATGTGTGTGGCATTTTTTTTCCTTTTTTTTCCTTTTTTTTTTTTTTTAGTTAAGCGTTATTTCTTACCCGCTAGATAAATGGTTGGCCTGAGACAGTATGGATATTTTTAAGTTCCTCACCGTTTTCAGTATTTCTTAAATGCTGTGGGGAAGGAGATAGATGGGGACGTGGCTATCTTTACTTTTCCTCAGGTTCTGTATTAGCAAAATCAATAACATTAATGAGACTAAAGCACTTGAGATACATCAGCTGAAGTCACATTCACCTTAAACTGTGATTTACACCAAAACTTGTTATGATTTATTTATATATTTTTAAGTCTTACAGTGATATTATGCCAGCATGTTATCAAGTATCAGGTGGTGGTTCACGTGAGAAGTTATCTTTTAAAAGGACATGGTTGATGCTCATGGACTTCATAAAGGATCTCTGTCTTAAAGAATAAAGATAGGAAAGTGTATTTTGGGCATAAAAAATTCTCATCAATTTGAGAATCAAATTGAGTATTCAAGCCATAATACAAATCTTTTTTTTCTTTATTAGATAAAGAAAAAGAAGAAATTGGGTGGAAATTTAATTCAAATTAGCAGTTGTTATCAATATATGTTGAAATATTGTAGTATCGTATAAACAGGATTGTCATATAGTAATGATTAGCTGGTGGAATAATTCTGATTTAGCATCTGAATATTCTTATGGAATGTGGGTTGGAGAACTCACCTAATATTTTTTTAAAGGAGTACATATTTGTTGCAGATTTTGATGCTTTTGTTGGGGATACTCCCAGGTTAGACACCAGTGCCCACAAAGCAAAAGCTCAGCTTGCTTTGAAAGTAAAACGCCAGCCACCTTCTCGATCAAAGCTGAAAGAATCTCTTGGTGCTGGACAACAGGCTGCAAATCTACAGGTACCGTTATGAGTAAATAATTTGGCGTTCAAAAGCCTGAATGTGTATTCAGTTTTATCTGTATTCACAATTTTAAGTGTTGCCCATGCTTCATTCAGATTGTGCCAAAGCATCAGATTTTTATGCTGTACCAAGTGGAAAGCCCTATTCAGGTTCACAAATGCAATCATAAGCATGTGGAACAAGCTTATCTATCTTGTAATTTCTTCATCTGAAATGAGTTAGTTACCAATATTCTTCAAAAACTAAGCATTTCTGAAATGCTTCATTATTCCATAAATAATCACTTGTCTACAACAAAACATAGCAGTAAAATGTTCTAGCCCATTTGTTGCACTTCTGTCTAGACTTATATTGCCAATGATGCAATCTAACAATAGTTACCTTCTTCCCCTGTTTCTATTCATACTTGTACAACGGTTGACTATTCTCAGCATGTTTTTTTTCATTCATAACTGCATGGATTTAGAACTTGTCTGAGAAGTTTGCATTGGTGGTGTCATCCTTCTTGCATCTTTCCGTTACAGAATACTATAACTTCGATCAACTGAGTTGAGGTAGTTGTAGAGGAAAAAAAAAAATCTTGATTAATGACTTCAGATAAGTGGCTGCAGGATCATAATTAGCCTATCTTTAAATTCCAGAGTTCCCAGAGCTTTTCTTAGCAGTATGAGGAAAAAGGCATCCGAGTAGACTTCCTATTGAATGCTTCTCAGTTTCACTGTATCTGTGCTGTGCTCCTCTCCATATGTCCACGTACACCTTGTTCCCTGTTCTAGAGGTGGAATTCCCTGGAAATTAGCTAGTTTAAATCTTGTGCATTACTTAACTTTCAACATAGCCTTTTTTTTTTTTTTGACTCCTTTGTTTAATTTAAACTTGGGAAATTTTTTTGCAATTTCATGAGCGTTTGATACTTGATTTTATTGTCTTCGTATTTTCATGAAAATATATAGCAGCAGTCTAACTCTATTTGAGAAAGCTGCGAGTTAGAATTCATAAACCTTGTTCTAGGATACAAGTTGGTATTATGATATACCAGTGAATATATCATTGATAGCTTTTAAGATCTCTAGCTGTATTTTTTTTCCTGTTCATTTTTCTGGTAGCAGTATAGAAAAACAGTAAAATTAACTTGTGGTATGCTTCTATTCTAATTTTCTCTGATGTAAGCTGATGTTAAGGTCCATATCTGTGTTCTTCCTTAATATGGCCCTGTTCCATGACAAGTCTATCAACAGTATGTATTACTATCATGATTAAATCCTTATCCTCATGTCGGGTGTTATAGCCCGTGAAATTCTATTTGAACTAGATTCTGGACATCAGCAATTATTCTTCTTTAGCAGAGCAAGAAAAAGATAAGTTAAAAAAAAAAAAAGATACTGGTTCACGAGCATATGCAGTCTTGTAGAGTTTTTAATGTGAAAACAAGAAATGTGATTTTTGATGAAAGACGTGAGGGGAGAAAACAGTTGAAGAAATGAGTTATGTAACAGAAAGCCTGTCTCAGAGGTAGAAGATTGAACTACTTGGTCTGAAACGATTTTAAAAAGTGGTTGCATTTAATTGGAATAGCCAAGATTTACCAGAATTTTTCTAAGTTGTCCAGATGATGATGATTAATTAGGATGAGCAAGAGCTATATGATTCTATATAGGGCTGGACAAGGGAAAGCCTGTAAAATCAGCTTTGTGTGATTTAGATTATATGTGCACATAATTAAGTTAAAATTTTAACTGTTTGGTATTTTCTGAACTGAGCAAGTTTGCGTGTAACACAGCACATCCTTACATCCTGGTAAAAGATCAGATTTTAAATGATTTATATGTCATGCTTATAAAATGACTTTTAAATTTGTTTAAGGATGAGGATTCAGAAGATCCTATTCTCAACAGAGAAGCTTCTGCTGCATACATAACACAGACCTTAGAAATAAGTGAAAAATTAACTCTGCCTCACTTGGATGACATAAATCGAAAAAGTGAAAAGCCTGAACGAAGAGAAAGCACAGAAAGTCCATTAGAGTCAAGCCCTTCTGCTTCCACACACTCTTCTCCAGTACACAAACCAAACAACGAAAACAACACAACCACCACTCATTCACCTCCTCCTGAAGAGATGGCTCCAAATTCTCCTCAAGGGTATACCAAGAATACTAAGCAAAGAGAAGCAAAAGGGAAAGGAAAAGAGACCAGGGGTAAGATCTGAAGTTTTATTATCATTTTAATCCGTTGGAGTTAAAATATTATGGTTTTAGATATAAATGATTATTAAACAATAAGATACTTTGCTAGAAAAGGAACTGACTACTAATTACCTGATTTTGAAACCAACTGTTAGCTCTTCAGGAAAGTCTGAAGTTAGCAAAAATGTATACAAGTGCATTGCATTATATTTTTAGGTGAGTTGGCGTTAGATGTAATGAAATGAGCAAAGTGCTTAAAATGGCTCAAAAGAGGAAAAAGTGCTAATGACAATAATTATAAATGGCAGTCCCCCCTGTATAGGACTCAAACCCAGAGGATTTGTAAAAATGAAACAAACCAGGGCCTTGAGGACACAATTTGCAAGTTTTGAACACCTTTGAAATTAAAACTGTGCTTGCTTACAAGTAATGTCATGCTTAAGCCCTCCAATGTGGACATAAAGCTGATAATTTTCTGTTGTCAGCTCTACCTGCAGTATGAATTTGTTTACTGTGGCTTGCATTTGCTGTCTAGTCAGTTCCTCTTCCTTGAGAAGAATATCAGTTGATAGCAAATAGCAGCTTTGGAAATGGAGCCACATACCTGACCTCTCTGCCAAGACACTAGAGAAGTAATGTCATCTGTGTTTGAAAAGATGTTTGTGAGAGAATAGTCAATAGCTCTACTGAGTCAAATATACATTGATGAAAAATGCTGGGAGCAAAACCCCTCAAATGTCTGGAAATCTGGTTTAAGACTTATTCCTGTCATGCTTGGAAAGATGTTCTGACTGGCGTCCATTCAGATCTCAAAAGTTTCCCACATTTTCACTAAGGTTTAGAATTTATTTTTTAGTCTATTTATATATACATATTTATCAAGCAACATCAGTGTACTATTCTTCATATAGACAGAAAGTAATATTGTTTTGAATATTTAAATCTCCAGAAAATATTAGCCCGGCATTAATGAACTCTTCAAGTTTAAATAAATTCTCTGTCTCATTTTTTCATGGGAACACTTTTATTGCTTTGGCTACTGAAATTCTTTATCTGGGTCGTATGCTTAGAATACTTGCTTTAAGCCTCATTTCTTAAAGGTATTCAAGAATCTTGACTAGTATTTGTATTGTTTTCGGATTATCACTCTGAAAATTTCAAATATCAGAATAGCCCAAACTAAAATACAAATTTAAACAATCTACAAACATGTATTTTTATGTACACTGCTTTAGGAAAAAGGTCTGTTTTTCTTATAGGGTGAGCAGTCGTGATTGCATAGCAGGTGCATTACATATTTATTACATGAGCAAAGGAAAGCAAAGTGTTTCACAGATTGTAACTGAAAGTTCCTTTTTAAGTGTATTTTGGTATTTCAAGAAGACAGACAGCTTCACATTTTTGAAGTCTTATCTAAAAGGTGCCTATGGAATAAATGCTATTTCAATTAAACAGTTACAGAAAGGAATAGATATGAGACAGGTCAAACCTGTAAATCTAGACTCTAAATGGTTGCTTTGACATAAGCAAGAGGTGAGCTCAGTCACAGACTGGGGATAATCAATGAAGGTCCTAGCGTATTTCTGCAAAACACTAGCATCATAAGTGGCAATGTCTCTGATAGTAGGTTTGACTGATTTCCAGTTCCCAGAAAAATTCAATGTTGGCTTTGCATTTCCAGATATGATCCTGATGTCTACATTTGATTTTCAACTTTGTGGGAATTACTGCATTGTTCATCTTGTCCTCTTGTTTCTCACTAGGAAGAGATGAAAGGGCTGTGATCAGCTTAGTCACTACTCACCACTATTTGATAGAAATATTTGGCTTTTCTGTCATAAATAATTGAAAAAGGGATCAGATAACATTTAAAATGCTTTATGTTTTACTTTAGTCAGCTAAGACAGGTTATAAATGCAGTCTTTTGACTCTAAAATTGCTCTCAGATTGACTCTACATTGCTGTCTTTTCAATACAGCTCAGGCAAACTTTTCTTTTAATACCTTAAATAAATGCCGTTTCTTTTAATAACAACAAGATCTGTTATACTTTCCTTATTCTATACCTCTGTAAAGTCTTAATTAGAAGTAGTCTCTGTGCTAGCTTCTGTTGTGTTTTTTTTTAAAAAAAGAAGTCTTCTCAAAGTATGTACGTGATATATGTGATTTTGCTTCCTTTTCTACTTAACCATAATTATGTGTATTCATGGGGTATAAATTTAATTGTGATGGCCAAGGCATTGTAAACATTTTCTCAAAATTGGCAGAGTCCCTGGAAAAGCTAATTAATGCAGTACATCAGGGATGAGGATTAGTATTGAAAGTTCTTTGTACGTAAAATGACACTAAATGCTACTTTCTGCAAGATTGTTGCTTTCTAACACTATTAAAATGTCTACCTAATGTTTCATTGAAATAACCCTTTCTATTATCTTCTCCTCCGTTTATATATCAGTCTGTATTTTAACCTATTGTATTTCACTTTAGAAATTACCTCTTTTCTTAAAATATTACCTCTGGAGAGAGTAGTGGATACACATGTTCAATATAAAAACATTTTACAGATTCATTCTTCTGTTTTTATATTGAAGTTGACAGGAAAAATCTAACTGGCATTTATAAATTTTTGGATGTCACACGTTTAGAGAGAGGTTAACTAAATAGAGAAAGTTCTGTTGTTGATAAGAAACTATTGAATAGATAAGCAAAAAAAAAAAAAAGGAAAGAAAGAAAAAAAAATGGCCATTCAGCATGCAAACTTTAGGGTAACCTTAAAGCTGTTGGGGGTGAAGAGAAGTTGCTACCGATTTTGTGTAGGAGACCTATTTTTTTTTAATTTTTATGACCCAGGAAGGCATATACATGCGTTACTTTCTACATTTTTCATGTTGTTTTTTTTAGTTGTGTTTTTTTAATAGAAGACAGAGCGTAAAACTTACATTGTCTCACAAAAACTATACTGTATCTTTTTCATAGGCAGCAAAATTATGAAAAGTGTCAGTTTAAAAAAAATCTAGTAATCTGAGAGTTTAAAAGGAAGTGCATTCAGGACTTGCAATAATCTGTCAAAATCCATGGGAGGAGGTAGTATTACACTTAAGTTTGTCATTTCATTTCACTTAATAATTGAGTAGTTAGAACTGAACCTGCTCCCTCTGGTGAAAAATTAGATCCTAATAGGTTGTATTCCAGTTCTGTAAATACCACGGTCTTGGAGGAGCTTCAAAGTCATGATTATCTCTTTACAATATGCACAGCTAGCATACTATTTCCAAGAAACTCAGCTTGTTAGGATCTGTCTGCTCTCCAGGTTCTGGCTATTGTGCTGGTCAGGTATGCTTTCTGTAGCTAGCAGCACGCATACATAGCTCAAGTTCCAAGGAGCTAGCCTGGACAAGCTACTAAACCAGGGTGAGGGGGAAAAATGCAAAAGGAATATCTTATAACACTGAAGCATAATAAAGGACGATTAAATGCTGTAAACACTTTGTTACTCAGGTTTTAGGATCTTTCTTAGTTAGAAGCATCTTCATAAGTATGTGAAACTTGCAAGTACTTTTAGAATAACATTTTTATTTTTTACCCCTCTCTGAAAAGCAGAAGAAAAGAAAAATGAAGACAAAACAGAAACAAATGAAGGGACATCATCAGGGAAGTCCAAGAGGCGATTTCCAGATTTTGGGTAAGATTTTGTGCGCATTTGGAAATAAATGGTTTTCAGTGTTGCTTTTGGAGAATATCACGTTTTCTGAATACAAACTGCTGAGAAAATCCTGTAATGCTGCTTGATAGCAACATTATTGGACAGAGTGTTTTCATCTTGAAACTATAGTGTTACATTCATGTTTCTAACATGCTTTCATTTTATTTATCTATATTTTTTCCCTGAAAGAATTTCTTGTGCTTTTTCAGTTTTCATCCGAATACAGGATTTCTCAAGGAGTTAATGGTGTTTTATTCTTAAATTTGCAAATCCGTGTGTAGTTTCATGCCAAAATGTTTTTGGAGACTTCAATGCTATGTCCTGCTGGCTTTACAGTCTGAAATAGATGCCTGTCTTGCCTTGATTCCTTCTACAATAAAGGTGTCGTTACATAGGGTTTGTCTACAGTAGCTGCTTACTCTATGCTCCTTGGAAGCAGGCAGCAATGATGAGTGAATTTTTGAATTTCATTTAGTTTATGAGAACGGGAACAGGTTAAAACAAAAGAGCAAGCTGCATTTTATGTCATGACCGAACTCTGGGGATTTGCGAGAAGAATTGCTAAATTTTACAAGTCATGCTCCTTCTGAACCAGTTGGAAAGCTTGTTGAAGACAGTTAACATAAAAAGACTGAGATTAGTACTACAACAAATAAATCATAATATAGCTCATAAAAATGACTTATTACACACACATATGGAGTCAAGGTAATAACTTAGTTCAAGTCACTCTACATATGCACAGAGCAATAAAATTGTGTTCTTCCTCTTGGTTGTATCCACTGGATGTTAAGTTTCTTTGGCATTTTCTATATTTATCGTAGTTATTTGTGTTTTTTTGAAAGGAATTTTCAGAATTCTAATGTGATTTTTAGATAAAATTTGAATGACAATACTTTTTAATTGCTTGCATAATCTACAAAATCAAGTTCTGTGTAGCAACACAAATGTGGCTTCTGGTTACTGTGAAAACTGAAAAAACTTGCTCGCTGATAAAAATGTTACACTATGTAAATGTAAACCCTATATAAAAACTGTGTTTTCCACTTTAGTGGATTGCGGAAATCTGGGGGCAAGGGCAAGAAACAAGAAAAAGAAAATCTAAGAGGTTCGCTGGATAGCAGGTATTTGTTTTGTTTTGTTATCTTTGTTTAATAAATACATGCAACACTTCTAAAATTTTTAACCCAAGGATTTCTTTGAAATTGTCATTAGTGTTTGACCTTAAAGTACGTTCAAGTACAACAGTGGCAACATCTGTGAAAATTAATATAACAATGTGGAGATGAGCTTCTAATTTCATGAAATAAGAAAAATAAATGGAGTAGTACAGAGGAATCAGTAAAGCAGAGTAAACCAGAGAGAAAAGAGTAAAGCAGAGCACATTTTGAAGTGACTTGTGAGACTTTTTAATATTTTACCTAAGAAAATGAATGTTAAGTACATTAAATTGGCAAATATTTGGAACTGTCATTTTGTGAAATATTGCAAAACCTCTTAAATTTGTGTTAATAATCAAATTATTTTGCATGGATACTCAAAGGTAAGTATCAGTTTTTATTTTAAATATCAACAATGCTGTGAAACAGGTGCAAATGAGTATTATGTGTTGCTGCTGTTTTGTGTTTTTTTTTTGTTTGTTTGTTTGTTTTAAACAATTTAAAAACAATTCAATCTACTGATTTCAGAGGTTCTCGAGAACTGTTGGATGACTCTGGCAACAATCTATCTGCATCAGATTCAGATTCTCCTGTTCCTACTTGTATGCCTTTCTCGTGGTTTGGAGACAGTCACAAGGAGCCTCAGATTTCTAGTAGTAGTCTGCACTTTCCTCAGAGTGGACAGGACAGTTGCGAACATGGTCAAGAGAAGAACAGAAGCAAGGTAAAGATGACTAATTTGTGCTTTGAATATTTAAGTGTTGCATCTTGACAAAGTGAAATTGTAAGTGCTTACTTAATATGTGGAAGCTTGGTGACTTACACCTAAATGACATCACCTCTTACAAACATGGCTGCAGAAGCTTGAGACTTTACAGCTCTCACAAGCAGAGACTGTGTCAGTATTCCCATTTCTTACCATTCAAGCATCAGTGGAGGCAGTTCACGCTGAAGTAGGCTTCTAAGGAATGATCACAGGACAGGTTTAATAACGGGCTTTATAGTGCTAAAAGTGATGCTAGCTTTAGGACAGTGTAATTTACCACAAAGTGTAATTTTAAAAGCCAAATCTGTTTACCCTGTAAACATGAGAAAACAGTGTAATACTTGGAGGAAGTGTACTTAAGTAGAGGCCAGCTCCCCAGGCAGTTGGTCAATCAGTTTTTACCATACTGGTGTATCAGGATTGAGTACCAGACAGGTGGATGAAGAGAGCGTCCTTTTTCTAAAGTATTGAAACCTGAGAGGAACAGCTATAGAACACACTCTCTTAAGTTAATGCCCTTTTACCAGATTTTAAGAGTGAGACTTAACAGTTCAGTCTGTAACCATAAAGATCGCGTTTTTATAGTTTAAACTATTTGGAAGAAAAGCTACTTCGGTGAAAAGTTTACTGAAACCTTCAATAACGTCCCGGTTTTGTAGCTTTGTTTACCTGTTGGCAGTATTAGAATTAAAATTTACATGAAGAAATGCCTGCAAACAGTGTGTGTGCTGTCAAAATATTTTGTTAAAACTGAAGACACAGTCTTACTGAGTTACCTTTATTCTTATTTCCTTTGAATTTTGTCAGATTCAAAATTGTAATTATCTGAGTAACCTCACAAACTAAGTTTATTCTTAAGTTTCACACTTCTTATTCACTCTGGTTATCTAAAATACTCTTTAACAACACATAGAATGTGTTGTTATAGAGAAATGAGATACAAATCTAGAAGAGAAACTTGCCGGGCCGTAGTTTGTGAAGTTGCTGATGTTTCACATAGATGGCAGATAACAAGTTGGCCTTTCATGTCCAGATGCTGAGTGCACTAGAATACTGTTAGAATATGCTTTTAAAATTACCATCTGTTTTCTTAGTGTGAATTTACAGTGGCTGTCGGAGGATTAAGCTGTATGGCTACATAGTGTATGACTCTGCAAAAAAATATAAAAAGTCATTTTAGAACCACACAGTACCTTGCTATCGTGTAGGAACTTAAGAGTAGGAACTTCTTAATCCCTGAAGTAGAATTGTCCTTTACAGTACACTGTTCAGTGTGTGTATGGGCATGTGACTTGGGTATTTACAGTTCCTGCATTGTTTGCTTCTTTTGAAGCATGTAATGGCAAAAAGATGCTTCCATAAATAAGCCAAATATGTTGGTATAGGAAGATTCATGTTGAAGGGGATTTCTTAATAGGCTGTAGCAAAGCTAACTGGATGTTTATCTACACAGAACGCATCTCTTGAGGTTTAGCTTTCAAAGAGTCATTGGCTCAGAGGAGATCATTCTTCACCTCTTCATTCCTCCTTTTCTTCATTTCTCCTTTCTGTCTGATTCAAGTAATTGTGCAAAGCATCATAAAAATCCCACTGCTGCATTTCTACTTTAAGTACCCTTTAAAGTATTTACATCGGCACTTTTGTTCACACTCAGAAAATATAGATCTTACTGGATTGGGTCCTTTTTCTTCCTTTCCACATTGCCCTTAATTAATACCCTTTTCTTCCTCATCTCTGTATACTTTATCCAAATCATCCATTATCATTTAAACCTTCCAGCTAGTTTCTTGCCTACTATTTTATTTTTTGCTTCCTTCTCATGCTCCAGTATGTAATTGCTGCTCACTGCTATTTTCTTTTCCTTAGCGCCAGTTGCAAACCAGCAGCTGCAGTAATATAGTAGTCTTGAGCTATATGTCTGCTTTGTAAGATGATAGAAAGCTGACCCTGTTAAAGAACAGATATCTCATATATTAATTGATCCTAAAATCATAATCAGTTTCTCCGACATCAGGTTGTTTGTACTTTGCAACATGTGAGAGCTTGTTCGAAAAGCTGGTAATATAGATACTGCTTGGAATGACTTGTCTTTGTAGCTCTCAACCTGCTTTTGAGTGTTGTTTGCACTACAATACCAAGGTTTTGGCTGGTTAACCTCCCTGTGGAAAGACTTTAAAACTGAGAAAGAAATCTGCCTGAGCACTCAGCAATGAGTTTTTTTTTACTAAGACAACAGTAGGGACAAAATCATCTTTGTAGAATTTAAGGAAAGAATATGCCTTTTATTGATATTAATGTTTTCTGCTTTGATGTCCATAGTATCACACATAATCAGGTGAAAGCACTTTTTAAAGAACTGGTAGAAGTAGAAACCCCAAGATTAAGATTTTGTTATGTAAAAATCTCTAATGCCATAAAGTCTTTGGCATTGTGTCTAATTTCTGTATTAGCGTTTTAATGTTGATGGTGTAAGGACTGCAATTATATTTTTAAGTTTCCTCTTTGTGGAATTTGTCTTTTAAAATTTCTGCATTTAGGAGGATTTTGTTTTGTTAAAATGATGCTAAAGTTAGTCTGAAAAACAGTTTTGTGAAATAACGAATCGACTTCTTGTTGCTTGTGAAATGTAGAAGAAACTAAAATCCTGTGATCTGATGGCGCACCATTTAGCTTCACAAGATTTCTAAATTACACGCTTCTTAAATCCCTGTACATAATCTGCCCCTTGATTTCATCCCGTTCTTTGATTCAGTACCAATACGTATATTCTGTTCACATTCTTTACTCTTCCAGAGCATTACTTATCTTCCGTAAATTAGTATGCAGTGTTTTGGTTCTGTAGCAATGAAGAACTCTGTGGAGTAAATTATTTATATCCCAGTATCTTGGGGTTAGGACCTGCAAAACTTCCTCTGTCCAAATTCTCTTTGAGAATCAAAAATCTTTGCAACTGGCTCTAAAACCTTAAAAGAAAATTACTTGTTTAAGCTAAATAGGGGCAGAGGAGGAGAAAACATTACAACTGGTGCTGAGATACTTTATTCTGGTTATATTTTCTTCATCATTTTTTCTCTGTTCTCATTAAATGTTTAGGTTCTAATATTACAGTTTTGTTTCTGAATTTTTCCCAATTGCTCTGCAAGGAAGTTCTGAGGGAAGTTAAAAGAAAAGTTCCATAGTAGCTTTTTCTCATTGAAATTAGTTGAGAACAGCTTGATGGACAAAATATTCTCTTGTTTCTGGTAATACTCTTCACATATAGAACTGATGTAATTAGATTTTATTTACATTATTAGATTTTAATTACATTAGTTACTGTAATTAATGAAATAATCTATACAGCAGATAAATTAAAAGAGATAGCAAACACCATTTTTCAGTCATGTAGAATACCACTCTTGATGAAAAGATAGCAGGAAAATTCAAATTGTGTTTTAGTTTGGTTTTGTTTGTGGTGGTTGTTTGTTTGTTTTACGAGTGGAAGTGCGTACCGGTAATTTAGGGTAATATAGAGAAAAGATCAAGTGACCACCCCCAAAACAAAAATAGAATAATCTAGAAAATTCAGAATTAAGGTTAAACTGAAATCAGAACACAAATACAGAGGTGGTTAATGAAGACAATTGCAAAAACAGTTCCTTTTATAGGAGCATAAGTTACTGACAGAAAATCAACTAAAAAAACTTTCAACTAAAAAATCAACTTTACCTGGGATCTCAGATTATGTATGCATATAAAGATATGGTATGGCACCTTCACAAAGTATAGTTGATTAGAGACTTCAAAAGTAAAGATAAATAATTGCTTACTCTATGTAGGCAGCAAAGACCAGTATTGAGAAATACATTTTAAGACAGTAAAAGTATGTGGCGTGCTTTTGGCAAAATAATTTTTCAGTCATTAAAGAAAAATAAGGTAGAGGTCAGGATCTGGGTTGGAGATGGAGTCAGTCAAATCAGAAAACATTCTGCAAAACATGAGTTAGTTTTCTTTAGAAGGATTTTCTCACCAAACCTGTTGTGAAGTTTTCAGGTGTAGCATCCGTTTTTTTCATAGCCTTCAGCTGGAGTCCCAGGCTGGTCCGATGACCTGCCTGAGGCCATACGACAAGTGGCTGCTGGCAGAGTTTGAACACAGAGCCTGCTGCAATTAGATGCCAAGGCATATAGATGCAGTCTTTAAACAGAGACTAAGTGTGATAACTGAATGTAAATGGTAAAGGCCATGAAGATTTTTACATTCTTTCAATGGGATAGTTCTTACATTGGTTGCATTTCTAACCTGAATTTTACTGTTGCGTACATTTTAACTGTTTTAATTGTAATTTTATTCCATTATAAAAAGGTGATACTTGTTAAAATCTTTTTCTGAAGTATTTCCTATTTTGAAAATAATTTATGTAGATTGTCAAGCTGCATAATTGCTGTAGATTTACAGTAAAGACATCTGAGTAATTGTTTAACTTTTAAAAATGTTCAGCTTTAAAGTGTTTTACAATACTTAGTATTTTAACTCTGAAGATTTAATATAGCTTGAAACAATCTACTATAAAAATACTTCTAAAGATATTTTACATCTATATAGTAGTTTGCATATCAAGGTAATTTTCAGATTATGTGAACCTGTGTCTCAAATGCAGACACCTCAAAATTGAAGCTGTTAAAATGAACAGCAACACAATACAGTATCTTAAATCAGAATTTAAAGTTCAGGGGAAGCTTATAGATTCTGTCCTTAGGCAAGCTCTGCGTTCTCTGTTCATGAACCAATTTAAACCTTGATCTGTAAACTGCCAAAAGTTCCTTGCTACTCCAATTGTCATTGTATGTCGGGCAAAGACAGGGTGTTTGTTCCACTGCCCATTACAGTGGGCAAATATGAAATCTAAATCTTAATGACCATAAACAGTTAGAACTTCTTTCTCATTCAGAACAGCACCTTCTGAAGCATGTTCATGGTGCTCATTAGGTTTCACTTGAATACAAACTCACCATGAATTAATTCCACTAACTAAATCTTAAATTGCTTCTCCCTGAGTGTGGTATGCCTACTGAAAATGTAACTGTGTGTATTTCCTTGTGAACTTTTATATAACTTCAGGTTATGACTGATTCTCTATACAAGGTGCTCTTATTGGGGACATTGCATTAAATTTGTTGTTGTATTTTTGAATTCAGAAGTTTAACAAAAACTCGTCTGAAGGTGGATGCAGTGAGTACATTTCACGTGTGATCTACAGATAATGACTGAGTCATAGTATTTATTTTCCAAAAATCACAATTACTAGGATATCACCTTGTGATCTGCTTTTCCAAGGAGTGAGTTAATAAAACGTTATTTCCACTTGTTTGCAGAGTAGAATTGTCATAGATGATACATACCATAGCAAGCCAAGTTGTGAACTTTCAGGGTTAGTGACAGAACCAAATCTGTCAGGTCGTTCACACACTTTAACCTTCTCTTCAAATGAGGTGAGTTTCAAAGTGTGTATATGTGTCTTGTTTATGTTGTTGTTCACCCTACAGCATGTTTAATAGAACCAGAATTGTTTAACATGAAACTTGATGGTTCTTTCCATATTTTAATATTGAAGAACACAGTAAAGAATCCTAAGCCATTATTGAACTAAGGGCATGGACTGGAAGATGCCGTATTAGGCTTTGTGTTCTTATCCTCATTGTATTGCAAAAAATGGAATGAACTCTGAATGATCAAATTGCAGATTTCAATTTTAAGTATAAAACAATTCTGTTCCACAAATTTTAAGTAACTTCCTGGGTGAATGAAAACTGCAGCATTTTTGACCTTGCCCTGACATCAGTGCAGGTTTGTGGAGAACTAACTCCTTGCCTACAGCTGAAACCTGAAATCAACACTTAGGTAACATTCTCATATATTTCCTCACTCAGTGTTTTACTGATAGCTATCTTTATAAATTAAACGCCTTATAGACTAGGTGTTGTTAAAAGCTGAATATAGTCATCTTCCAGAAATGAGTTACAAAGCTAGCCAAAATTGATAGTGATAATGTTTGAAGGAAAAAAAAAAAATAAGGTGGTTAATAAATGAGAGAGGTTGTTACTAGCTATCTTAAACAAGGGTTTGGTGAAAATCGTAAATATTCTGGTAAGACTGTTCTAACTTTCTACATGTTACAAGTAATACTATGAATATGCAGCCACTAACAAAAATCTGGGGCATTGAAATTATAGAACTAGTTTACAAGTTTCTTACTGATTTTTTGGTGATGACAGTCATTTCTAATGAAAACTGGGGTAACCCCAGTTAATACATACCATCATTTCAAGTGTTTCCTGCAATTTTTTGAGGTTAGCGGATGGAATATGTTTCTAAAACTTTAAAGCAATATAAATTATAAGATCTTAACAAAGCTGAATATCTTCATGAATGCTGTTACTGATCAGTGTTACAACTTTCAATAAACTTGTGGATCACAAACCCCATCAAAAGTTATGTCTATGCATGTGTGAAGTGGCAATTAAGCCTTTTTTTTTGTCACAGATGAGTTTGATTCTAGTCTTGTCTCTAGTATGTATGTAGCTTACGCATATGAGCAATGGAAGGTGGTTTTTTTTCCATCTTTTCAGTAACTGTAGTGATTATCAGTGTCGCTTCTGAGCATAATAATGAGCTGGTTTCCCTTTTGGAAAGGCAATGTGTGCAAAGCAAAAGAGTTTGTTTTGTTTTGTTTTAGTAGTAGTAGTACAGTACACTGAAGTTTAGAAGGGGAAAAAAAGTAACCAATCTTATATCAACTTCGGATTTTTCAAATCTTTAACTTAAGCCATTCACAGGTAGAATTTCTACCTGGTGCATGTTGTTTGGATGGATTCCTAAATATCCAACAGGGATCATGCCAGTGTAGCAACCTCTGCTTTCAGATGAACAGGCTACTGCATGCTGCCCTACAGATCTTGGAATTGTTAAAAGGCTAGAAATGGAGGAGAGCAGCAGTGAAGAATCTGCCTCTGCTGAGCAGATGCTCTCAGCAGTTTGGGGAAGTGACTGAGTGGTGGTGAGAGTTAGGCTGTTAGCAGCCAGCTAGTTAGAGCAAAGACACCTCAACTCACAGTTGTTTAGCAAGCTAGCTGGTAACCCCTCTTACACTTCTAAAGTTTTTTATCTCTTAAATGGTGAGATGGCATTTGTTTTTTTTCTTGGTTTGTATATTCTTGTCTTCAGAGCCTTGAGCGTGTCTGGCCTTACTTGCCTTCTGAATGACCAATATTTTTATGCAGGGAGCACTC
This sequence comes from Anser cygnoides, assembly GCF_040182565.1. Taxonomy (NCBI): domain Eukaryota; kingdom Metazoa; phylum Chordata; class Aves; order Anseriformes; family Anatidae; genus Anser; species Anser cygnoides. The sequence goes on from NC_089878.1 coordinate 20,599,690, forward strand.
TGTTCTCTCATGCTTCCATTCCTCACAAGTGGTTTTAGTTCTGCTTTCAGAATTTGAGGTTCATCTTGCGTGTGTATGTTCATGAGCTCTGGAAGGGAAACAATTTGGCAGGGGGCAGAAATGTAGAGGTGTTAGTTAATGACCAATAAGCTTTACTCAAAAAATCAATATTCTTCATCTTATTCTTCCATACTTTTCATATTCCTGTTTGTATTCCTAAAAAGTTACAACTGTGCTTTTCCCTTGTGCAGTAGGGAAAAAATCAAATTATACAGGATTAAATGTCTCCTTTTCTCCCTCGCTTCTCTGAGGAGATGTCTAAGTGTTTTAATGCAGATTTGAGGTTTTGGTACAGCTTTTAATTGTGTTAGTGCTGTGTCTTTACTAACATGAAATAAAGAGGACTTTGCTAGCAACTGTTAGGCTGAAAGCCTAGCTGGAACTAGCATAGTCTGGAGAACTCCTCTGTGGGTAAAGGCTGCTCGCTGCTCCAAACCGTGCTGCATGAAGGATCTGATACAGAGAGCTCCCCCTGCGTTCTGTAGGGGACCGCATTCACCTGGTGAAAGGGATGAATCTGGGCCTCCTTGTTTAACAGGAATAGACCTTTGAGTACTGATACTCTGAAATTACAGAAGTGAAATTGCATGGCTAGCACAGAGTAAATAAAATTTTAAGCTACTGAGTGAATTCCAACAGGAATAAAACATTTAAAACATTTTTCAGTGTATATACAATTTTTATCTTTTGCAGATAAAAACTTTGGCAATATTTTAGTACTTTCTTGCTGCTGATAGACCACACAATACTCAGGTACAGGTCAAACGTGAAGTGTAAAAATTTTCTAGTTTTTGTGTATTTTCACAATCACTTGCTAGTATGAGACAGAAGTTACCACAACATCATGATTTAAAGTAAATGGACATTTTCAAATTCCTCTTGTACACCCTGTTGTACACTGTTTATACAGTGAATCTTCTTTCTCTGTGCCAAGTACCACAAGCTTGGTAGCTTGGGTAGAAAACTAGCTGTGCCCCAGTTTTCATGACAGAAGTGCTGTACAGAACACTTCAAGCAAAACCTTCTTTAAAGTCCTTGAATGTTTTGTAAAAATTGCTGTTCTTCTTTTGCACGTCAGGAAGGCCAATGTGTCCACATTTGTTATGTCTACATTAGCATTTTAATTAGGATTAGGAGTTCAGTTTTGAAGCAAATCTCCTGATTTGTCCCCACTTGCCTTACTTCGCTTCACCTTGGAGATCAAATCAGAGGTGCTTCTACAATGTTCCCAATGCATTTCAACTACTAGCGGCCATTGAATCTGTGAGACCAGATTAGAGCTATTCTGAAGTAAAAATAAATAAATAAATAAAACCTTTGGAATGCATGTAGTATAGATATTAGGACTTCAGCATAAACTGTTCTGCTTTACGAATTTGTTCCTGTGTATCTGCACTACCTCCTAATATAACCACTCTCCTTTGTTTCACAGACCACGGAAAGCAAAAGTGTTTCTAATTATGTGCAGCCCTCTGATCCACCTGAAATTTAAAAATGTATTTGTACGTAGTGAGATGTATGTGCCATTTTGCGCTCGCAGATCCATTTTACTGTATGGTCAGACCACGTGACAGACCTAAGTCTCACCATCTTTCATGTAATTGCTGGAATTATTTTGTTATATTCAATCAACTCTCCAAGGGAGCTGGATTTTGTGACATCCCTCCGATTTTAAAGCTGTAGTTAGCTGTTCACCTGAAACCTACAGGGTCACATCTCAAATCTCTTAGTAGAAAGATGCTTATTTCCATGTTTCCTGTTTACAAATGATGTGTAAGGCTCACTGGAAAACGTGGGCATACTTTCAGGTGTTCTACAAATACATTTGATAACTTGTGGAAGCTGCCAAATGGAGCAGTCCACAACTCTAAATGCAGCCTGTACTCACTCATGAGCTAGTGAGAGATCATTTTGGATAGTTAATAACACTTCAACTCTGATGTTACTCCAATTCAAGTCTCACACTAGAATTTCTTCTGTAGGGATATTAAACTCTGTTTTATGTATCTTTTCTTTTGTGATGAAGTAATAGAGAGCTTCAGGACTAACAGCACTACCTTTCTCCCCTTAGAAGCCAACTGAAATTGAAGCTGGGAGCTTCAAAAGCTCTGTGAGCTGGAGAAGCGTAGTATTAGTGGAAAGCTACAAGGTCTTCTCAAAAGGCCTTCTACTGGGCAGACCCCTTAAATTGTTGACACAATGGGATCAGATGAAAGAATAAACTGTCCTTGCTTCTGAGGAATGCAACAAATTTAGTAAAACTATACCTAGAACTGTTGGCAGATTTCTTGAACACTAGAATCACTTTTATTTTGAATTTCCTTAATAACAATAATCGATAATACAGCTGAAGTGCTACTTGATTCTTCTTGACACTGTGTAAGGCAGTATCTAATATTAGGATTGAGCTACCTCATCTGACTGACTGATTGAGGAAGCTTGTTTGTTGTTTGGATACATCAAATTTAATCATACATTTTGCTATTTTTTGAGAACAGTTTTCATGAAGATGTAATTTATTAGAAAAAAAAGTTTGTTTTCTATTTCAGACTTACTTTGTGTTGAGTGTTGCCGTAGTGTCCTTTTTGTTTATAGCAAACCCCTAGGCAAATTGACTATAAACTGTGATCTCAAGAACTTTAAGTACTTGTGGATCTAGAGTGTGTTTAAAAATGCATTTTGTTACCCAGATTCAATTGACAACTAGACTCCAGCACAAGTAAAATATTGCTTACAGTGTCTTTTCTCAATTGGCTAGGCATTAGATGATGAATTTACAACAACAGGAAAACAAAATCAATGGCACAACAGACCTATTTCTGAATGGACCACCCAGCAAGTATGCCACTGGCTAATGGGAATGAACATGGAGCAGTATATTACGGAGTTCACAGCTATGAACATAGATGGCCAGCAGTTAATGCAACTCGACAGTGAGAAGTTAAAGGTATGTGAATATCCCAGGATAGACTTGTATCTGTATAATTTTCACTGCATATTCAGATTTTTTTTTTAATCATAGAGTCTGTTTTTATGATTTTTAAGGGTATTTTGCTTTTGAAATACTTGGAGACTGTACAGTTAGATGAGAATTTAATAATTGATCGTATAATTAAAGATAAGCTGGTTTTCATTAGAAAAATATTAACTGTATCTTCCTTGTTTGCATCTTAAGGAAATCGAAGTCAGTATAATTCAACAGGGCTTGATACATATGTAATCAATCTCAGCATAAAATCATATCAAAATAAGATCCAGCCAAGTCAAATGCATAGAACTGCAGGATCTAATTTTAGAAATCTATGTTTCTTTCATAGCTCTTCTTCAAATGGGAAAGCAAAATCTGTATTTGATGACCTTTTAAACATTTTTAATTTTCACGTCTGCTGGGGAAAAAAAATCTAAATCTTTCCTTTGAGCTTTTTCTAGTCATTTTGCTTCTGGAATCAGCATGGTATGTGTCCCTTACAATGCTAGAAAATACTTGAGGTTTTCCTTTCTCAGTAGATTGTCAGACTGCATTTTGGACAGGCAACCTGCTTAAATAAAATGAAGTTCACTGGCCTATTCTGGCATAAGACAAACTATTGTTAATGATCAAGAGTAGGTTCTGAGTGTGTTACAGAGAAAAAAATGTCGAATTTCGGTCACTAAAATGGCACCTGTATTTTTTAGAATAGACTTACACCACTAGTTGTCCTGTATTTTGTAAACAAATGTCCTTGGATACAGAGGAACCACCTGTTATTGGTCTGTCAAATGAATATCTAATTAGGGAATTTGGGACGTTGATACTTATCTTTACAATTTATGTCATTAGGAGTTACGAAGTGTGAAAGTGCTGCCTGTCACTTGGAATCAGATACTGCCATCTGCTGATCAAAAATCAAAGTGCATTGTCTACTTACTGAATATGCTTTTTAATAATACACCTTAAAATCCTTAATACTTTTAGGGCAATTGAACCTAAGTTTACTTAAAATGTAGACAGATGATAGAAGATGTATACAAAAAGAACAGGAACCCTTGCATGGAGGATGAGCTAAACAAAAGAAATCCCACAGTAAGGAGTGCAGTATTAGTATACCAAGTGTTTATAAACATCATTTCCTTTTTGTTGAAGACTAATTGGTGTTAATAATCACAATTCTAATAGTACAGAGGGGGAGGAAAGACCACTCATTTTTTCTTTTAGGTCAATACTTGGTTTGGACTTAGCAGTATTAATGTCCTCAAGAGTCATTAATGGAGATGTGCTTATTTACTAAGATGCTTTATTTTTTATTATTATTATTATTTATTTTTCCTTAATCTGTAATTATGCTATGCAACTTTAAAAGAAACATGAACTTCCTAGAATCAGCTTTCATGGATTGGATTTTTCTCAAGCAGTAAAAACAAAACAAACAACAGACTAATGAACAATCAAACAAAAAGCACAGCTGGCTGATATGAGTTCAGCAGCATACCTAGTCAAAAAAAAAAAAAAAAGAAAAGGTGGCTTCACAGAAGTTAAATAATAGTTACTGAATTTTCCCTTCCTTATTCTATTTGTTGGAAACTCTCAGCTCTCTACATGTTTGTAAAATGCAATGAGAAGCTGTTATTTCACAACCACACAAGAGTAGGCCTTCTTTTCCTTACTCATCTTGTTTTCAAAATGATAATTCACAGTGCCCTTGAGGACTTAAGCCCTTGTTTTCCAAACAGACTATCTTTTATAGCAAAGTGAATAACACTTCCTTAAACTGTTCACAACTGTTGAAAAATTAATAACAAATTTTTCTTTTTTTTTTTTTTTTTAAACCCCAAAAGGCTCTGGGAGTTTCCAGTCAAAACGACCGATCAACAATAAAGAAAAAAATTAAGGATATTAGAAAAGCACAAGAAAAACTGGAAAAACAAAAGGAAAAATTTCAAAAGAAGGAGAGAGAAGTTCGCAAGACTGGTAGAGTGGTAACCACTCTTGAATCAAGCTGCTAAGGTGACCCTGCTTTGTTTTAGTTCAAATTGCTTCACCTTGAAGTTCTGCAGATTTGTATATAATTGTACAATTGAGGGAGGAGGGAAAGTGCAACAGTTTAACATGGTAGGTTTTTTTTTTACTTTTTAATAATAGTCCCTCCCCATTACAACCCAATAAAATGAAATGTTTTCAGTATTTTTATTCCTAGTTGACTCTGCCTGTACTAATACTAATTTAACTTCCTGCCTTAATATTTGTGCTTCTAAGACCTCATGTGCCCTTTTCGTTGAAATTTCTACATGTTTGTGAAAAGTAGAATACTGTGTTTAAAAATCATTCCAATATTAGTCAACTAGTTTTGTAGAGTTTAATCTGATAGAGGGACAATAGAAAAATCCTGCCAACAAATTCAGTCTGTGACAGTCTGTTTATCTGTTGCCACTAAAGATGTATAGTAAAAATTGTTTAAGAAAACAGTAATGTCAAATTAATTTAAAAAGAAAGCATGTATTTCAAATTTATGAAGTATTTTCTTTAAATTCTTGTATTTTGGCGTGATCTGTTTCATGCTAAGTCCACTGTAGTACCACTTTGTTTTTGAATTCCATGTGTTGCAATTTAGTGAGAAAATAACAAGAAATATTAAGTAGTTTCACAAACTACATATCCTAATCATAGTATTCAGTTTTCCACACACTACCCTTACGGTGTTGGGACAAGGTTTAAACCTATAAATAAGATCTTTTTTAACCTATTTTTTCCTAAATAATACAATAGTTTTATAGATTTATGCTACAAGTAAGATCAATTTGCAATACATGTATTTCTCTTTTCTACTTGCTACGAAATTTTTGCGGACCAAATTTATATATTTGCTAATTTTAAAATACGCTGTTCTTCAAACTTAAAATACTGAGGGAAGAATTGTAGGAAAAACTACCACCGAAGCACTGGGTTTCTGCATTGTATTTAAATATGTTCAATTGTAGACTACAAATTATTTCTCTTTAAAGGAGGATTTGATATGCCATATAGTTTAGAACATAAATTGGTGTTTTGTATATTTACATACTCTTTGATAGATATTACAACAGCACTTCTTTATTTAGATTATTCCAGAAACAAACTATCAGTTCCACCATAAAATGGACTAGAACAAAACTTACATCATTTGTGTATGTGGACCAAGTTCTCCTTTAAATCTATGGACTGTTTTTCATTTTAATTAAATGAATGGACTTCACTATTGGTGTCTCACAAGTTTTTTTTGGTATAACTGTCTTACGAATTTCAGCAAAAGGATGGTGTGAAAAAGCTTCTGCACACCATGCATTTCCAAAATAAAGTTAAAAATCTTGGTAATAGTTACTTTTAAAGAGAGGTTTTATTTTCAGTTTTGTTTCTTAAGAAACAACTATTTCCTCAAGATTTAACTTATTTAAGCTCTGAGTTTGTACTCCAAATGTACAAACCTGGAGTCAGGGAGGAATGCTGCCATACTGATAAAAGAGAAGGGAATTAGACGTATGGAACAGTCAGATGCTTAGAATTATGCACCTAAAACTGCACTCTTCTTGATTCAGACAAGGATGTTTATTTCTCAGTTAAGTGCTTAAAGAACAGGGAATACAACCATGTATTATTACCTTTTTCCTTTAAGCCTCCTAAGCTCAGTGTTGTACCCTGTCAAGAGTTTGTTTCTCCGGAAGGAGACAAGTGAAAATAATGGTTTTAAAGGCTTGCTTATATGCAGGGCTGGTGCACTAAGTTGGGGCCATAGCAGTTATGGTATGCTCATGTGCCAGGTGAGTTCAAGAACATTGATTATCACAGACCACAGCATTTAACATCTCTCAGATGCTGAACAAATCTAGGTCCACAGAACTAGTTTGGTATCAAGCCACAAAATCACCCAACTGAAAGTGTAATTTTAAAAATACTTTTAATGAATAAATGTAGTGATTCTTTCAAAAACTTAAGTTAACACAAACCAAAATTACTTTTACAGTGCAAGACTAAGTTCATTTTTATACAAAACTATTAAACTCAGCATTTTGATAGCTGAGCTACTATACTACTTTACTATAGTGATTCACTTCAACTTTAAGTGTGCTAGCAATGACAGCAGTACAGTAATGAAAATATTTTAAAAAATCATTGTTTGAACTTCTATTTCTATCAAAAGTAAGAAATCAAGCTTATGAATAGGGTTAAACATTGTAAACAAATATATCAATACGTGTGTTTTTACCACAATCACTTGGGATGGAAGGTAAGGAAGGGGAGACAAATATAATTACATGGCAAGTTTTTCTAATAATCAGAGTTTAATTGGTAGCTAGCAGAGAGCAAGAAAGGGCTTTTATTTCAATAACACCATATGAAGTATTTTAATAACTTCCTAGGAAAAAAATGATTTAGCTTTTCTTCAAAAACATTTCTTGTAGTTCTCAGGTATTATTAAAATTGTTCAATTAAGTTAGTTAAATATTTAAAACTTAGCATTAGAGCTAGAATGTTCAGCTTCAGTGTTGAGTTTTTAAAAGCCTTTGCTATAGCTTTAAGCTTTAGTTCAGCAAACGTAACAGCTGCAGACATTCTCTCTAACTTTTGTACAGGCCCCATTTTACAATATGTGGAATTTCTCACGGTCATCCTCTTACAGGGTTGAAGAGAACAGCTATAGCTTCTCGTCACTTGTAGCCATGCGTGCATGAAAGGTATGTCAAACAGTCACCACCTCACAGCCGTGTATGGAAGAAAAATAGGGACGTTAAAGTGCCCACAAGCTTGAGCAGAGCAGTTAATCACAACCAGAACAGTACAGTTAAGCTAGAGTAATCCTCCTTCAGTGTCAGTTTAACTGCATACATAGCCATTCTGTAATCCACTCCTGTAAAAGCGACCCGTGTTAGCTTGAACAGAGTATAAAAACTTCTGCTTTGCAGAACTAGGTTAGGGAGGAACAGGTGATAATCTTTAATCTGGCTCAGGCACAACTAGAATTGTGTGACCACGAGTTCTAATGTACCAGCTATGCCCCTCACTTGTGGTATCTCACCTTCTGCTCTGTGCAAAGCAAATAAACCAGCAAAACTTAGGCTTACTCATTCTGAGAGGGATTATGCATGTGTGCTGCATGACTTAATCGCAGCAGTACAGGCAATGAATTATTCAAGGCAAAAACTTCATTTTAAAGGTCTTTAACTGTACCACTCCTAAAATATTGAGGAATGGTATGAATCAAAGGTACAACACAGATGTGTCTAACTTGAACAAATCTGGCACAGTAGGCATTAAGAGAAGTTGAATCCTTTATTAAAAAAGGACTTAGTACCTGAAATGTAATGCTTGTTCCCTTCTGTCTTCCACGGTTGTTTTGACAGTTTGCCATTGACTGATGACATATTCTGCTTACCTTATTTACGTTATAGTATGACTTCAAGTTACTAGATAAATGAAGCCAGAAACACACCACAAATACAAAGGTATTTTCAAAAACTGTTAATTCCACATTTTTTAAATACTTCTCAGAAGGTAGTTTATATTGTCAAAGTGAGAGATGCCCTACTAAAGGTAAGTTTTAAAAATGTTCGTTTATTAAAAATATTTTTCATTTACAACTGTAACCTGACATACCCCAGAGTCTGAGATCTCACTAGGGCTAGAACACTGATGCTGTTTTGGTATTACCTACGGAAATACAAGCAAATATAAGACAGTATACCTTTACTGTACATAAGCCAACACTGTTTGCTAATTCACAATGATCATGGAAAGATAAGTTTATCACATATTAAATATTCACATTACCACTAAAGAAATATGACTGATACCACATACCTGAGATACATTATACCAGTGGCAGCAGCTAGAACTGATTTTTTTTTCATTATTCCTAAAGCCCTAAGTGTGATCTCTACAGCTGTAAAACAAAAAACTTGATGTATAGTGTGTAGGCAACATTCCTAGCTTTGCAACATTAGGCTTCAGCATGCTTATAAGATCAAGGAACAGAAAGTTCCATACAGGCTCAAAGGTACAGCAATGAACTCCTTAATGTTTCTTACATCAGTGTTTCATTAATCTGTAACATTGTATAAAGGAAAAATTCTCTGGCAAGCTTTTTCAATAGTTCTTGTATTAAAACATTTTTTTAATTATATGAATTAATACATTTCTCAGTAGATATGAAATAGGTTGCACTGATCCCTATAAAACCTGAAATTACTGCTCCCTTGATTTAACTACAGAAAGTAGTCATAAACAGAAGGTGGAACAAATTAAATGTGACCTTCTTACTTAGAAAGTATCAACAGCTTATTACTTTTCCTTAACTTCCAAAAAAGAGTAATTGAATTAAACTTTGTTATTCCACTTAAAATGATTTTCACATATGAAATGTGGCCCAGCATCTTGGCATAGACCAGGGTCTTTTAAATTCCCTTCATGTGATATACCTATATCTTATCAACTGTTGGGCCAACAGCTATATACTGCGAAAAGTGGTCATGTCCTTTGGCTCGCTGCTTGGCACGCACCAGTCATCTGCTTCGTGGTTTGCTTTATAATGTTTCCAGGCTGCTTTGTTATATACAGGGAGTCTTTCAATTGATTCTGTTGATAAGGCCTGTAAGTAGAGAAGACTGTAGCTGACTTTTTTTAATTTGAGTAACAGAACAAGGTGATCCAATAGTAGTTAGATTAGAGTGGATGATAAATTTAAAATGGTAATGTATTACATCATACCTTTATGTAAATAACTGCATCTGTACCATAACCTTCTAAGGAATACAGTTTCAGGTCTCCTTGGAAGTATTGCGCATACAGACGTGATATGGGCAAGCCATAACCAAATCCAGCCTGATACAGGGAAAAAAAAAGTTTATTTTTATTAACTGAATCAATCAGTGGTTATTACTGGTGTTTTCTAAACTAAAAGGTAGAAGACAATCTAAGCATGATGTTTGACAGTAAGAGGAGTTCAAATGCTAATTATTATACCCCCTTACAAGCACCCCTGAAACAGAAAAAGCATGGATACTGGTGAATAGGAAAAAGTTGTTCTACTCCTTTGTCAGACAGGACTGCTAGATAACCATTCTTGTATTTTGGTAACTTTTTCAAGAAGAGTAAATTGTACTGAGTGCCTTATAGTGCTGCTGATCTTAACTATTATTTAATGTACTTAAGTCAGGTACCTTTCATCATCAGTAAGTATGAAAAGGTTCAAGAAGCAAAGGTTATGAATTTGTAACTTACACTACAATTCCACCAAACCCTGTCTACAACAGCAGGATGTAGCCCTGAAATTTTAAGTTTTGTTTTTTTTTGTAGATCTACTCTATTTCAGAAATCTCTTGAAGAACATGCTCTCTGCTTCTATGTAAAGATCTGGTATTTAATGAGTTACTGTCATCAATGTGCAGAAAACTTTAAAAAAACCAGAAAAACATTTTGAATGATGCAATATAAGAGAACAAATTCAGGAAAGCTGTTCAGAGCTTCTTATAGTCTTAGTCTCTCAGTATTTCTTGTGCATCTATTAAGTTCACATAAGAGCAAAATAGATTCTTCATATGCCTTGTCACATCTATGTACCATCATCCTTCCTGGGGAATGGCACAACTGACTGCACATTATGGCTGAAACTGTGGACTTGATCCAAAATCAATGCTATTTTTTTTCCCTTTCTTTCAGTGGCCACAAGAATCCTGTGCTTACTGCAGTACATGCAGCATAGCTAAGTGTTCTTCTTGAGACAGTTAATCTTTATATTTGATAGACGAAAACAGAATATTGAAATTTAAATTGTATAATCCTAAAATATTGACAACTGTTTTCCAGGTAATTTCATGAAAATATTTGAATTAAGCACTAACATCCAAATGATCATAGTCATTGTATCTATAAAACCGGGCTTCATGGCTTTGACTAAATGGTTTATTTTGTGACTATTAATCACATCCAAGATGACAAGGCATAAAAGATGTACATACCAAAGGTGTAGCTCGGGATGTCTCAACACGTGGACGTGGTGCTGTTGAATACATATAGTTGAATAGTCTGTCAATTTTCCTCATAGGAACACCTCCACCACGATCACTCATCTGGAACAAGAAGGAACACGTAGCATTATGTTCCTGAATACAATTTTAGAAAAGACAGCCTCTCTCAAACAATGATCCAGAGAAAGTTCAGGTAAAACATAATATAAAGTTGTCCCTAGTAAATGATAGGTTTTCTTAAATTCTCATCTCTCAGCTATAGCAACAAGCAGGTGAATTCTTCCCCCTCATCCTTTTTACAAACCATTTACATAAAATACTATCATAAGAAGCATTCATAATCTCTTGAAAGCAAGAAAATTCTACTTAAATTTTGCATTGCTTTTGTCTTGTTTGTAATTCAGTTTTGCCTGAAGTCCATATTTATACCTACCGATTTCAACAAGTACCAGCTTCTGTGTATTTTCATTCTTTATTACTTGAGACTACTGCCAGTTAAAAGACAATGCACTAAAACTCGTTACTGAAGGAGCAAGTCCCAAGAGTTGTTTTACTAAGTGTTAGTTAGACCTATGAAAAAGCCAGTGCTTGCAGCTGGTCTCTGAAATCCAACATGGACACTGTATGTAACAAAAATTAATTACTCTGCAAACTGTATTTCAGGCAGGTTTAATCTGCGTGGAATATACAAGGTTCATTTCCCTTTTTTCAGTTGTTTCATACCTCCTATGCAGCTCTATCATTTTGATTTAAAAATGGCGACATAACAATTGTATGAAGCTGCTGCTTCAGTTTTAGTCACGATTGTGCATAAACTAGGCACGATGTAGGCATGACAAAACCACAGAATTATATTACAGAACCTTCCCAGTGAATATGCAACCTCTTCATGAATTTCCTGCTGATGCAGTATGTGAAGTTGCAAAACTGTCCTGTTACTTATATACTACTTAATCAGATACAATCTACTGCTGGAATCAGATCATCAGATAAAGTTAGTAATATGATGACTATGACAGGAAAAAAAAATAATAATCAAAAAAGTGGGTACCTTAACAGTTAAATCCTCATTTCCCAACGTGACATGTACATGAATTGGAGGATAAATGCATCGATCAGCATTATGTTCCATGGTGGCTCTCATTGCATTCTGCAATTTTCAAGTACAAGAACTTAAATCTTATTCTTACTGCTTTATTATCTTAAAACTTCAATTTAGGAACATAGGTTATTTTTATCACATATATTTTAGAATCAAGACAAAATATATGGTTTTAGAATAGGTTTTTTTTGAGTGTTTCTGATGTATTCAGTATCAGCATTTGTAAAATTTATTTGAATTACAGACTAATTTAAAAATTTTAGAATATTTAAGTATGTTAATGTACAATTTTATTTCTATAAACCTGTATAATGCATTCTACATGCAATAGAGCACAAAGATCCAAGAAGAGTCTAGGACTGAAATAAGTGCTTGAGGAAAAAAGTATATAGAACCAACACGTTTCACTTTATACCAAAGGTGTCCCCAAAATTAGGAATATTATTCTCACTTGCTTTATTAACTAATGCCTTTATACAGTATAAGCATTTTTTGACAAAGTTGTCTACTGCGGAAGGTGTCTGAGGTTTTCAGTGGCTAGGCACAGAGACACATCTTCCAAAGCTGTACAACCTAAGTATATTCCTGTAGTTAAATTGCTAGAAGTTTGCATTTGCAAAGACACTGCAGTTAAATTGCTAGAAGCTTTCATTTTAACGAAAACGCATTGCTATCTAGAAATGGTTCAAAAAGTCAAATACAATCTTACTAAACAAACATGTATAAAAGAATTGTGTAATGGTAATTGCACAGACCTTGAAAAGTTCGAAAAACATGTGATAGAGATGTGATGGTACATACACCACTTGCATGGGCTGTCCTGGTGATTTAGCTGGAGAAAAGAAAGACTAAATAATTAAATGGGTAATTTACTAAATTTATTATTTACTAAATTTAATTTATTAAATTAACTAGGTATCTTGTATTGATTCCTGTACTAATTCAACGTGTACATTTGTATAGGTAAGAGAATTTAGAAAAGAAGGAACAGAAATTTTTTCAGAAGTTGTGTGTTAACCAAAATTCATACTCAAGATTTTCAAAAGTGCTTGCTGCTTTAGAAAATAATCTTAAAATCCACTCTAGCATCACTGATTAGACCATATAATAGTAGCCTTCTAATACTTACAAGGTTATTACGAAGATGGAGTCAGGCTCTTCAGGTGGTGGGAGGATAAGAAACAATGAATGTAAGATGGAATAGGTTCAGACTGCATATAGAGGAAGACATTTTCACTATGACATTTGACAATTGAATCAGGTTGCCCAGAGATGTTAAGTAGTCACCATCCTTGTAGGATTTGTAAGACCAGACTGGATAAAGCCACGAGCAACCTGGCCTGATCTCATAGCTGTCCCTGTTTTGAGCAGGAGATAAGGCTAGAAACTTCCTGAGATCCCTCCCAACCTGATAGGATCTTACGATGCTAAAATGTACCAAATACTATCTGCAGCACAGCCTATTTTTTGAGTAATTTAGAAATTAGCTAGTATTACAAGAAACCTTAACAAAATACAATTATATCTATAAACTGATTTAGTTTTCAAGCTTTTAAGTATTAACTCTGGAAAAAATATCATGGGAACATAGTCATTAATGAAAAATTAAGGAAAGGTTGCTCCAAAAATCTGCTGGCCCTGAATGTTCTTTCAGCTCAACAAGTTAATAGTTTTCTTCCCAAACTGTGTTAATGACAAGTGCTTTATGAGCTATAAATGTTAAAGTCTAGTGATGGTCAAAAGATTTGGAATAAATCATGTACCAAACAAAAAGGGAAAAAAAATGCACTTTGAAATGATAGGTTCCTGCCTTCAAGTTAACTGCCCTCATCTATGCCTCCACCCTCAAACCCCATGACTACATTTTAAATAATGGCTCTCAGCTGTGGGTAATAGTGTGCATTTGGCCTGGATCAGGTTTAACTCACCTTCACAATTCATTAAGCAAAAGGCTGCTCCTTTTATTAAATCTAAACTGTTTGTTCTGACTTCTGGAACATGTACACCATTAAAATGCTCCTGCAGTAAAGAGCAGTAGCTAGCGTGACTGATAGTTTTGTACAAATATTTTTAGTAATGATCAAGAGATGGAGAAAGGAAAATCCTTTAACCTATATAAAGAGTAACAGGTTTTGTACAGTAGGAAGAAAAGATCTGGAATGTGTAGTCAAGGCTGCGCTTTCTTTGCCTTTAACTTCACAGGCCAAGCTACTCTGGGTGCACTCTCACTTTTGCAGTCATTTGTAGAAGCAGTTTTGATTGCTTGTTTTTGTAGGTCTGCCTGAACTTGGTATTTACTAACTTGAAAAGCACTCCAGTGAGTAGTGTTAGAAAGGCTCTTTAGCATTCAGCAAGACTATGGGGACAGTAGTTGACCTCTGAGTTCATAGCAGCACAATTGTAAATGTCTTTTTCAGTCATAGAAAACAGGTTCAAATGATTTTTTACAGGGACTTTATCTAATTGCAACTTTAAGTGTGCATTACCTGAATAAGAAAGAGAAATTAGAATGCAAAGTTTCGTGTGTCACAAGAAACACAAAGAGGATGAGTTGTAATAGATACGGTGTAGGGTGAAGACATGCAAGAAACCTTGGGGAGGGGAGGACATCGCTAAAATCTGTTATATCAACAGCTGCGATTTCAGAAGCTTTTCTACAGGTTTCAGTTCACCAATTAAAAAAAAAAGGAATAAGGGAAGCCTTCTGCCAGATTAAAAAATATATATATATCTAGTAGAGGATATAATATCTAAATCTTTATTATCTCTCTATATAATGTATAAAATCTAAACAATAGAGGATACATTGACTATAGGAAAAGTGGAAGAACATTATACCAGCTACTTCAGAAGAAGCTATCACTACATTCAAGGGAGTGTCTCATCCCATATGCACTTACCATTCAATTCTTCCAGGATGAGTTCTGGAGAGCTCATATAATATAAATCACAAAGTCTCTTGGCACTTTCATAGCCATCTATAATAAATTAAAAAAACAGTTACCTTTCTTTTTTCCCTTTACAGTTTACCAAAAAGAAAAAAAAATTGAAAACACTGTGCGCTGTCAGTGAGATTTTTATCATCTTCTCACAAAAACTGTTTGTTTGTTTGTTTCGGAGGGGGGGGGGAGAGACAGGGACACTGACAAAAACATGTAACACTTACATTTTCAATTAAGCTTCTGCTCCAAGTAGGAAAGAACTATACACTATATGAACATCAAGACATATTGGCTCTCAACATAGACATTCATGTAAGTTTTCACAATTCTTTTTCTTTTCTGGATTTACCTCTGATAACTTCAACAACATTGCAGCTAGGATCAATGCTTCCAATATGCTTTGGATGAGCTGGATTAATTTTCCCACCAAACAGTAAAGCTGCCAACAAAGACAGTATTATTTAATATCCCATATAATTTTTATAATTATAGTTTATATCTTCAGTTTTGCTGAATAGAAGTTTATAGAAAATCTATAATTCCAATTTTTACCATAGTTAAAAGGCTATTACTAATAAATATTTTTAAGAAGCATTTAAGTATTAAGCACTTAAAAGTAAAGGGAAAATACTACTGACAGAGTACAGGTATCATTTCCCCTCCCTTCAACAAAAGCACTTACAGTGTTGATTAAGGAGCATTCTAATTGAAATGCGACTCATGTAGAAACGATCTAAAAAATACTGCACATTCTGCGAGGTCACTGGATCAATGCCAAAGCTTTCCTTGTACTCTATTACTCCTTGAGCCATAGTAGGAATTACATCATTGTGTCGATTCCGGATTTTTATCACAGTATCTGTAAAACTAAAATTAATACATTGTTAGTTTTTACTTTCAACTGAGTTTAATACTCTGGCAAATTGAGTATCTGTCCATGAAAATGAAGACCACCATGTACAGAAATATTACAGGTCTGCCTACTGCAGTATGCAGGCCAGTCTTTATAACAAATAGAACATTTCAAGCAACTTGCATTGAAACAGTGAGTAATGGTGCCACCATTGGTGATTATTTGTACATTTATTGTTAACTTTTTTTTTTATTAATGCCAAAAAAAGAAGAAAATTTTGTCAACTGTGTTCATGCAAATCATCTTATGCCTGTCAAAACAGCAACCATAGTCAGCTGGTAACGAACAAACCTACTGTACATGTGAAAAGTTCCATACATCAGTTCCAACATTACAAGTAAGGAACTGGTAAAAATTTGGTTAAGTTTAATTATTCTTAGCTTCTTCCTGCCTTCCAGTGGCAGGGGATGATGTTACTATGATTCTGACATAAAAACTGAAGATAGGTGAAATTTTTCTTAAGCCACTACTTCTCTTGCCAGTCCTTCTACATAAGACTTGTATTGATATATGTAACAAATCCTTACCTGTGAATAGCCCCTGAATCTTCTGAACTTTTGTCCTTAAAGTCAAGGATCTCCTGAAGACTTTGGACATACCTTTAAATGAAAGAAACATGAAAAAGACCAATGCTAATATGACTCCCCAGCACCCTTTGGTTAGCGATTTATGGTCTTCCAAGTCTGGTTGCATCTAAATCACTGTATTTGATATATCCTATAGACCTATCCCCTGTGAATTTTGTTAGATCCTTCTGAATCCATTCATGACAGTTTCTTCCAAAATCTCCAGAGCAATTAATTACACAATTTAATTAGAAAGCATAAAAGATCATCTTTCTGTTTTAAACCCAGTGGGTGATAACTTATTAGCAGCCCTAGTTAGTTCCTGTTATTAGAAATTTTTCCCAGCTTGTTCATGATTTACATATTTCTGCCATTTTTTCCTTAGATGTTTTTTCCAAGCTGAAGAATTCTGTTTGGTTTTCTTCTCACGTAGAAACTGTTCCAACCCTCTGATTATCCCTCTTGGTCTTTTCTGTTCAGGATAGAATGACTAGAACTGCATGCAATTCAGAGGAATAATGGACTAACACAGTGGTACACTAATACTCTCCTCCACCCCATTTGTTACTTAGTTCCTAACACTATTCATGTTTTTGCCCACCAACTAACAGTCAGAAGAATATCCACAGTAGCACCAAAATTTCGTTTTTGATTGGAAGTGAGCAAGCATACAGGAGGAGGAGGTTCCTCTCTGCGCTTTACTTTGCATTTGTCCAAGTGGAATTCATTTCCCATTTGATCAATGTCATTTAGTATCACAAAAATTTAAGCTTTCATGTTTCATTGAAAGCCTCCATCTACACTGATAGCTCTTTTTATATTCAGTCATCAAATCAACCGCACTTATTCACTGTCAGACTTTGTTCTCTTAACTTTAAAAGCCTTTCCAGATAGCCATGTGCCTTTAGCAGTTGCCAAGCAATCTCTTTGTTTGGCTTTCATCTTGCAAAAATTTATGCTTAAATTCCTTACTTGAAAGCAAATTTTACTTTTCGAAGGATGTCTTCTTAATTTTAATAGCCTTGTATTGCTTCTGCTGTTTTAAATATTCTGGCTTTGGGAGCTTTCTCTTGCTTTTGTTATTTTCTACACCTTTACTCTCAATCTGCAATAACTTGTCTTTTAAATAGTTTCTATGCTTTTTTGAAAACATGTTGTACATTTAGCTGCTTCTGTTGATTTCTTAACTAGCTTCTTCATTTTAGTTAAGTGCCCTGTTAAACATTGCTCTTGTGGATTTTTGTTGTTACTGAATTCTCTTACATGACTATCTGGAATAGTTGAATATAATAAATGGTTTTTAATTTCATTGTGGGTTATCTAATTGCCCCTAGAGTGTTTTTTTCCCAAGTCTGAAAATTTAGTTTCCGTCACATTGGGATATTTACTCATTCTAAAAAGGTGATGTTCATGTGTAATGAGCATATGAAATATTCTTTCTGTAGAACTGAATGCGTTATTCCTACATCTTATGTATATGCAGAAAGTCACCCTTGAAAGTATTAATTGACACTGTTCTTACCAGCTCTGCACCAGCTGAACAGAAGGTGTTCTTAGAAGGTTGTCTGGAAGCAGGCTTATTTCCTTCATTATATTTGCCAATCTTACAGGCAACTCTTGTCGCAGAAACATAAACGACGTCTTTTCACAAGCATTTTCAGATCCTAAGACCAAATAAATATATGACAACATTAGAATAAAGTCAGAACTATACAAATTCTTACTTTCTTGCCTAAGAGGCCTCTGGTTAGGTTTTAAAGTTGACTCAGTCTGGTAAGCCAATGTTTCTTTCATAACAGTAGCCCACTTTATATTTCAAACTGTAAACTTACCAGCTTTGTTGAAATAAGGAGAATCTCAGTATATAAAAAGTTAGCTAGTGCAAGAACTGCAGACCTATACCAGCCAACTTTAAATATGGCTTCTATACATGCAAATTGTTTATTTGTAGCAAACACTGATTCTAACTACCACTGATGAAACAATATATCATTCTGAGCACGTTAAAGACAAGCAAATGAAAACATTGTGGGAAGCATATTTGTTTGAAGGATGCTTGAGAAAGTATCACAATCCCATACACCCCACTTGATCAGTGATCTTACAAAACTACCATAACTCATATGGGAACACTTCACACTTCCAGAAAATAAATTAGATTTCCTATTAAATTGTTTAAGATTTATTTCCCTATCAGCTAGCTTTGTTGTAGTTAAAACTCGAGTCTTACAGCGAACAGCACACAGATGAATTCAAATGAATACTGAGAAAGAAATGGAAGTAGGATGGCTACTGTGCATAGTCATCATGATAGTAGTTCTACCATATATTTACTTTTTAGAAGTTTTACACTTAAAAGCTAGAAGCAAAGTTAGTGCACCTGTTAATAACTGACCTGTGCTTTTTATAAACACAGGTGTCATCTTTTTGCATGTCAATTACAGGTGGTTATTAAGATCAAGGCCTAAGTTTACTCCCACGATGCTTGTTTTACTAGGCTAAAGGAGGAGGCAGGAGACAAAGAGAATAAGGAGTGCTGTACTTTATTCTCCGCCAGACTTACTTCAAGATTTCAACAGTGTCATGTAAATAGCATCTAAACTTACTAAGCTGTTCATCTACTGCTGTGAAATACGTACCTCAGTTCTGATGTTTCATAACAGGTAACTCCTAAAAATTAACTCTGTGGTGTTTCTGCTCAGTTCACACCTTCCATTTGACATGGGGAGGAGTTGGGGAAGAAGATGAAGGGAAGGGACATAAAAACAAGGAAGCCAGGAGTGTCTTAAAAAGCAAAAACATACACCAAATTGAAATGGTGTAGTTTAGTTTAATGCATCCAGGGACAGACACATCATAAACTACACTGGTGACATAATGTCGGTTAACTTAATAAAAACGCAAATAGCTATAAGGAATTTCTCCCCAGTGACACTTACCAGTATTATGCACTGTCTACATATGACCTCTGCCCAGAAACCTCTCACTCTTCTGCCTAGTCAGATTGCATTTCAGCCATGACTGTTACTGGCCTTTCCCTATTCTCAGGTTAAAATTCCAAGAAAAAGTCAAATTGAAGATATTAGAATGTAACGTTAATCTTCAAATGTCCCATGCACTCAGCAAATGACATTCCACAAAGAAGTTTTTTATCTGGAGGCCACATCTTTGCAATCCTGGGTCAGAAATGGAAGGCAGCTTAGGGTAAGTAAGATTTCAGTGAATGGGCACATGACTTTGTTTCCCTGTGCAGTTATGATCCATCTATGCAAAGAATTGATAAGGCTCCTATAGAAAATACTAAGCACTTACAACCCAAGATACAACTGATAACCTAAGACCTAAATTTGCCTACAGAATACTTCATTTACTAGATTGAGAACTGGAGGAACTAAAGGCAGATTTATGGTGGGATTCCTGTAAAAATCTGGAATTCTAGTATGGGATATATTTTATTGCTATGTGTGAAACGCTGAATAGATAGATGAAGTAACAGGACAGTTAAGAGAACCTATTTAAATCTTCATACTTACATACAAAGTCTGGGATTCTAGGATTAGTTCTCAGTTATGTTTTACTTGCAAAAAGATAAAAACCAACTGTTTACTAGCTATATGTTTACATGTATCTTATGACAGTGCCTTGCTTACAAAAACAGAACCAATTATAGTATGGCTCCACACTCAGGCTTCAAAAACGCTTTTCAGAATATCTTGCAAGACCTTTCTCCACGCAGTCTTTGCTCTGAAGCAGAGCAGAGCAATTCCTGTGCTCCCTTTTGACTCAAAGTACTCATCAAGCCTGGGAACGTGTGTAGTTTTACCAAGAGTATAAAATTGAGCACCCCACAACCAATTTACTCATTTTCCAGGCTAGATTCCCAATCCTTCGCGGTGATTCTTGGTGTTTGCTTTCTGCTCTTTCTCTCACACATTTTCTGAAACGAGCAGCGCTTGAGTGAAGTGTTTTTGTGGGGCACAAACATGTGACTGTAGAGAAGTCACAATTGTTTCAGCTGCTTAGCTCCAGCTGGGATTCAACATCTCTTGTGCCTGGTGCATGCTGGAGAGCTTGCTAGCTTTCAAAAGGCTTCACAATTTTTACTTTTCAGAGTGACTTTATTAGCAGTCGTAATTCCCCCTTGTCCCCAACACCGCAGTTTTGGCAAAACATCAAACTACTTCTGTGCTACCAAGAATTCGAGATTTCAGCTGAATTTCAACCTTGCCTCACTTCTTGGCTCTAGGTAAGGAGTCAGCTAGGCTCCCTTCTCCCGGAAGGAAGCGGAGGCTTTTTGTGCCAAAAAGGGCAGCATTTAGCAATAACACAGGGTGGCGGGGGCAGGCCGCCGTGCCAAGGAGCCCGAGGGGGCTCGCTCCCCGCGCGCCCCCTCAGGGGGACAAAGGCGCGAGGCGCGAGGGCGAGCGAGGGGCCCGACATCCCGCCGCCCCGCGGAGGGGCCGGGACCGGGGGGAAGCCCGGCGGGGACTCACCGAAGTCCAGGAACTGCTTCATGGAGAGCGGCGAGGGCGAGAAGCGCGAGTAGAAGTCCACCTGCTGCGGGATGCTGCCCGGGGAGGCGCAGCGCCGCAGGGCGCGCAGCAGCCTCATGGCGCGTCTCCCGTCCCCCCTCAGCCCGGCCCGGCCGCCATTTCCCGCCGCGCCCGCTCCCCCGGCCCCTCACCCAGGCCGCGGCCTCCTCCGCCGCGCGGCCGGGAGGAGGTGCCCGCGGCGGTGGGTGTCTCCTCCCGGCCCAGCCCCACGCAGCAGCGGCGGGGCGGAGGAGAGGGCGGCTCCGAGAGAAGGCGAGGGGAGGGAGGGGAGCGCGGGTGGGCGTCCGGAGCAGCCCGGTGCCCGCAGGCTGGGCGCGGAGCCAAGTGGGGCTCCCCCGCCGGCCGCTATGCCGGGACAAGGCGGCGCTCGCATCCCAGAGGAGCCTGGCCTCGACCAGGTACGTGCTTGCTGCTCGGGGGTGCGGAGGGGCTCTCGGTAGGGCAGGGGGATTGGGACAGGAGAGCGGGGTCCGGAGCTCACAGCCCTGGCGGCTCGGCCGGCGACGTGGGGCTGGGGGCTCGTCGGCCCCGCGGGGGGCGCCGGGCGAAGGAGAACCGAACCCGTGAGGATCTCAGTGGGGTCGGTCTGTCTGTCTGTGTGTCGCGGTGCGCTCCCGACCGGTCGGTGACGAAGGCAAAACGTGTCGTGGCGGCTTAGAAGTGAGCGTGGCCAAGCGTCGCACCAGATCCCTACACCGGATCACTCATAGTAATCCAGCACGCGAGACACCGGGATATGTGTAATAGATTTTTACCCTACTCAAGTAGAAATATCCTGAACGTTAACAACAAGGCAGCTAGCAGTGTTCCTGAGCATTCCTGATAAAGTCACTGCGACCTAGGTATCGAGTCCTGCAGTGCCATGTGGCGCAACGAGCAGTGTGGTAGCTGGCCAGGCCCTGTGTCACTTGCTCTTTTTGTTGTGGATACTTGTATTTGCCCCACGAACTTACCCTATGAAATCAGCTCCTAAACATTGCCTGATCTCCTTTAAACGTGCCTCGTACCTGCGGCTTGTCCATGACTGATAGTGGGGATGGAAGTCCAATGGTCTGTGCTAACAGAGGAATTGTTGTGTTACTTGTGTCACATTAATTTGCTCAGCGTGTTGTTGGATTGCTTGGAGCCGTAGAAAGATCATCATGAATTATTGGCTTTTTTGTTGTTTTGCTGTTGCATTGTAAATACAGAAAACATACTGATTCAGTTTTCCTCCAGAGGCAGTTTTCTGAGCAGTAACTGCACCAGTAATAAGTAAGAATAGAGCAGTGGCTCAGGGTCAGACTGCTTCACCTGGTTTGTAGGCAGTACCTCCATCTCATACCCAGAAAAGAATGGCTTGCTCTGTTTTGGCCGGGGGTGCTGGCTGGCGGGGTGAGCCAGCAACTTCTCTGTCTCTGCAGATTGTATACAAATACTGGTCACTAACATTTATTGCTGTAGTGCTGCCTGTGGGCCCTCCTCAGGAACATTAAATAGTAGCTCGTGCTTCTCAAGCTTGTACTAATTTGGGACACCTGCTTTGCCTATTAATTGCTGTGTTTAGAACCACCTGATGATGGTTTCAGCTGTGAGCCAGCTGTAGTTTAAAGCAGTGCCTACAGGCAGCAAGCTGGGTACTTGTGAGGTGTTGCAATTGCTTGTGGTGGTCCTGGGCTGGCTTTGTCTTTTCTACGTGCGTATTGCTGCCTGGATGCCTGGTGTGTCACTGTCGTGGGCATGCTGTAGGGACCTGGCTGCTGCCTGCTGTGTCATGGGATGTAGGTCGCTGGCCAGGGGACATGGTAAAGGCTGTCGGAAGCTAAATGTGTCCTTTCGCTGGGTGAGCTGGAGCCCGTTTACATTCTCACTGATATAAACAGCGAGCGATTCTGTCCAGGGAAATCATGTTGGGTGAGTGATGACAGAAGTAACTGTGGGTAAATCTTAAATGCTGTGTTTGGAGCAGAATCCCCTATCTATCTTCCCTTTCTACCTAAAGTTTTTTTTCTTGGTCTTTAAAATACTGATTGGGTACCAATCCATGGAAGCATCTTCTGTTAAGGTATCAGAGAAGTCCCTTAGTGTGTTCAGCCCAGAGCAGAGCAGGCTGAGGGGAGGCCTCATGGCGGCCTGCAGCTCCCTCACGAGGGGAGCGGAGGGGCAGGCGCTGAGCTCTGCTCTCTGGGGACAGCGACAGGACCCGAGGGAACGGCATGGAGCTGGGACAGGGGAGGGTCAGGCTGGGGGTTAGGGAAAGGTTCTGCACCCAGAGGGGGGTCAGGCACTGGGTCAGGCTCCCCAGGGCAGTGCAGATCAAGCTGCTGGAGTTCAAGGAGCATTTGGACAATGCTCTCAGACATAGGGTCTGATTTTTGGGTGGTCCAGTGTGGGGTCAGGAGTTGTACCCGAGGTTTCTTTTGGGTCCTTTCCAACTTGGGATATTCTGTGTTCCGTGATTTTGAATTTCCTCTCTCTTATTTTTTAATCTTTTTTCACTCATTGATGATCTTTTGGGGGTTTTCTCTGATCTGATCCAGTGTGGCACTAACTGGAGTTCTTATGTGCTAGTTTTTGTAAATGCTTAAGCAAAGCAAAAAGAAGAAAGGCATTATTTTTGTCATTTGGCATTTTTCTAGTCCTCTGTTCCTTCTTGTTGGTGTTCCTGAAATCATAATACACCTGGATCCACAACTCAAATGGGATAGAACAAATCAGATTTTAAAATAATTGAAAACATAGTGTTTAGTTTTAACCTAAGTAACTGCTTTTTTTTTTTTTATTTCCTTCCAACTTAAATTTAAAATTTAACATGGCATTTAAGATTTAATAAGGTAATTGAAAGCAGATCATTCTTGGAGGGTGTTCCAGAGAAAGATTTTCTTGGTTTGCTGCGGTCATACGATAAGTGACTCCTTACTTGAAGTCACTGTTCTTGGTTGCTGCATGTATGGCTGCTTTTTCTTTCCTTCTTCCATAATAGCTACATCATAGGTTAAAAAGTAAAATAAAACCAACAACCTTAAGTTTCCAGGCACACGTATGCATAGAATATCTCTGTCTTTATCTTTTTATCATTTATGTGCTTTGCTATGATGCCTTCTGGTGCGTCTATTTGTGTTGCTTTGCTCTGTGCAAAGGCTTGTCTTTGTTCTCAGGTTTTTGGCAATAAGTTTACTTGCTTTTGCTATGTTAGAAAACTTTCACAGGATTGCACTGGTTTGATGTGGCTTTCGTCTCTTTTTTTGCAGTAGAACAATAAAAATATATAAAAAATGGGAACTAAGCTATTATGTAGTGGCTTCTGTATGGGTTTGTATCAAATTGCAAGAGGTTCAAGAGGAGCATACAGATGTTTGCATATTTTTATCGAGTGTGTAATTAAACTTGGGAGTTTGTGAATTTTTGCCATGTACAAGTTCATGTGACTCTAGATCAGAAGACAGATGGGGAAATTGTAATTGATTGTCGTGGATGGCTTCTATTCTGTAGGGAAAACATAGCTGGTAGTGAATTTGAGCACTAACTTTTTGTGGGAACAGGAGGAGCGAAGCCTCACTGTGTGCTGCGGTGCCGCTCCTCCGTTAGCCACTGCCAGAGGTGAGGTGGCGGCTGCGAGGGATCAGCGCTCAGTGCAGGCGGGCTCTCGGTGCCCTGCGGTGTTTCTCCCTGCTGGGCTGCAACCAGCCGCAGGCAGTCCCGTGAGTAGGCCAGCAGTGGTGCACTTCTCACCTCTGGCACTGAGTGGTTGGCCCCCTCTGCTTCAAGAAACCAGTCCCGTGCTGCTGAAATGTCCCATAAGCACGTCTTCTAATCAGCTTAGCAGTTGCATTATTTCAGATGCTCGTGGCAAGAACATGTGACTCTTCTGCCCCTTCCTCCCCTTTCCCCCAAAGCTACTGAGACAGAGAGATATGAGGAAATATGTAGTGCTGTGTATCGATGGCAAGGGAGTGTGCATTGTTCTGGGGTGATTCTTAAGAAGCAGAGGTGACTGCAGCCTCTGTCTGTCTGCTAGCATCTTTGAGGCTGGTACTGGCATGAAAAGTTGCTGCTGCAAACATGGGTTTTGTAGAGAAAACAAAGCGGGAAGGGGTCTCCCTCTGAGGGCCTGGAGCACCTGGTGTGGAGGGGAGGCCGAGAAGAGGAGGCTGGGGAAGGGTTCTGTGACTGCATGTAAATACCTGGCAGGGGGAGCGAGTGAAGGCAGATCCAGGCTCCTCGCAGGGCTGGCCAGTGACGGGGCCAGAGGCAAGCAGCACAAAGTGGCTCAAGGGAAGTTTCCACTTAAACGTAGGAGAGCTTCCACTGTGAGGCTGCTTAAAGGTTGTTCAGAGAGGCAGTGGCGTTTTTGTCTCTGGAGATGTTTAAAGACTGGTGTGGACCTGAGCAGCCTGCGCTAGCTGACTGCATTGAGCAGGGGTTGGGTGGCTGACCTGCAGGAGTGCCTTCTGACCCCCATGCTGCCAGGTGGGGATTCAGAGCCCCTGCCCAAGTGCCCTGGCTCAAACCTGGCTGCTGCAGAGCACAGCCACAGTCAGCCTGAGGGCTGGAGAAGGCAGGTTTGCTGTGAAGCCTGGAGAATTTTGCTTGGGGAAGATAGTCACGAAGAGGACTGTGCTGAGCTGTCATGCCTCCCTTGCTTTCCTTGCCTAGCAAAAAGTAGTGACTTTGGATTACAGACAGGTTGGGGGGGGTTTATATAAAATAATAATAATAATAATGCATAATATAACTATGAATCCAGGACCTCAGAAGATGAATAGATCTTCAGATATGTCTGAGGTCTGAAGTTAAATAAATACAATGAAGCAACTGTTAGCAGAGGCACCAAAGAGGAATGTGCCGCTCAGTTCTTGTTTTCAGGCATGCATTTGCTAGCTGGAGAGCCAGAAGTGTCCACAATGTTCTGGCTCCAAGCAGGGCTGTGTTTACCTGGTTAATCACGGTTTGTCCCCATGGGTATTGCAGAGCAGCGGCTGGCACAGTCACCTACTCTGTGCGGCGATAAGTGATTTCAGTCGTGTGTGTGTAAGCAGCTTTCAGGTTCTGTGCGTTCTGGGCTGTTGGTTTTTGGTTTTGGTTAAGAGGCACTGCCGCAGTGACAGCTAGCTCTGCGGTGCGGGTGTTTTAGTGCCTCCTTGAAAAGCTTTCACTTTGGCTTGCGTTGGAGCACCCCGTTGCTTCTCCTCTCCCACGTATGAAGTCCCCTTCATAGTCTGTATTACGCTGTATTGGCCCCGGCTACTGAAAGCGTCTCTTGTAAGCTGTGTCTCCTGTGCTCTGGCACTTATGTATGTGAAGGTTTACTTGAATTCTAGTAGTGTACCTTAGGCTATATAGTGTGCATATATATTATACATACATACTTTATATATACACACCTTAAATATATACTCACACTATATATCTAATATATATAAAAATATGTATATTAGGCCTTATATATATGTATATACTTTTATATATTGTACATATGTACTAGCATAAATACTGTACACATACTACTATATATATACACCACTGTACTATAGTATATTTAACCTATACATAGCATATATATTATATGACTATATAGAATGCTAATAAACTGTGATGCTTTCATATACATTTATATGTGTATGTATAGTGATAACTGAGTCAGCCTTACAAAGACCTCAGCTTTATCTTATTTTCTGTGACCGGAAGAACACTCGTGTATGCTGTGTTGGCACGGCCACAGTGCCCACATCGTTGTCTGGTGCTGCCGTGCTGTCAAGGTCTGTGTGTTGACAGGCACTGTCCTGGCTTCCTTCCACAATCACGCTGATCCACAAGAGGTTAGTGAACTGTTCTCCCAGTCCATATTTAGTCTTGCTGCGGACAACTGCTTGTGGTTTTAGTTATGTAAATGAGAATAATTGTTTAATAAAGGCAGGCTGTTTCCGCATCTTTGACATGCTCTGAGATCTAGCAGCACCTTCTAGCACCTAGTCCTAAAAATTTCATGTTGTAGCAACAAACACTGTTTTTTTTTTTTTTTTTTATTATTTAGAATGTATCCATCTAACCCTATCTTCAGGGCTTGTTGCATTGAAAGGTATTTCCTTTCAGCAGATGAAAGCAAAGCATCCTGTAAGGGTTAACATCTTAAATATAGAATATTGGGTTTCTTTTGATATTTTTTTTCCTGTGTCTTTTTGGCTTTTCTGTTTTTTCTCTGTTGTTGTCTGTACTTTGCAACCATGTAACTGACTGTCAGTAGCAAACTTCCACTGCTAGGTACAGCTAGTTGTGTCAAATCCTTGGCTGGTTTGGGGGAATGCAATTTCCCCTGCTTAGCAAAGCAGCTGGCAGCTGCCAGGAGCCTGCATGGAAGGGCAGGGTGGCAGCCTGTCTCAGGTGCCCTGGCTGCGTGACAGAGAGGGGAGCTCAGCCGCACGCAGCTGATGCTTGGTGCTGTGCCCGTGCCACTATGCCAGGCTCGTGGCCTGGCTGCTGTGGGCGCTGGCACCTGCAGCAAGCACCAGCCAGCCTGTGAGCATGAGATTGTGCGCTATCTCCCGCAGCTGTCTTATCTGCCCCTCTGCATGAGGGAGGGCACTGAGGAGTTATGGCAATATTTAGAGTGAGATCATTTCTTAAAGTGTGCAACTTTCAGCTTGTTCTTCTAATGTACTAGTGAACTTAGGTATGGCTATCTCATGTAATTGCGATGAGAAATTACTACTACCAAAACAATTTTTAATTAAAAAAAATTTATTTCACACTTCTATACAAATATCCACAGGTAATTTCTAATCATGGAATGATGCAGCATTGCTAGCTGGTATTAAAAAAGAGACAGTTTGAAAAAAAAAGTATACCAGTGACATGACTTATTTTTAACAACTTTCAGTTTAACACTGCAGAGACATTCATGTTCTTGAGGGCGGGCTGTAATCTGCTTTCAAATCAAAGGCTACAGTAGTCACTGTCAAGCTTCTTAGCACCTGATTAGCCTGTCTTATGCTGCTGAACCTTTCAGCAAATAAGCTAGATTTTAAAAGGTCAAAAATTGGTTAACAGCTAAATACATATGTTAAGTGTTCATAAAATCAGGGTGGCAACAGACTGAGATCATTTAGTGGGAGGAAGAAGAGTCTACTAAATTAATCCTCTTTCTATAATGTTAACACTTTAGGTGACCATACCTTCTAAAAAGGTATTTTCAAAGTTGGTAGTAAAAATAAGATACCTGACAGCTGCCCTCTTAGCAGGTTTTCACCCTATGAGGGCAAAAAGTACCAAGAGGTTTTTGCATAGTTCAAATTACTAGCAATTAACATGCATACTTTTTGAGCATAGTTGTTTTACACTGAATAAACAAACTAATCTTCATCCTTAGATAGTACCAATGCTTTAGAACATGGGTTTAAAAAAAAGTAAACTCTTTAAATAGCTTTATCAATTATGTTACAACAATTAGATTACTGATAAGCACAATATTGTGACTCTACTCTTACCAACCTTCAGGTATTCAAGAGTATTCAGTAGTCTCAAAGAGGATCAGCTCAGATCCTCATAGTTAAATTAGGCATTTACAGCCTCCTTCAAGTGCTACATAACAGTTGCAGTAGTCAACACCTTTTGCCAAACAGGAAATCCTTATGAAGCTGGAAAGTTGTTTCCAGAGAACTTCTTACTACTTCCAGTAAGTATAAAACTGTATCTAAAAACCCTACTTATGCTTGGTGTCCAAACTGTAAAATAGTCTGAAGTAATACACAAATCATATTACAAGACCTGATAATTCTTATTAGGTAAAGTTATAAGTATCAGGAAAATAAGACTCCACATACATCATTGGAATAAATATTTACATTTTTTGGAAAGCATTGGCACCTTCAGTTATTTATTAAAATGCAGTGAAAGCCTCAGGTCTCATCATATGAAGTTCATAAACAGTGGTTTGAAGGTTCAGTTAAGTCTTTGGCCTAACAGTTAGACAAAGACAATGATTTGTAACAAAAATAAATATAAAAATGACTGAAATATATATATACAAAAAGTACATCTAATATTCAAGCCTCTTTTAAAACAAAACAAAAAAACCTGTGTATATTTGTTGTGAGCAATATTCACACATTCTGATCTTAAAAATCAAGCAACGTGACCTATTGCACGTATAACTTAAGGTGATGCTTTTTGTGAAGCCCTAACTACTGCAGCAGGCTAAGCACATGACTAAAATAGATTTGCAGGTCTTTGTATTATACTCAAACAATGTTAAGGCCACTGCGTGTTTATAATAACCTATGCATTGAGGGAAGGATGGAGAACAACCTATGTTGACCTTAACCATGCATTCCTTGCATTCCCAGGAAAATTAGGATCACAGGAAAGGTCTGCCATAGTGGTTTTGTATATTTTGTAGAAAAGAGCCCAACTCAACACAGTATTTCCTAAAGTCTGAGTTAGGTTTGAAGGTAAAAAAGAGGCAGAGTAGAAATTAAATAATGCAAATTAAAGTCCGTTGAAGCAATTTTAACTGTGCAAACAAAAGCCTCAGTATAAGTAGTAGTATCTACAGCCAAACGGTGAAGATGTCCATAGTGTTCATACGTCTAACTCCGTGAGTACTCCATAAATGGCAACATTTAACTTCTATCTGAACTTTTCCCTAAGAATAACTTTCATTCTCATTCCATTTTGTGAACCACTGTTTTGTCTCAAGATCTTTGCATATCCCGTCTTTGATCTCTCGCTCTTCTTTTCGAATTCTTACAGCATGATATCGGGGGACACTGTCATCGTACCTGGAACGCTGGAAGAACCCACACTGGGGCCAAGAAAAAAAAAGAAGAGGTTAGGTTTAAGTTGCCGTGAAAGTACTACAACTAAATTCTTCTTTTGCACAGACTTACAGGTAAGAAAATTGAAAAAAAAAGATGTAGGCAAAAATGCACCGTGTGAGTCTTCCTACGAAGTTATTCATTTGTATAATGAGAAATACTTATGCTAAACAAAGATGTAAATACAGCTCAGGAAAGCTTGCTTCTCCTGAATCAAAGGTAGGTATGTACTTCGGTATCTTCCTGTATGGTGACATGATTTACCATAAAACCTACAGAAAGATTTCCAGGGCCTTCAAGAAAAGTTACATTAGGGCTTTTTTTTTTTTTTTTCAGAGCACCATCACAACTGTAGTCACCTGAACTAACTACACATATGCAGTATTAGAGCATGAGTCTTGTTTAATACGTCTGGTGCAAAACAGATATAACTTGAAAGTTTTGTAATATGCCCTGACACAAGCCTCCCTGGATAGAATATAGTACAAGGTTGGTTGGTTGTTTTTAATTCAAAGCTACTATAAAAACGGTTGTTGTTTTTTTTAAACTATTTAAGAATGTACTAGAATTAATTTTCAAAATAAAATGGAGTTTTGGCCACAGTGGTACAGAGGTGATGACTAGTAGAAGACACTCGACATGATGTGCTTATGGGTTGCTGAAGTCAAGATTAAAGGTAAGAGACATTGTGTCATCTGGCTGTCATTACATATTACTAGAAAAAAGAAAGTGGCAAGGTTTAGCTCACAGTATTTGAGGTGGTAGGATTTTGGGTTTGTTGTTGTTTTTTTCCAATCTGTTATAATTTAAGTGGCTATATATTAAAAAATAAATTGAGGCACAGACCAAATTTTTTGGCCATCTCTTAGTGAAGATTTCATACACACAGTTTTGATAGATTTTTGGTTCAGAATTCCTCCCCAATCCCTCATGTCAAAGCATCTTTAATTAGTATCCTGTACATGCATGTGTTCTCTTAAGTTGAGTAAAGGTTGCTAGAAGCATAAATG
The DNA here is from genome assembly GCF_040182565.1 of Anser cygnoides. Lineage (NCBI taxonomy): Eukaryota > Metazoa > Chordata > Aves > Anseriformes > Anatidae > Anser > Anser cygnoides. Next base: position 20,630,602 of record NC_089878.1, read on the forward strand.
GTCATGCATCCTAGTAGCTTCAGCAGAGAAAAGTTTCTACCTAGAAAAGTATAATGTAGAATAGAAGGAATAAAGGTGGTTCCACAGCAATTACCTTTTCTTTATGAAAACCCCTTTCATTAATGAGCAACGTGTATTTTTTAAGCATGCGCTAAAGGTTAATAAAGCAAGTTTATCTTCCCCATAGTTTAGCTTTAAGTATTAACTCTGCAGCGTTGATTACCACTTCTAAAGCTTAAAAACTAATTTGTACTGTTAAAACATCAATTCAAAAAAGACTAAAATCCATTGCAACAGATAAATATGTTTTCTAAAGAAAAAGCTTTTTTCGACCAAGATAAACACCTGTGTTTATGTGCACCAAAGGTGAATATCTATTAATAGAACGAGCAAGCAAGTACTGATAGTCTGTAATCCAAAAGTTAATAGAACATAAGTAGCAAAAGCTTCATCGTTAGCCACCGCAACCATAGCATGTGCCACCATAGCTAAAAATTAAAAAAATACCATCAATTACCAATTACAGAAGTAGATCAATACTACGCATCAGAAGTAAGCCTCTCTTTATCAGATGGCTGAGCATGGATCTCAGCCTTGTGATAGGTGGCATCATAATGATCTTTCTTATTTCTCTTGAAGAAACCACACTACAAGGAAGCAAGGTATTTAGTCAATTTTTGTGGACTGGAAAAAGTTAAAACTATTAGAACTGACTTAAATAACTGATCTATCTTTCCATAATCTCTTCATGGGATTGTTGTCTGAAAAGAATCACAAGAAAACTCTCAGCTCTATCTAGATTTGAGAACTTTGGGGACTAACTTAATCTGTGAAATAGAATAATCTGGGATAAGGAATATTATTTCGATAATATTTTTGATAAATTTTTAATACATCATTTTTTTAAGAAAAGCTACTATACGGTGTATTTGTAGCAACTAAAACTGTCTGTGAAGAGCAGTAAGACACCTATACAGAAACCAGTTTATGGACTACTGCACAGGGTAAATAAAGAACAAAAATATGGGTTCCTGATTTTACCTGTACAACACAAGCATGTCTTATACCGAGTCATGCAATTGTCTATGATGTACCATGTTTGTCCTTCATATGATTGCTCAGTGTTTGTCATCGAAAGAATCACTTCACACTGTGTGTGAATGCATGCATTTTCATGTGCAGTAGAAGACTAATATGTATAACCTAACAGCCCACACAAAGCGTTAATTGTAATTCATCAGAAAGATTTGCAGCAGAGGCTGGGCACTTTTTGGAAAGAAGGAAGTCAAGTATCCTTTGAGAAGTAATCTGTAGCAAACAGTAAGTCTTCAACAAAGCCACAACTGCTCCAGTGACAGACAGGATATTCCTCTTCACCCATTCTTTCTTAATAAAATTCTCCCATCCCATAGCAACAATATTAACTGCCTACAACAGTAAATAGTAAGAATAGAAGAACTACTCTGTTATACTTGGAACTTAGTTGTGGAAGTGCCAAAGGTAGTTAGAAAACTAGGTACTTCTCTTTCTTATGCAAATTGTTAACTTTTAGTTTTACATATTTATTCCTTCAGGGTTTCTAAGATAAGCAACCAATACTAAAGAAATTGAACAATACATTTGGCTATGTGCTATTTTTGCACATTTTGGTTATTTTCATCTACTATGTCTTTAATGGTATTTCTAATGTTATGAGAACAAAGTCCTGTTAAAACACTGGTAGAGAGTTCACAGTTTTACATGTAACCACAGAAGCCCCAGTTATTATCCATCCATATTAATGTATATATTAAGTCTCTGGCCATTCTTATGAAGCTTTGTCTAGACCTCAGAAAAACTTCCTTTCAAGGATCTGGAAACAGAAAAAATTCCTATCAACTACAGCAACAAGTCTTCTCTCATGACCATCCTTATTCCAAATGTTACTAAAATGATAAAAGTAATGTACAATTTAGGCCATTTTGCTGTCTTTTGGGTCCTAAATGCAAAGCAAAAATGCTTAATTAGTTTGCTACCTTGTCATCTGTACAGCAGGACATGTGAAATAACCAGGTAACTGAAAACTTACCTTCCATAGCAGGAATACCAGCAGTGCAAGCATCAGTATTCCAGCAAAAATAGCCACTGCAATGATCCACCAAGGCACTCCTGTATAAAGTGCTACTGGTTTTGCAGGAAAGACGGTGACACGCACCTAAAGGAAAGAAAGTATGTGAAGATAAGCATTTCAAAAGCATCCACGTTTAAGATAAAGCTGCAATTTATACTTTTATTTTCTTTTTCTGACAAGATGTCTTCTCTCATTTCCAAAAGGTTTTTGGAGAAAAAGTTCCTATTGGTATCATTTCAATATGGTAGTGAATTTTGCCAACATAATTAGATGTGAAAAGGTTTGTTAATTCAAAATTCAATTAGAAATCTAATCTATTAGATAGATTTGTTTTAAAATGGTTTATTTTTTTCCAGTCTTTGAGATAAGCTGGAAACATAACAAATGTAACCTATGGCTAGCATTAAATACTGAACCTACCTGAGCCATTTCATTTGTGAGTTTAACATTCTTAGCTGCAGCAGGAACACTGATTGAGGCTCTAACAAGAATGTCTAGGTAGTTCATTTTGGAGTATTCCTGTTCCAAAATAAAGTACAGTTATTAGACATATAACAGGAAAGAACTCTAATCTTTCAAAAATGGCAGGTAAAAGGACTTACTTCTACAAAAGTACTGTTCCACAGTCTGGAACGCAGCAAAATAGACGCCTTGCTGTCAAAACCCTTCAGGGGACATTTTATGTCCACACACCGTGCGTTCACATTGCAGTCCTGCAGTTAAAAATTTCTACATGTAAATAAAAACATCTTCACAAACTGTTAAACTGTCCCCTTCTCCACCAAGATTTAAAATTGGATTATATGCATCATGTTTATGTACATGATCCAAAATCTGTTTGTACCAACATCAATGGGAAAGTAATCACATTTCTATATAGATAGTCATGCAGAAATTCTTTCATAGTTCCCTCTCTATCAGTAGATAATACAGAAGAAATAAACTGGAGAGAGATTTTCTTTCACCCTGCCAAACTCCAAAAAGCCCTGTTAGGAGTGAAGCAGGAGGTATCCATCAAGACCCTAGTTAATGCAGCATGCTTACCAAGGTCTTATATTTTCTTTCTGAGAATAAAGAAAATGCTTTGCTGTCTGTAATCTGCTTCTCTGCCACCTCACGCTTTCTCCTGGAGTTATGGGATTCCTTGGAGAAAAAAAAGTTTTACTATGTTATCATATGTTTGTCTTAATTCTGTTCCCCCATACAAGCACAAACAAAGAGTCTGATTTTTTTGTTCCAAGATCAGCACAAGTGACTTCACTATATAAACCCTATTCACATATACTCATCGCTCACAACAGAATCACAGAAATTTGAGATTAACCAAGAAAAGGTTAACTGCCTTCTTTGACAGGTCAATGGGTTTTTAGACTTATAAAGCTTTTAATGTTGTTTCCATTTTTGTTCTATATATATGGCATTAAAGTTACTGTGCTAATAGAGTAAGAGGTGATATGAAGCATTTTTAACTGCATATTAATTACTTACTAAAAGTTTTATTAACTAATATAGTGATCAAGAAACTGACAAAATGGGTTTAAAATGGGTTTCCATGTACGAAGTCTAATGGTGAAAATTACGACTTCTCCCAAGTGACCTTGAGATTATATGAGAAACAATGACAATGGGGCTCGAGGTTTAGAAAAAATCTTGCTAGGTAGACGTAAAGGACTATGAAACTTGCTTCAGAAATTGCTTTTAGCATATTTCTTGTAAGCAATTAAATGTATTTACAAGCTCTTTCAAAAAAGTACATGGATTTCCCTCGGGTTGGGGAGATGTTTGCTGTCTTTCTTCCATCCAAGAACACAGACTTCAATAATGTTGATGATGTATTAAAGCTAACAGCAATTTCATCCTGCAAAAGCATATGACAGCAGTGCCCACTGCAGCTACAGTCACCATGAGATAGCAGCTGTCCTGTAGCTTACCTCATCAGCTGTTATATGAAGTTTCCTCATAAGGTTAAGAACACATTGTTTGTGCTTTTGGCCATCTCAAGAAAAAAAAATTGTTCTGGAGGCAAGCTCTTACACCTTACTATCACAAGCTATGGTGCTTTAATATTGCACTTATTAGTGAACAGGAGAAGGTAGGGTAACTTACCGCAAGATGCAAAGAATTGATTTCATTCTGTGGTTGACAGGAGACTTTTTCCAAGCCTTTGGAATCTATTTTCATCAAATACAGCAGCCATTTGCCATTACTAATTTCTTTTGGCCACTGAATGTCCAAGGAAGCTGTACCAAATGTTTTCAGTGGCCTGCCCAAGTTAGTTACCTGTTAAAATAAGCATTCTTTAAATTGTTTTTAAGGGGTTTTGTTTGAAAATCAATCACTGTTACTGACTTTGACAACTTTTAAGCATGCAGTTAACAGGAAATTTAAAAGCCACTGAAAGACAGTTGAAACAGAGCATAACAACAAAAGCGTATAGTAAAACTAACACACTTGAATAGCAACTAATTCTGAGCTTGATTATAGTAAGATTAAAATTCACTAACATTAACTTTAAGCTGTTGATTTCTAGAAGTCTGTCTTCATGTAGAACAACAACCACCCTTTATTTTAAGAACTAAGAAATCATTTTAGTTACGTAACTGAGGCAAACTGAAAGTTTATGAGGAACTCTGACACAGAAAGATAACCAACTCCCACTGAAGTAGTTTGGGAATTGTTTCCCAACTTTTTTTTTTCTTAGTGTTATTGCTTATGATAGCAAGTTCTAAAACAGATTTTCTAACTGCTTCAACATTAATACTGTAGTTAAATACACAGAGAAGTAAATGAAGGATTTGACAGTGATGGATTTCCAGAGAATAATCCTAACAAACTACACATAAATACAGAAGGGCTTGAATTAATGAAAAAGCAATTTGCTTCCAGACACACAAAGATTTCACAGAACCAGAATCCTTTCTCTTCCCCTTCTCCTCAACTTGTTAATTAGGCAGAAGACCAAAAGGGTGAACTTAGGCCCACGTGTTCCAACATGGCTCCTGCAGCGTCTTCTTGTGCATGTTCAATTCTGCATGCCATAAGTACACATATTTGCTGTTTGCCTGCATCAGCCAACAGCTGGTCATGTGCAGTTAGACTTCTGGGTTTAAGTTTCCCACCTGTACGGAGTTTATGCTGTATACCTGAATGCACGTGAACTGCTCTACAAGAATGTGTATATCCAGCCTCATTCTGAACAGGAAGTCAGGATTGTGGGACAAGATCCAGCAACTTTTTCAAGTATTCAGACATATAAAAGGAGAAGCTGTTCTTTCGATTAAAATAGCTATTAGAATTAATCTAAATTACTCACTCTGAATTCATATTCTATGAGGTTTCCAATGTTATCTTCAGATTTCATAGCGCTTTCACCAATGATGTTACCTCCAAAATACACCTGAGAAGGCTTAGCCACTCTGTTCAGGTGGGGGGTGGAGAGAGAATAATCAGATTTTAATGAAGTCTGCAGCAAAGGTGCTCTGCCCCCCAGTCTGGTCTACCAACACTTACCCAGTGAGTGATAAAAACAATTCAAGAACCACTTTAGCACTAGCTGTAATTGTAGTCAAAGTAGCCTGAGTGCTTGTTCTACAACAAAAAGGAAACAGCACTGTTGATTTTATCAATTTAGCGGTTTTCACTTTACTATTAAACTGCTTTTATGTATCAGACCAAATAATTAAAAATATTTTTAACTGTATGTAAAAACAGCACACATGCATATGCACAAAAAAAGAAAACTTACGTCTCCAGCTTCAGATTAATGTCTAAGTCTGTCGTATCAACATTAACTTTAGTGGTACTTAAGATCAGATAAAATGTTACCTAGACAGGAAAGAACATCCACGAAATATGTAAATATTTTACGGAAGATATTAATATATGGAGTATTATAGCAACACACCATCAAATTCTAAAGTTAAAAAGACAGATCCAAATCAAATTTCTAGTTATGACACAGAAATTTTGGAAGACTGTAGTCAGGAATCAAATTATGTAATGTGAGTAAAATAGGTGCAACTTACATTGGAGTTTCTCTTGAAAGGATTTCCGAGTTCACAATCTGCTTGAGAACCATTTTGGTTAGCACCACATGTTAGCTGTTTTTCCTGAATAAGTAGAGTATATTTATAAGTAAACATATGCCCAAAGTGTTTAAAAATTTGAGTATCCTTTCTGTTAAAGATACTCACCGGATATCCCCTCATCTCCCTGAATGCAGAATAGGTCAGACTGTCTGGAAAAGTTGCAATTAGTTTAGCTTCGTATGCATCTTCACCATCTTTTTGTGGATTTTTTGCATCAGATGGATTATTAGTCACTGTTATTTCCAGTGCAATATCTTTCTGATCTTTCAGAACAAGCACTGGCATGCCATTTTCACTGCAGAAACAGAATATACAGGGTTCTGTGCATTAGGAAAACAAATGTTTTTGAACATGAAAGTTTGTTTCTTACTGTGGTTTTACCCAAATATAATTCCCTCTATTAATGAAGAACTACTGCAGGAGCATAAACACAAGAATGGTCATAGTTTTTTGTGGCACGCACTGCTAAAGGTTGACAGTTCACAGTAAGTAAACATACTTCCTTTAGGCTTTTTTGTTTTGTTTTGATACCTTCTTTCTAGTATCATCAGCCCTCCAAGGAGGAAGGATGCTATGGGGTGTTGGGGGCCTGTTATGGTGTAACAATTTCTCCATTTACTTCTCTATAAGTGATTGTCTTAAGCTACTGGAATGTAGTACATCATGTTGTCATACAATGAAATTTCATCTCAAAAACAGTTAACAGTACCATACAAGAAACTCCTGCTAGGCTGCTTATCGTTTCTCCAGTGGTTAGTAACCTTATTTTACATTTTAGCCTAAATCTGCACAGTTGTAGCCACTTTACATCCATTTGACTCTGTACCACAACTCTTTTTCTAAAGCTCATCCCCACTCCCCCCCATTTGTCACCCTGACAGACCAGTAGTACACAGGACTGTGTTCGCCAGACCAACAGAACAAAGCTGTTCTAACTCCAAAAATAGAATATAAAAGATATTTTTTTCAGTGCTTGTCAATAATTTGAATTTTAGCAATGCATTAATCAAGGCTTACATTGGTAAATAGGTAAACCTGTCTTCGTTTCCTTCTCTAGTGCAAAACCGGTATTGAAGCTTCAGGTTGCTGTGACATTCATTGTCTTCTCCACATCCTTCTTTTAAGAACTCCACCTAGATAAAACCAAAGCATGTTTTTTGCATGCCACATGATACTAACTTAAAACAAGATTTCTGATGTGCAGTGCATAAAGCATCTACAGGGAACTCAAGAAGTTCCCTGGATAAAGTAAGATTTTAACTTGACTCTAATTCTTGCCTGTCAAGATTTGTTTTTCTTTGTGAGCCCTAGCCCTTGATGCTGATAAATTAAAATTTTATATGTAACTAAAAGGCAGAATTAGATAAAACTTGATGCTTTACCCTTCTAAAAGAGAGGTACACTCCTAATGTGGAAAAACATCCTTAAATCTGATTATTCAATGAGCACTGAGGAAATAAGATCTTTCACCTGAGGCAGGTCATTGATGAAGAGCTCTAATACTGTTAATAGCATCCTAACCATGGAAGAATTAGACTGCACATTATTTGTGATGTGGGATAAGTGTGCATAGCAGGAGATGACACATTGCCGTTTTTATTCAAAAGTATGTTTCCTCCTAAATGTGTTGGTAAGGAAAAACAAACAAAAGCTATATCATCCTCACTTTTTTACAAAAGAAACACAGGACCAAATTCAGAACATTTTCTAAAAAGTTCTTGACAAAGTGCAAAATATAAGCCAGTAGTTACAAAGCCAGAGCCACGCAAGTTATTTCCTTGAAGTTCAGTGACTTATCAAAGTACAGATTTCTAAGAAAATATGCTATTGAAGGCTTACTTTTGCGATCGTTGTTTCAGATCCATTTGAATCTAGAATTGGTATAAGGTCTGGAAGTGCTTTCTCTTTTCTTGTGGATGATGAGCTAGACTCCAGGCCAGCAATTTCAACGCTGACTGATACAGGAATTGGGCGTAGCTTATCTTTTACTATTTCCTGTCAAAACATTTTAGACAGTATAGTTAGCATACAGTGCAGATGAGAAAAAACACTCAAAGATCAGCTTTTGATATACATTTTCAAATACGAAGTAAAGCAACATCTCCTTTGCACCATTTTCCAATCTGAAAACTATTCATTATTTAGAAACCCATCATTTTCTAAAAATATTCAAGAACACAAGGAATCCTAGCCCTACTGTCTTCATTTTCTTCTGGCTTCCTGATCTGATGATTTCACTCAGAGTTAAGAATTACTAGGATTAACAAATGTTAACTCTGGCAAATGAAACTCACGCTACAACAGTATAATAACACTTTCTCTCTGTTGTGTAGGTCCAAGGTTTTTAATTTCCTATGGTCAAAAAGCAACATTGTAGGCTTATTACTCCTGAGCCACAGATAGAGAATTTGTTCAGCTGTTGGAGTAATGTCACTTTTAGGGGCCATTACAGCAGTAAACTAAGAGTGCATACCAAGCTTTCTTGTCATGCCCATTCATCCTGTCCAAAACCTGTGGCTTGAAATTCTTTTCTTAGCCAGTCACACTATTAAATTCTACAACCACTATTACTGTGTTTTCCAGCAACTCTCAGTTTCTGGTGTTTGTTCCCTCTCTATTGTTCTAAATTGTTTCAGCTCTACTGACCTCCAGAGAACACTGCAGTGTCTACAACTTTTATTCATCTTTAAAATAAAGGCAATGGGAAGAAGCAACACATGTGCAGGGAATAGTAAAGTACTACTTAGCTATGGTTTTCTAGCGTTGAAGCCATATATTGCACGTGGTTTTTAGGTTGCATACAAAGGTACCACAAGGCTGAAAGAGCAACACACTTTTATTTAAATGGGTCTAAAAGCAATAAAAAGTGAATTCTCTGCCTTACCTGCAGTACAAGCTTGGTTGTCACACACTGTTTTGAGTTCTGTCCATTTAGGGTTGTAATTGCACTGAACTTCTCAGACTGATGGTCTTTAAACAGTACCCTAGAATGCATGCCTAATTGCTTCCTCTCCTTTTCTGCTTCAAATGTATAGTTGATCTCTATATGAAGAAATAAAGTAGTTTGCTATTAAGGAGAACCTTTGCAGTATTAAAAAAAATGGTTTAATAAAGTCACAGAATAGTGCAGGCTGAAAGGGACCCTAGATATCATCTGGTTCCACCCCCACTCCCTTCCGTGGGCAGGGATGCTACCCACCAAATCAGGTTGCTCAGGGCCCCATCCAACCTGGTCTTGAACACCTCCAGGGATGGAGCATCCACAACTTCTCCAGGCAGCCTGTTCCAGTGCCTCACCACCCTCTGAGTGAAGAAGTTCCTCCTAACATCTGATCTAAATCTCCCCTCTTTTAGTTGAAAAGCATTCCCCCTTGTCCTATCACTAACTGCCTGCGTAAGTTCTCCAGGTATGATCTTACCAGCAGCGTTCTAGAAGACTTTTACCCACTGCTGAATTTTACTAATGTTTCCAGTTGTTTACAAAACTTTCTCCACCTGCACGTTTTGTTCCTCTCCAGTTGAGGGCCAGATACCCTGTACATGTCATGTATCTAAAGGAAACTTACGAAGTCCTTTTAGTCAATAAATTTCTGTTGCTTTAATAAAATTCACAGCTGACTAAAGCAGCTGTAATTGCTGTTGTAGAGCCAGTAGAGGGCTGAGATTAATGAAAAACTTCGTAAATACTCTGACTTGATTCCTTCATTTCTATCTTGTCCCAGACTGCACCTAAGCAGCCAAGCAGGCTTTTGAGGTCAAGGTACATCGTTATTTTAACACTGAAAGCAATAGCGTATAGCTTTCTAGCTATGTCTGCTGAGGCAGGGAATACCATGTTTTGATAGATCTGAACTCTGTGTGTCTTTTAAACATCTCTGTATTCGCCAAGCTAATATAGTGTTCCAAGGCTGGGAATAGCACTAAGCATGCCAGGCCTCAGGAACGTGCAGAGGGGCAGGTGTGAGTGGCCTCTTGGGCCGTTGGAAGGTCCAAGACCCTATTCAAGCACATCCTATAGATTTTACAAGTAATTCAGAAACTCAAACAACACAAGAGGAGGAAGAGGCTTGGGCTTAGAATTCTTCTCATTTCCTCTCAAGATCCTACACAGTTCTCTGAAGTGTAGTAACAGCAGCATTGTAACAACTTAAGAGAAAAAACAGGAGACATCAGAAACTGATGCTTTGCATTTTTAACTATATTTATGACACAATCTTCCAGCCTCCTATTAATACAGAGATCTACTATGTCAGCTGCTGATTGCCACGACATTATATGCATGAATACAAAACACTTTTTGTAAGTGCAAGTCCCCAATGGGAAATAATGCGTATTAATGACATATAAATTGGGCTTTAAAACTATTTTCTAAAGCAGCAGCAGCCTGGAGAGGCAAAATGGTTTTAGTCTGTACGGCAGCCATTTGCTCAACGGCAGTTATGTGACCTAGAAAACTTCAACTGAGTCTTTTACCCACAGAACTTCCTAACACACCAGCATTTCTTTATATGACCCTATGTGCTACTCTAAATACAGATATCGCAATAACTAATTGTCCTTAGTACTGAGTTGCATTTTAAACCTGACAGTTTGAGATGAGTCACTATAATTTAGGTACTATTCTTTCACGATACTCTCAAAATTTATATATATATATAAAACAAAGATTAAAACATACTTGTCTTCAAAACTTACTTATTCGTGGATTTAAATTACTGGGGTTTGCAGTATAATGAAAACATGCTTTCACATCCATCCTGTAAAAAGTGCCAAGAAATTAAAATTAACTTTAATAAGGCATGGTCCAACAGACTGAAAAGTTTTAATAGTCCACCGAATGGTGTTATCACAGTCTTATGACTGTGGTTTTCACACTAGAACTGTCATTTGCTGCTTACTGAACTGAATTACAAAGCAAGGAAAAATGTTTAATGAGCAATTAGTAATAATATTTTCTGACATTTGCTTTTACATCTCTACTCATGAGAAATCAGTTCTAGTTAAGATACTTCAATGTTAAGATACCTGAAGTCGTAAGTGGCAAAGTAACATTCATTTTCAAAAACATGCATTGTAAACAGAATGTATTCCACATGAAGTCTTTAGCACTAGTCATGACAAATTCAGAAAGTCAAAATGACCACATGTAGATACATTTGCTTCATCTGCACAACTGTCATATCCCCTCACCTTAATATAGTCACCGTTTTGTGACACATTTTGATGACAGAAAGCTCAATACACCAATATTCCTGATAGAATAATAGAATAATTTTTAAATTACCATATTTCACTAGGATCCTCAGAGTTCCTTTTCTTTAGATCAAGTTTGTCAGGCTGTACTGTAATGCTTTTCATAATGCTTATGACAGGCCGGGATCTTTATTTGGGGGAAAAATGGGGAAAGAAAGGGGAAAAAAAAGGAAAAGTTTCAGTTAAGATTAATGAAATAATTCATGTGAATCCCAGATGCCCTCTATGCCTGCACTGATTTGCAGCAAAGACAAGAAACATGGGTTTTAGCTTTTGCAGTAGTAAAAAAAACAAAACAGCTTAAAGCTAAGCTAACCAAGTCACAAAAAATGACTACAACAGTGAGTAGTAAATGCCTGACAGGGAACAGGGTATGTTAATGTAATGTTATGGTTATCATTTTATACACATACATAAAACAGGAAATTCAAAGTGATGGTTCCCATACCAATGGTAATTCAGGCCCTGTGAGCAACTGTAGGAACTAAAGTTCATTCAGATTAATGTCCAGAACAGCTTTAATGTGGAGCCTGGATGGCTACGGAAAACAACATTTTTATTTCCTGACTCCTCTCTGCATGTAGACTGCTATCATAATTCAGCTGTGCACTTCTCTTTTCCTTTCTTTTTCTTTTTGGAAGGGACAAGAAAATACAGTTTGTATGAATGTATGAATGAGATAATCCTGTTCTCACGGAAGCATCTAGAGGCTGTTTACATTAGAGCCCAAATAGGCCAGTATGACACCTTCCTCTTTTCAGCAGATGTAACTGGGCAACCACTTTCACTGTCTGCATAGACATGGTCAGAATGGACCAATGTTCATTCCACCTAGTTTGTTCTCTTCCACGAGCAATCTGAGTTGCTTTTGTTGGATGCTGTTTCAGTGTATGTAAGGGCATTACAATTATCTACACAGATACTATATACCTTAGAGATGGCATCATGAAAAGATTGTAGGAACAATCATTCTGTAGGAACTTTCATTCTGCCTGAAAGGTAGAGTTGTTTTCATCCGCAAAATTCAGATAACCAATTTCAGAGTTTTGCCCCTCTCCTTTGGGGACCTGATAATAACCACCACAGCCTTGAACTTCATGCAGGATTCACAGCTCTAAGGAAGAGGTAGTCTTCCTCCTGCTCATTACCAGTGTTTCAGCTTAACAGTGCATTAAAAGAAGACCAGAGGTCTGTAAAGGACCACATCATCATCGTGGTACATCCTAATTAAGGCATGTGCTACAGAAATCCACAAGGATAGTTTCCTCAGGGCTTCCTCAATGCTGTTTCATCGACTCCGCCACAACCTCAGCAAGGCAGTATGCCTCACTGCTTTCAAATCCTCAGCTACAGAACTGACATTCTGCTTTGTTTTGTTCTACCTTCAGCAAAGCAGGATTTGATTTATATAACAGCAGCAAGATAAAGCTCTAGCAAATATATCAATTATCTTCTCCTTTCTTAAGGCAAAGGAATTATTTATCGCTCAATTCAGACAAATCAGACGTGGACGTCCAAGTGAGTTACCACAGGGCAAAGCTAAGGTACAGATTTACAACAGACATCAACACTCCACATTAACTGTCCACGTTCACCCTCATACCCTGTGTTAATTGTGAAGTAGCTTCTCAATGAGAAAAAGTAACAAACCAGTTTGTGGTATTTTTTTCCCAGAATTACTAATTTCTAGAATAAAAAATTTACTCCAGGCAAAACAGCTCTTTTGTTATTTCTATGCATTTTGTTTTTAAAAACTAAAAATCTTGGTGTAATTAGTTACAGTCCTATATATAATACCTGAACACAGATACAGAATCTGAAAGGGAACCAACAGCAATATCAGGGTAGGAATTTTTATCCAGGTCCATGTTTCCAGCAATAGAGTAACCAAAGAAATTGGTGCCTGTTTTTTCACCATCAAGAATCTAAAGAGCAAACAGATTGAGGGAATTCAGACACTGAAAAGCTATAAAAGTAAAATACTTAATAATAAGTGAACATCATTGTCTTACAGCTTAGAGAGAAGAGAGAAAAAGAAACAAAACCTATATGTTCAGGTAAATTACACTAAAGTTCCAAGATGATTTGCTGTGTATAGAAATTTTGCCTATCTTTTTTTTTAGTACTATTTAGACAGTATAGGCACTTGAAACTAAATAAGTATTCTAGAAAATATTCTTCAAGTATTCCAGAAGGTATAATTAAGTTCCCTTCTCACCTTGCTACCTGAACATAGTGGTCCTCAAGAGGGGAAAAAAAAAAAAAAAAAGAAAAAAAAAAGAGAGAAACACTTTTTATTTAAAAACTAAGTGGAAAGTCATGAGAAAAAAAATGAAGAAAAAAATTATCTCCAGAAGAAAAGGAGAAAAATATGTATAGTTATTTTCAAAGCAAAAACTCTCTACTAATGTGATTGTTCTATCTGAATCAAGAGCAAGGAACTATTATTTCAGAAATCCCATAATTTCTTTCCAAAAAAAAGAAAAAAGACTTATGCATCTATGTATTTTTTTCCCTTCTCTATATCAATGGACTCTCCCAGAAACAAAACATGAGAAATCAAGAACTCCTAATCCTTCTGGTCAGCAGTACAATCTTTGAAGGGTCCCGTAACTTTTCTGCATACCCACCACCCCACTAATAATAGTGGAAAGGCTGATGATAGGTAAGCCCTGCCACTCCTAGTTTTGTGCAAGAGTAATTATGTACAGTAAAAGTTACTTTGTTACCTGTGCTGGTTTTGTATTTATTCCATTCTTAGATCCATGATAAATGTATACTTTGCCAGAACCGTCATATGGAGCCCCTACTGCAATATCTGTTGAAAATAAGTTACAGTATCTAAATAATTCTTACTCTTTGTGCAGTTTACAATTTTGATATAGATGTTCTAAGTCTGGCACTAGCAAAAAAGTCACATACATTCTTATTTTAGTCAATTTTCACTCACCTGGATATCCATCCTGATTAATGTCCCCAACATTTTCAACTGCAAGACCAAACATTGAGTCAGTGGTTCCATTTAAGCGAACAGGTTTTACTCCTTCCCATTTGCCTTGTTGGTTAATGTAGATGTAAACAGCACCACCGATATCTCCACTTCTGTCAAAATACTGTGGGGCTCCAACAACAATGTCTTGCCATCTTAAAGAAGGAAAAAAAGTGGTGCTTTTACTGAAGAACTGTAAAAGGAAATAGTAAAGACTGTAGTCTCAAGGTCAGCTAGCCAAAGAGCTGCCGAACAATGATTAAAAAGTACAAACTATTTCAGCAGTATCAGATGGCAGCAGATCCACTGAGACTGCAAGCAGGCTATACTCCCTTTGTGGCATACAAGTATCTTCTCCTTAGGCCTTCTTTGGGTATGAAATTTATTTCTTATTTGTTTACAATGATTTTTTAAATTTAAATAAAACTAATTTCTATAATTAAAAACACAGACTGTATTCTGCCTGATTCTCCTATATGCTCACCATTTCCTGCAGCAAAACATTTAAGATTGGACTTGGCGTTCCTTGCATTTCAAATGTGAAAACCAAAGCAGAAATAAACCAGACTGCCATCCTATATATAGGAAGAATGAGTTAACCAACGTCATACCCATCACTGTTGAGATCCACAACAGCAACATCATAACCAAAAGAAGAAGCCAGCCCTTCTCCTTCAAACATGTGCTCCAGTGACAATGCCCTCTGATTTTTCTCTTTCTTCAGTAGAACAACTGCTCCACTGTGGTTGGCTCTTGGTGCACCAGACACAAAAGTCATCTCATCTTGGGAGACAATTCCTTTACCAGAGTCCAAAGAGAAACCTTCAACAGAGAAAGGAATAATATATATATATATATCTCATATGTGTGTGTATTTACATATACAAATATATACATATATAAACAAAAAAAATAAAGACTTGTATAAAATAAATTCCCCTACTATATTAAAGTGGTATATTGATAGAAGTTTTGTCTAAAACAGAATATGATATACTAGGAATTCTGTGTTTCTATTTGAACTGGTGGATGCATGTTTGTGTGTCTACACTCTTCCATATGTTACATTTAAGTATCTCCCCCACAAAACATATTGCTTCATTACTCACTGAGATCTACATTTTACAGACAGCAAATAGAGGATCTCTTTTTTTTTTTTTTTAAACATACCAGCTTAGAAATGACTTAACATTACCACTTGAATATAGCTTGACTACTTCACCTCCAACAAAATTATAAAATTCCTAAGTACAAGTCAGTATCATTCCATTGCAAACATGCAAAATGTACTGTACAAGCATTATATTGTACAAGCATTATATTAATGATTTATACAGTATTTGAGAATCACCTTATACAGTAATGGTGAAATTGGCAATTTCGATTTAATGCAGCTCTAAAGCACACGTTTGAATGAATTTAGTCCCAAGTATTCTTTGTTAAAGCCAAAGGATTTAAAAATACATGAAAAACTGAGTTAAAAGAATATAAAGCATATACCAACATAGCCAATAAAGACCAAAGTAAAATTAAGCACATTGCAAGGAAGAAAATACCAGCCAGCAGATAGTAATCGCCCTCCTGAAAAACTTCACCAGTACTATTGAAATTCTCAATTACAGCAGTTCACAATGAGACGGTTTCAGAAAAAATCAGTAAGAGTCCACTTTGTGGGTGAGATGAGAGGGTTTGGAGAAATGCATCACAAACCAGCCAGTTTCTGAAGCCACCTTATTTTACAAGTTACTCTTCATCTGAATCCCTGCCTGTCACATGCTTTTACTTGCAATGTATTTGAAATGAGGAGGGATGGAGGGGAGAGGATCATGTCAAAGGTCTGGAGATTATGTTTGACCAGATGGTGCCACCTCAGGTGGTCACAAACCTAAGTAGCTATTCATCGTTATATCCACTGATTTGTCAACCTGTATGCTGGGAGGCAATGTTTTGTATACAAACTGATCTGGATGAGTATCAGATACAGCTGTCAGAAATAGAAGACCTGTAAACATATGAGTGAAAGATTGAAGAGAAAAAAATAAAGTAGTTAAGCAAAGCAAGCTAAAACCATGTATAAAAAAACATGTTCCTCTGTCTAAACAGAGGAACAGCAACATCAGCAAACATAAGCCTTGCCTGGAAGTAGTTTTGTTTTCAACACATCAAAGGCAGCATTTATATTTAGGAAATAAATGCAACATTACATTTATTATGAAACTGCAAACATTCAGTACAGTAAGACCTATACACATGCACGCACTTACAGTAAACTGCTCATAGCAAAAGAGACCTCTACAGCACTCCTCTCCTTACCAATTCTTCTTCCACACAAAAAGGCTATCAGGATGCCTTTCTAATATAAGCTCTTACAATTTTCTTTTCTTTTTTCCACATAGTATTTACTGTTCGTATCTAACTGAAGTTTATGTTCTAACAGACATTAGTTCTAAGATACCTCTTTTCTCAGCTTGCTTTTACCTTTTATATTAGCAACACACTTCCCATCTGTTCAACATTTCATCATTAACACAGAAATTCCAGTTTCAAGTTACCAAAATTTTGCATGTTGCCTAAGCCAGAAGTACTGGATTAATATACCACAGAAACCTACAACAGAACAGAAACGTTCTCTATACTTTGCACTTGAAGTATTTTCAAAAATGCAGCGTAGCCTTTTCTCTGCACTGATTTATCTCACTGGTGTACAAGAACATTCATATTTGTGGTTTTGTGTTTGCACAAAGTGCAAGAGACTCTCCTCTGCAACACGTGCACAATTAAAATACAAACACTACTTATGTTACAGTATTTTAAAAGCCTGCAAAAAGGCCACTAGGGTTTTAAAACCTTGAGGAATTAAAACAAGAGCAACAACAAATTGCACTCGCATACCAGGACAGAGAAACTTCAAGTTGCATTGAGAAACTCAAATTTGGTAAACCTTCCGATACCACATGGCAGAGACCTTGTGACTAAGGATTACTGATGTATGCATGGTACTTACCATTTCACAGTGATTACAATCACTCCCTCAGAACGTGTAGGTCCTCATCATAGCTCTTAGATCTCCTATTCCATTAGCAGCAATTCTAGGTACCTCAGCAGAGTACCATCTTACACTTAAAACTGTCCCATAAATGTGGAGGGAGATGTGCATTATCCAAAACAGTTAATATCTCACAGGGTCCATACATGAATGGCTTTCTCCTCTCATTCCATATTATTGCATTGGGTTGGAATCACAAATATATAAGAAGCCTAAAGAGATTTACCATAGATACTTTGTCCTACCTAAATAACTGTTAGCTGGAACAGGAACTAGATTCTTATCTTGGCGGCTCTCATCACCAACTTCGTAAGGCCCATCATCAAAGATACCCAGATCATAAAATGTCTGATTCTTTTGCTCTGCACGAACCACCCCTGAAGAAGTGAAATGATAAAATAAAAGCAAATGAATGGTAAGGGAGAAAAATAATAGATAAATAAATGGTTCCCAACTAGCATTAATTACTATGAATGAGATGGCGACTACTGTTTAAAGGAGACAAACACAGAATAGCACACTGGCCTTTCAAAAGGCCATGAATTTTTAAGTTCTACCTGTGTGACAGAACCTCATGCTACTCCATGGAGATGCCATGCAATGATCTGGAAAACATGGGATACTAAGACAATTCTCAACAAAAATACAGGACCACCTTTGGTCATGAACCACCACAGTGCCTAATTTCATAAAGCCTCTCTTAAAAGGGAGATAAATACAAAAGAATTTTAAAAAAAAAAAAAAAGAATTTTACTGTTGAATTATGGCAAACGCTGGGGATATAATTAGAAAATATTATGGATATATATTTCTTGTTTATATTGATAATACTAATTGCTCAATAAAATGTGTGCTTCCCTTTTACTGACATGCATATTTAACATTTTGGCAAATACTAACATGTATTTCCATGATACGAAAGAGTACTTATGACTGATACGCTGTCAGAGCACTTCTCTGCAATTAAGGTAAAGCTCTGGACTCAATATGCTGTTTCAGCTTGGTCAGATTGTGTTGACAGGAACAGATATGTGGAAGATTACGACTTCAGGAAAGTACACCTTGTGCCAGAGCTTAACTCAAAGATTTTGCATGGTTCATATAGCAGGCACAGGTGTATGAGGGAAGAAATTGTAATGGTTCAAGCATCAGATGTTCTGAAGGCATGAAGTACTTACAGCTGTTGATGTAATGAAGTGCAAAGGGAAAAATGACTAAGAAAAAAGGCAGGGAAGGCCACTTACATGCTTTTCAATATAAAATAATGGAGAAAAATCTAACTTTTTTCCCCCTAAGTTTTTATCTCCTACGTGATACAGAGTCCTTGTCTCTTAGTCAAACAAATTATCCACGGAATTTTACTTGAGTAAAAATCTAATAATTTAGATACAAATGTGTGTAGCTTTGGTCTGTTATCTTCCTGCAGTCCTCCGATGTATAATTTGGGAAGCACTCCTATCCACAGATTTCACAAAGAATTAAGAGGAGAATGCTGAAGGATAAACAAAGATCTCAGTACAGCTATCTAACATTTGCTCAAATGCAGAAGAAAAGATTGGTCAAATAACTTTAAAATAATTCAGTAATTTGGTACAGTGTATAAGTCTCAAAGCAAGCCCCCAGTCCTATCATAAGATTATGACTAATAAGGGAAAACACTGCTGTACATACTAGAAAAGTTCTATATCCGTTCATATGTAATCCATCAAAGGTATTTAGAGGAACTTCAGTAAATTACTTTTATATAGGAGAACAGCATCTTGTCAAAACAGGGTAAAATCATAAGGTCCCTATTAGGTTTATTGCCCCTTCCCTCCCCCAGAAGGAGAAAAAAAATAACAATTGAACCTTAGGATACAATATTTGCAGAAAATCTAAGAGGAAATAGGAAGGAGGTGTCTAGAGTTGGCAGGAAGGAAGCTAGATCATACCTTTCCAATTGTAAGTGCCTGGGGCACCAAACACAATATAATGATAGTCTCTAGTAAAAGTAGCAGCAACACCTTGCTGACAGGAACCAAACTTCTCATGGCCTCTTAAACGACCATCACAAAAACTCCACACTCCATTATCCATATCATCCTTAATAGTGAGATCCTGGCTCAGCACATAGCACCTTCCAATGATATCCCGGGTTTCCTGCACTGTGTTTACATACTGCCTTTTTTCATAGCGATGTGCACATGTCTGCAAGATAGAAGAGATAATAAGTGATGATTTCTGTATGTTTGTATGCAAATTAACAAAGACTGATCTCCACACGCAATACTTCATGGTAGCAAAGCTGTCAATTTCCTTGGGGACTCATTCATGTTGCAGAGCAGAGTCCAGTGTTCCCTACAGGCAACATATGCAAAAAGTTAGACTTCTTTAAAAGACGTTTAGATGTAGCCCTTAGTGATATGGTTTAGTGTAGGACTTGTTCGTGTTAGGACAGAGGTTGGACTAGATGATCTTAGAGGTCTCTTCCAACCTAGACGATTCTGTGTGATTCTGTGTGTGTGATTCTGTGGACACAAGTCAGAGCAACCGCTTCCTGGTCAGAGAAGGCAGCATGGTTCTGTCTCTCTTCACTGTGGGACTTAGGACTTTTAGCCCTAAAACCTTCACTGATACCTAATTCCTCTTTTTGAGAAGCGGGGGAAGAACAACACTATCTCTCATAAGAAAGTGGCTGTCTTCTCACAGCTCTAATAGTTAAATAACTTAGGTGCTTGCACAAGACATGAGGAGCTGGTTTAACTACCATCCACCTGACGCTGTTCAAAACTTACCCCTTACAGAAAAGTGCCATAGGTAGGATGCTGAAAGGTTTTCTATGGAAGGGAGGGAAGGAGGAGTTGTTCCTAATTCCTATGGTTGACGTTCCACTATGGGATAACCGTCACTGGGATGGAGAAAAGCAGCATAAGTGAGCATAAACTGTTCTTTAACCTAGGTGTTAAGACTGTTCACCTGGGAACAGGGTTCTAATCAGATATGTAACACGAGCAATGAATAGCCACCAGGCTGAGTGGCATAACCACCAAACCATTGTAAAGAGGTGGAATAATCAAACCCCTTTGCCAGCAGCACTTCTTGCAGATATACATGTAATAGGTGTGTGAAGAACACAAGCATGCCAAGTTTCTCAGCTGACATAGAAATTCCTTTCAGCTCCTACTAGGGCTTAAATATTAAGCAGACACCTAGCCGCTCCACACTGAGTGCACTGCATTACTCCTGGCCATGCTGAGAATTATCACGTACTGCCCAGCTGCATGGTGACCTTCCGGCTGCCCACAGGTCATCTAATAAGCACATTTTCCACTTAAAAAGAAAAGTTCCTTCTCAGAGAAATTGCATCACAGACAGGATGGCATTAGCTGGTAAGGAATGATTAACAGTTCCCCTTCCAATTGCTCTCCCCGCCTTGGGTTCTCAGTCAGACTGGAGCAAGATATTACTGACTCTACATCCTTAAATAACTCCAGAGTTGCACCCTAAAGGAGCTTTGCTCCAGTTTTCGAAGCAGTGAGGCTAAGCTGCAACGATATAATTAGACGGAAAGCTACACTGCACACCCATTTTATGACGTAGCTGGTATCCTGCAGCACCATGAAAGAACTATTAACATACAAAGATAACATTATCTGGTAAATCCCCAAAGCTTTTTCTCTCTGTGTTGTTTAAAAAGCTTGTGTCATTACTTGTACAAACTCTTACTGCAGCTACTCTCACTTTTAAGTCCCAGTGCAATGGCCAGAGCTACATTAATACACAGGAGCGACTCAGCCAAATACCCTCATTAAAATTTAAGTAAGGCTGATAATTCCAGACAACAGGCTGATGATAGACTGCTACTTTTCAAACTTTATCACACTATTTTCCCCTATTTCTGTAGTAAGTGGTATTTAAAAGAAACAATATATGACACAAATAAAATTGGACACCCTGAAAATAAAACATCCTATATTGTTACCAAGATTATAAAGGAAGGCTAACTCAGAGTTTGAAAAATAATTTAAAACTTTTACAATCTCGAGGATCTTATTTTGCTAGGGAGACATTTAAGTCCTTAACTCTAAAAATCACAAGAGTACAAGAAAAGAAATTACCTTTCAGAAAGCTGCACAGAAATGTAGACCGTTCAGAACATTCACTGTAGACCCAGAATGTTTTTGTAAGTTATTCCTACAGACTTACCACCACATTTCCTCCTGGCCCCTGACTTTGGACAGTTACACCCATCCATTGGTCTTCTTTACTCTCTGTCCTCGGGTCAGCTGCAAAGCATCACAATACAGTTTCAAATATTAAGTTAACTTTTTTGTCTCTGTAAGGAGCTTCATACAGTACATAAGACAGTCTACAGGTGGCAGTGTCTGCACATTTTATCACTGATAACATCCATTTTATTAAGCACTTCTAGCACATTATGTCCTGTCCCATCAATTTAGAAAACATCCAAATCTAGCCAAATTTATGCACCTTATGCTACTTTAGCAATTAAGCTACAACTTATTCCAATGCAAAGTAAGTTATGTACAAATCCATAGAAGTAACTTACTGACACACTGTCTGTGGAAAGGACCCCGTCAAATAAGAAAAATCCGACAACTGTTTCAATCCTAAACAGAAACACTGAAGAACTTACTTTCCTCATCAAATACGACACGTGTGCAGCGTGTATTTGAAGACGTGATGTCACAGCTGTACAGCCCTCCTGTTCTGTTGGCTTGTTGGGATGGAAAGGCTTTTTCCCGAGGAGCTCCAACCAGCAATCTGTAGGGAAAGAGAAATCATTTCAAGGGATCTGCAGAGGCAATATTAGAAAAGAAGGCGGCAGCAGAATCAGGAAAATGCTTTCACCATGTTGCTGGAGGTTTGATGTGCAAACATTTGGAGATGGAGGAAAGGATACAGTGAATACAACTGCTTTCGGACTCTCTTCTAGTTTTACACCAGTCCTGTGCCACCATCCCCCATGAGTATTATCACAAAATAACCAGTAGACATCTTTATTTGCTCAACAAGAGTTTTCAGCCAAAAAATTAGTACTTCAGATATTTTTCTTTGATGAGTCACACACATGCAAAGCACAGCAACCTCTCAACTTGCTAACTGAAACTAATAACAACCAGCATGTAATAACAGCACCACAACTTGCAGAATGTAAAAAAAGAAACATCCCAGTCAGCTGAAAAAAAATGAGGATCTGAGAACAGTGTATAGATAGGTACAATATAGTCGGTACAACGTACGGATAGATGGATGGAAGCTGAACTGGACTTTCTGTGCTTACTAACATTGGCTAAAAAAAAAAATCCATGAGATCCAGAGATGAGATCTCTGCCATTACAGTGTAAGTGAGGGCAGAGCCTGGACTACTGCTGGATCCACAAATCTCAAAGAGGAACTTGGACCCTCTTTAAGACTTAAGCTGTAGAGTTTTGCTCTTGAGAAGTTTCTCCACATGCTTTATATCACCTGTGGGGCAAAGCACACTATTGTACCTCAGAACATTTTTTGTCATTGGTTTTTAAACTAAAAACAAGATACAGATTTGTTCATATCTAACCTACACCAATACAAATATTTTTCTTATTATGAAAACATTTACTTAGTGTCACTAAAGTAATAAGACACAAACCAAAATTGATGCATTATGAGAAAACACATTTTTTAAACAGAAAGTTATATGTGTATTGCG
Organism: Anser cygnoides; assembly: GCF_040182565.1. Lineage (NCBI taxonomy): Eukaryota > Metazoa > Chordata > Aves > Anseriformes > Anatidae > Anser > Anser cygnoides. The sequence goes on from NC_089878.1 coordinate 20,653,780, forward strand.
AAACAGCCATTTTTTTTCACCACTTTTATATAAAGAAATCTCTGTAATTTGCCCTCACGAAGGTGACCCCCACTTGAATGATGCAACTTCCAGATAAAACATTTGCTTTTGACGGACATACATACAAAATCAGGACACACAGTTCGGGTGGATTTTGGTTTGAAGTGCTTCCTTCTTTTCCCCCTACATATGTCTGGCATGTTTTTCAAAGATTTCTTCGGAAATGTAGCATTCATCGCAAGAGTGTTTAATCCAAACAAACATGCTTTTGGAAAGGTCATTAATAACTTCATTTTCTAATTTTGGCAATAGTGCATTTAACTCTAATCTCTTAATTCTTTTGCAAAGAATTAGTTTCTGAGCTATTCCTAATGTGGGAAAAGGTATATTTTCTCCTCAGTTGTTACCCCTATGGAAAGACAGATGACACGGGCTTTTTTCTCTTTTTCTTTTTTCTTCTCATTTTAAATGTTAACAACCAGAATTTTAAGACAGCAGAGGCACTTATTTCCTAACTCAGAAACTTTTATTATTTATACTTTTTTTCATTCAAAACCCAGGGAGTAAAATGATGCAGCAAATTTCACTTACAGAAATTTGATCAGAAACCTTTTGTTTCAACATTCTGAGCACAACTAAAAACTTTGGTCTTCTGTAATTGAAATACTTCTTTTGGTTAAATTCACCAATCTACATACTACTGATGGCAAGAATGCTAGATGAAGAAAATTAATATCCTGCTCTTTCCTATGGGACATCTATTCCTATGGGATAATAGGATATTATATCCTCCCCCTAGCTAAATGATATTTTTTATGACATACCATGACAATATGACCATAATCTTGATGACAAAGGGAAGACTTGTAGAGGCATGAGGGATAAACAGTTTAGCCAACAGAAGACAAAATGCAAAGATGCCACCTGACAAAAACCAGCCACAACTTGCTACAGCATCTCAGACACCTGTCGAGGAGAACAGATGAAAAATGCAATGCTTTAGCCTTTGCTACGTAGAGGTGTCAATACAACTACACGGAAGTGTCAATACAACATGATCTCCAAAGGAAATGTTACCTTAGATTTTTCCCTGTGCCCATACCACAAGCCCAAATTTCAATTTTATTATTTTCCACTGTAAAAAAGGTAATTCAAAGCAGACTAATTTAAAACCCTCCAGTCTTCAAACAATTTTTGTCAGGAATCCTGTCATTAGTCTTCAAGGCTCACTAAACACAAAAATCTCGAACCCTGCTAGGTACCTCACTGCAAGTCTTTACACAAAACAATCCAACAGTAGCACATGCTGTGAAAAAACTCTTGCAAAGGAGTAGATCAATTCAGTTAGATACTAGGGTAAACACTAACATCTATTTTCAAGTAGCAGCTAAAGAGGTATTAAAAAGTGGAGTACCTCATTTGCACTTTGCTACATACCTGCCCCAAGTGCCACTGTAGAGTGGACTAAACCTACACTTCTAGGTTCTGCCAGACAAATTACTAAAGAAGATGAGGATTAGACATTATTATCAATATTATTAGGAAATGTGAGTAAGAAAGTCACATTCATCTAATCTTTCACTGAATAAATCAAGTAAAACATAGAAATCCTTTGTCAAGCATATTTATACTTGTGACCAATGGAGCTGCTGTTCGCCTTTCCTACTGCTCAAGAGTTAATCTTAAAAAAAAAAAAACTATTATAGAAGTCAAATGACTTAATTTAAAACTAAGGGCATGGGAATGAGAAACTATGCACAAAAGCACAAAGCTAAGGGTGTATGACATGGCTCCATACACCTTTGTGATTTTCAGCATGCCATCAGCAGCCCAAATGAATCAGATTATGCACTGCCTGTAAGAGCTGTGCTATGTGCTCAGCTGAGTCCTTCCAGACTGAGGACACATTCCAGTAATTACTGTATTGTTACTAATTCTGCTCTGTTTTAATAGAAGAATTTTAATCAAGTTTCAGCTTATTGTGCCAAAAGGCAGGTTCAGTTCTCCTGCAGCTATGCACGTTCCATTTTAGCCTTCTCTGTTGCAAGCAAAACCTCTTCTGCAAAAGGAAAGGGAGAAGAGGGGGATGAGGAGGTGCCTTCCTAGATATCACCATCTCCTTATATTAGCAGATGAAACACTGAAATTAAAGCCAAGGAACTTCCTTTGCAGATGAAGACTGGCAATAGTAAGTTCTTCATTTTTCCCCATCATAATATAATCATAATATAATTCCTTTTATTTATTTTAACTTCTCTGTTATGGTGTGCATGGGCTACACTCACAACGTTGTAAGGCCTGAATGCCCCAGAAGTCAGGCTCCAGAATCCATAATGGTTGAAAGACTGCCGAGCCAGTTGGAGATAAATACCCCCAAGACTCCAGAATATGGACATTTTACTGAGTTTTCTATCCCATGGCAGGGTTCTTTTATTACTATGCAGATAAAAGAAGCTCAGCCATACAACATACTGACCGTAAATGCTTTTCAGCACCAGTTCCCATTGGAGTCTGAGCTTTTTAGGAGCCAAAAAGCAGACCAAAAAAAATACTATTCTTCATGTAAATTACAGAATCAGATGCTTCTTATTACTTTAATCCTGATTTTCCCCATTTATCTTGCTTAAATACATGCTATAAACTGATTAGATTTTCCATGAGCGTTAAGTGAACTTCTATTAATATTTCATTACGTTACCCCAAATAAAAATGCCACTTCTGTAGATTAAAAGAACTGTCTAACAAGTGACACTGCTGAAAAATGCAGAATCTCTCACACCCTGGCACAATGCTACAATGCTCTTTAACTCCAATTATACCCCATAATTAAAACACACACTTTCCAATTTCAAACTAAAATTCTAATGTCAGACCAAATACACCAGTCCTGTTGCTCTATTGGCTAGAATTAGATTAATTATTGCTTTCTCTTAATTACCTCTATGGAGACAGTGGTAATAACTGAAGTCCCACTGACAATTATGAGCATCTGCTGGCTGCCAGGGACAGATTTACAATCCCAGATTCGTGGCCAAACTTGAGATAATCGCACAGGTAGAGCTCCAGGCCTGCACACCATGCCAATTTAACTAATGCACGTCAGTGAGAGGCAGTTTTTGCTCAGGTGGGCTGTGCATGCCTCGTGCAGATGCTGCATAACCACAACCTGCCGCCGGGACAGGCCTGAGCCCTTGCAGTGGGACCGGCGTTGTACCACGGCCCCCAGCAGTACCCCCACCTCACCACAGCACCCTGCTGCCTTGCACCTGGGCGAGACGGCTGTGTCTTCACCAAAAACAGCCCAATGGAGGTATTAAATCCAAAGCAAAATACATCAGAAACAGCTTTCCATTTTAACAAGCAATACAGAATACTAAGCAGTAGGGTGCAGATCCGAAGTCCTCTCAGCTTTCATCGGTAACTTGTGAAGTGTAGTAGCTGGCTGTGGCTGCAATATCCTTCTCGGGTAATGAAAACAGCAGTGGGACTTGGAGCAGTTTCTGCTCACAGCTATCTCAACTCCCTCCAGTACTGTCCATGAAACCACCCCTTGCTTCCTAAAGGAAAGCTGCAGTTAAGGTGAGAAAACCATATCAAAGGCAACACAGAAGACCTCCAAGCTCCTTCAAGTTTTCCTCTCACTCTGCTGCAAGGAGTTCTTTTCCTCACTTACAGCCTGGAACTTCCTGAGGACAACGTACAGTTTTCACAACATACTTCAAAGAAGAAAAGCTGTCAGCAATTCATTGCAATACCTCTGGAACAAACACTAACTGAAAAGAAAACAAGTCAAAAGGAAGAAGAATATCTTTCAACATTTTTGGCAAGAAAATCTTGTTCATCAAAGGAAGAGGCTTCCATTGAGTAAGTTACATTTTGATTTAAACAAATACAAAAAAATACCATGATCTACACTGAGCCCAGCTACTCTATCTTCCAAAGCTTTCTTCATTCCTTAAATTCCTTTCTTTTCTGCGGTGTCTTCTGCCCCAAACAAGGCAGCCCATCTTTGCCATCCTTTCTTTAAAAGTAGTAGCAATACATTAATAGTGCCAGCTCTGAGCTTTAACAGACTGGAGCAGAAATCACTGACAGTGTTTCCTGGGTAACTAACCATTAGCCATTTCCACAAATAGACAGAATAAAATAGTCAGTGGTGTAAGTAATTTCCAATTTTGCAACCTTCGTTGAGCACAAATGTCCAATTTAAGGTTGCTATTCTCAGATAACAATGCTGCCACTGCAGACTCCGCACTTCATTGTGTTTTCAGAAAGACTCCATCAACACAAGGGGGGCGAATCTGGAAAGCGATGAAGCTAAATGCTATGAAACTTCTTCCACTCCTGGCTAGACAGATAGACTCCTGCATCCTTTTTCCTCTCCCACACACTCTCCCAGAGTTTCATTCTGTTGATCGAAACAAAGAAAGTAGAGCAACAACCACTAACTCATATTTGGATTAAATTTGTGCTACCAAATCACCAGTCCCACTGCCTAGATATGTACCCAATGTTTAAAACCTCCAGGCAGAGACCACTGCTCTCAATGCAGACATCTAGAGTGCCTTCCACGGGATGGATTTCCAGTATTCGAACTTTAGGAAAGAGGAGGATGGAAACATTAAAACACAGAGTGTTTCAACATAACTGAAGCCGGTCAATGGGACAGACACTGCATTTAAATCCAGCTGGCACCACCTCTGCTTTGTGCCTGGATCTGGCTTCTACCAGTAGTAACACAGACAAGACAGGAACACCATGGACTCATTAGCACAGAGATTTCCCTCCACATACACAGGCAGTTAATGGGAACTGGAGCCAAACCAAGGGATCAGGCTTCTCAAAAAAAACATCCCTCCCAGCAAAACGCAGCCAGAAACTGTGTGAGTGGGGAGCTTGTTCGCAATGCTTTTTACAGAGATACCCATCATTCCCAGGCTGCTATTAACAGCTATTTTAAGTGACAGATGATTCTCCTAATCTGCTACTCCACAGTTACATTTTCCTACTACCAATGCAAAGCCATGGCCAAGGACACCATCAATCTCTGTTGCCCGGAGGCTTGGCATTTAAAGGATTGTGATTTTCATTTTATTAGTTCAGCCTTTTTCAGGAAGCAGATTACGACAGGAGCTAGGAAAAGAAGCCAAAAGCAGCACAAGGACCAGGGCAAGCTACAAAGCAAAACTGGAACTACAAAGCTACCTGTTGTTTTGGAAAGGCCACTAATTAGTGACTTTCTGAAGTCACATGGAAAAATAAACACTTTCCCCTCACAGTCAATAGCTCAGTCTATATGGATTTTTTTTCTGGCGGATCTCATTTACATTGGTAGAAAGCATTTTTTCCCTAGAAAAAAAATACAAGAAACGGTCTGTTCTGTTCCAAAGTCCTATTTCAAAATAGTTTTCCATTTTGTACACCACTGTCTTGCTATAACTAGGAGATGCAACACATTCATTATGTCAAATAGCATGTGAAAACTGTATAATAATACAGTTTTAATTTCTCCCTTACAAACTGTATTTTCCCCCAGATTTGAAAGAATGAACAATGTCTCATGCTAGGAACAGACCTGATACCATAAGTGATACCATAAAAAAATTATTAGATTGTTTTATAATTAATCTGTGATAAAATTATAAAAGACATAGTGTTAAAAGGGATTTTCACCCAGATTTTGGAACGTCGTGGTGCTGCCTGTTACTGCATGAAATCCTCTTAGTAATATGGAGTTTAACTCAAGAAGTGACAATGTGCTGCTTAAGGAAATGAACTTGGAGTCAAGGTCCTGGCACTCAGCTCCCAGCCCAGCCATTGCTCCCAGCCACCCTGTCCACATCAGGTGCAAATCCATGTAAATCCCACCGTTGTCTGCAAGCAGCTACAGTGCACTGAGGTGCAACAGCAGAAAGACAAGCTAGCAAGAGTGGCTACAAGAAAGCAGTAGTAACCCAGCCGTCCCAGCTAATGCAAGCACATTCCGAGTCAATTTTCCATCCCTGCTGCTCGCTGCTGTTTCACACACCTTCCCCACGCTGGAATCTGGCTCTTGTGCCAGCTACCACCCAAAAAAAGGGCTTCTGGTCCAGCATTGCCTGAGCTCCTCCAGCAAAACAGGCTGGTAAAGAAGTGGCTGCTGCCACCAGGCATGCTCACTCTACAGGCTCTGGTACTCAGGAATTACTATCTTCTATAACTGGGCTGCTGGCCATTCATACGATGTAAAATTTTAGAGTTCAGATTTACGCTTCATCTCATTTGTAGGACTTGTCTTAGTACTCTCACAATATATACCACCTCCATTTGAACTTCAAAGAAATACTAGGAGTATCACATCATTTGCTAGGTACGTGTTTTAGACAATGAACATGAATATAGAAACAATTGCTCAGACTTTTTTTTTTCCCAAAGAGCAATCTGAAAGAGCAGTGCTCCCAGTCAGCCTTTGAAGGCAGTGTTTGTTAGAGAGGTAACAACCATAACAGGCATATACTGTTTATCAACATGCCAAAAGCCATTTAAAAAAATGCAGCTTTAATGCAGCGCAGAATAAGTATTTGGGTTGAAGTGTCATTCCTCTATTTATCTCACTGAGTGAAGTATATCAGTTTCATATAAGACCACAATGAAACCATTAAAAGGCATGAAGGAAGTACAGTAAGAGGGATGGACATCTCATGCTAGAATCCATGGGCTGCAGCTACTACTCTCCACGGCCCTCTGTAACATGAAAAGCAGCTATTTCCCAAGCTCACAGAAGCCATCGTTCCTTCATCAGTCCATCCACTTTGTGAGACACTGCTCCCTTTCCTCCACCTTCCCCCTGCTCTCCCCCTTAGTCATAGATGGGGGAGCAAGACAGACATAAACCTCTTGCACTAGATACACAACCACAGAAATGGCGATATGCGATGCTGGCAGATTCACCATCTGACAAAGTTCTTCTCTTCGTTCAGCTAACAGGTACCAAGCTCATCCATGCGAGACCAAGTCCAGAAGCTGTGCCCTGAGTTGCACTGTGCTGTCCCAGCTGCCAAAATAAGCCCAAGACACCAGAGGCGCGCACCTGGGGAGCAGGCTGAAAGGCTCTGTCCACAGTGCACAACCATGCGTCTAGACACGGAATGTACTTTCTCCATACGTAATCCCTAATTAGTATTTCAGAGGACGAGTACACAAACAGCCAGCAAACACAAAGATAGCTGGAAGTCACTTGTACACTAAAGCAGAGAGTTGAAATAACCCCTTCTGTCTTAAAATCATCATACTCCTGTGTTAAATGCATGCAACAGCATCAACAATTTTGTAAGCTTTTCTTCAAGCCATGAACTTAATCACAAAAGCAGATGTGTCACTGGGCACATGTACTGACTGACACATATCCCTCCCCCTTCAAATTAACTGAAAACACTGGCATTCACATCGCTTCGAAGAATGTCAATCCAACAAGGTATTTTTTGTAGGAGAACCAAGTTGTACATCAAAAGGAAATGCCCCAACAGCTGGGACTCTTAAGCAGCTTTTTCTTATGTTACATGCAGATATTGAACCATTGATCAAATACAGAAATAAATCTTATGTTCACAACAAACTTCTCTCTAAACAGATCTGTGGAGGATGTTATATTTTACTACGAGTAGGAATGTACAAAGAGGGAGAATTTCAACAAGCTTGCAAAATCTCAGAACAAGATTTTTCTGTTTGCAAAATAACTTACATTTCAGACTATGCCAAGAAACCCACTGCATTCTCTACAGCTACATAGTGCTCCCCCTCCACATGCACACATGCCTAAGTTTTACATGCCTCCCCTTACCCATATATTTTTTTTTCCTATCCTCCACAACTTCCCACTTTCTCACTTGAGGAATAATTATTTCTTTCAGGAATTTTTAACACCCTGTTTTCCTGCAGGCAGAAAGTTGTGCAAACAGTATTTCAGCTATTACTAGGACTGGATCTGACCTGATATCTAGAGAGGATTTTTCCAGGACATGCAGGAATACAGTACAGCTGAGAAGAGAGAAGAAGCCTAACTCTTCAGCAATATTCTGGGGCCAGACTACATAATTATCAAACATTTCTCTATCAGAAAAATAAGCTGAGTGGATGAAGAGTTTACATGGACTTGCACAATTATGCCAGATTGTTAGTAGCTCCTACAACAGTTGGTTGCATATGAAAAAATAAGAAATACATAGCAAATTTATTTTAGCATCTTAGCCAAGAAAGTAACGTGGTTTCCACTTAAAGTTGTTTCACACTAAACAAACGTGGCCAATTAAATACGATCTGTTTTCATGCACGCTGCTAAGCACAGCCCAGAGAACACCAGCAGATTTAACCACTACGCAGTTTCAGCAGCACTGATAACAAAGTGCAAGACTGACTAGTCCTTATGATGCCCTTACAAAAGTAATGCGAAAAGAGCTACAAGAAAAGAGGGACCCAGAAAATTCAACTACACATGAGGACAACACGCTTGCTATCAGCAACAGCTGGCTGCCACTTTTGAGCACTTCCAGGATAAACATGCATTTCCCTCAGACCTTTGACCTAGGCATGTGCTGCTGAGCAAACAACCACAGGCATTACAGGCACCACTTGTTCCCTGTGTATTTTCAATCTTGTTCTACTTTATCTCTTAAAGACCTATTTTATAGGCCTACTTTTGAGGAGGATATCAATGCCAACTGAACCAGGCAGAAGCTAAACACATCTCCATTTGAAAAATTGCATTGGCAATCTTCATTGAAAAGGAAATAATGGTAAGCGTCTGTCAGAAATTCTGTCATTCCTATGGACACTATCAGACTATGTCAGCAAACTCAATTAATAAAAATGCTAATAGTTCCTATTTGCTTTTCCTTGTGTCTCAAGGATCCACAAGGATCTTTGAAAGGAGAAAACAAATGCAAAGATGAAAACAGCTGAAAAGTAACGTAGAAGCTCACACTAGCTGACAGCAAAATCCAGCGTAGTATCCATAGATGTTACCCTGGAGGGGCTCGAGAACATTTTTATGCTGTAGATTGCATCTAGACAGGGAGCATCCCGTGAACCACTCTTGCTTCTATGCATGACCCTGGGGAACTTCTCCCTTCCAAACACAGTCATAACATCCTCATGCACATTATTACAACTGCTTAAAGGAAATCAATATTAGGAAATGACATTTTTAGATACAGTTCTGTATCAGGAAACGAGAAAAACAGCCAACACTCCAACAGAGCCAAACACGGCCAGGCCATACTAGCAAATGCTCCCAAAAAATCATAATTTGAGAACCAGTATTTTATACCCTCTACTATCATTTCAAAGCCATACAAAATCTACTCTCTGGTACTTCACAGGGGAATACATCTGGCCTGATCTAAAAGAAGGTAACTACAGCTCTTTTTTTTTCCCCAATGCAATAGCTTTGGAATTCTCAAAATAGTCGTAACACACGCAATACTCTAGGTATCTTAATGCTAAGGATAAAAGAATACAGTATATTTGATGCTAAAGTCACAAAGGGAGCTTTATTAACCTATGTTTCAGTTCACTTATGTTTAATATGTTAATTCTCTTAAAAATGGAACTAGAACTTCTTTCCCCGCATTCACTTTTGGTTTTCTAGGTTATTATTCTCCTGACATTACTTTCAAAGCAGCAACTTGATTTTATATATCTCAGTCAACAATATATAATACTAATAAATACTTCCAGACCATTTTGTATACTTTTTTCAAATATTCCTGTCTTTTACCGTAACCTACCATTGCTAAATACCACTATGAGGTGTTAATTTTATAGCTACGTTTCACAGTACAGACCACCATGTACTCATTCAATAATACAGATTTTTGCTTGTTTTTAAACAGGCATTTGCCTGATAGCCTAATCTCGGTCTTGTCCTTTCTATGTATGTGGTATTCTTACAGTTACAACTAGAATGATCCATCCATCCCAGGCTGTCTTCTAAACATTCAAACAACAGCTGATTTTAACTGGAGTTCTTCTGAAAGGAATGAGGTATTTTTTAAGAAAAATTTATGACATTACATTCCTTACAAAATTGACACATGACACATGTGGAAAGGGTTTTAGGTAGAGTTCAACAGAGAAGGACAGCCCATTCTGGCTGTTGACAATTTGCTGCTGTAATATGCCAGGCAACCCAATACACTAATTTGGGAAATGTTCTGTTTTACTTTGTGGAGAATCCAGACAGCAACGAAATGGATTGGTAAAACCATTATTCTCTGCTTGCTATCATTCGAGAAAAAACATTTATGAGGCGGCAAGCTACCTGTCTTAATTCTGCGTAAGTTTATCTTTGTTATTTGCAAATTAACAGTAGCAGCATTAGTAAAACATACTACAAAGAAAATTGCACTTGTCGTAGCTTGTGCTGTAACAATGATTTAGTCATCCTCTTTATTCCTGGATATCAGGAAAAGGTTCTTCAAGGAGAGGGTGGTCGGGCACTGGAAGAGGCTACCCAGGGAAGTGGTCATGCCACTGAGCCTGCCAGAGTTCAAGAATCGTTTGGACAGCACTCTCAGACACATGATCTGATTTTTAATATATATATACATATATATATATTTGGGAGGGGGGGTGTCCTTTGGGGACCCAGGAGTTGGACTCAATGATCCTTGTGGGTCCCTTCCAACCCAGATATTCTATGATTCCTATTTCACAGTTAAAGAAAAAGAAACAATAAACAACACTATAAACTGCATAGAGATTTTTGGATGAAAAAGTTTATACAGCTGCAGAATATTTATTAAAGGGCAGCTGACAGAAAAGAGACTTCTAAGAATCTTAGATAATAAAAATTGGTTAATTAAATGTAATCAATTTGATAGTTACACTACAAAGATTTACATTTGTCTTGTACAGTTACAGATCAGCTCCATCCAATAGTCCAGGTACAGACTGATGTGGTTGGCCAATGTTTCCAAGGTAGTTGCAACACAGACTATTTACTCCCTCCTTCCAAGGTACAAGACATTTCTTCTAGTGGACTGTAACAAAAAGGGGATGAATTAGGACTACACAGATGAATTACTTTTAACACCAGACAATACAGTACATACAATCCCACATCAGGATGAAGACAGATCCATTCCTGATGATGGGAGGGTTGCCTTGTGGCTTATTCTTAAAGTATTTGACAGCTGAAGGAGTCTTACTCACCATCAAGTTAGTTAGCACAAGAGTGAAATTGATACAGAAATTATAGCATATCTTCTGACAGTCACTCTGGCACAGCTGCCTCTCTGTGCCTGACACTCCCAGTACACTTCATCTCTGTGCACAACTGCTTAAAAGCTCTTTGCTGCTCTCCAGACCTCATAAACCTTGGAAAATTAAAACAGATACCAAAGGAAAACTACATCTTCAAAAAAAAAAAAAAAAAAAGCTGTATTTCAAGCTTCCAGCTCACAGCTAATGTAACTACACAGTGCTCACTTAAATGCGCCTGTTGCAGAAGGACTCCTGGGAAGCCTGCTCCAACCCCTGATGTCCTAGAACAGAGCAGCACACAGAAAGACAAGCCGTGTGTCACGCATGCTACATACTTCAGATATTTGAATGGCACCCTCCTACACCCTCCATCTTGGTCAACATTCTGTCTCCCTTGCTTCCTACCCTTCTGTAGCCAGAGGGGTCACGTTTTAAGTCGGAAGAGCACCAGAAATGTTCTCGTGCCAGTCAATCAGTAAGACCAGGACAGCAACGAGCTTCAAGCAGCTGTTTGCCAGCTGAAGGCTTCAAGATGCCAGCGCTGCACAGAGCCTCGATTCTTCGCCCAGCGTCAGCCAGCAGCTGGCAAGCAGGGCAGAGCAGGCAGGCAGCACGCGTGCCCTGGCACCCCGCGCCTCGCTGCAGGCCCCAGGCGGATGGAGGGAACTGCAGCAAAAATGCTTCTCCACCTCACTCCCACCTCCGGTTTTAGAGACAAATATTAAAATACATTTCAGCCCATTCATTGCTGTACTCAAGCTGACCTGTATGCCAGATATGATGAATTCTCCTCCACACGCCATATTTACAACAAACAACGTGAAGTTTTACAACTCCTTTTCACAATGGAATATTTCATGGACAGTTTCACTGAAGACAAGTCAGATGTGCACAAACAGACATGTCTACTTTGAGCTTAGCCTGAAAAGCACGGGAAGAGTAGGAAGTTTTTCTAACTGCGAGCCCTCTCCCAGCACTTTTCTGCCCATTTTTCAGACATAATTAAGCAGTATTGTCGGGAGCCTCAGCCTCTGCTCAAGAACAAGACAACTTGTCAAGGAGAATGCTTTTCTTTGTCCTCAACTCTCATGTTGTGCAGCTCATTAGTTTTCATTCAGATTAGCGAAGAGAAAAGCCTTCTCCTCCTTCCCGAGATCAAGGTCTGCCCCTGCTCATACTGTGTTGTACAGTACAAGTCTAACCTTGCTAGTTTTAGAAGATGTAAGATTAACTTTTCAATCCTGTTCCTGCGATGTATCTGATACTTTGGCTGCAAGAGAGAGCTCTCTGTGCTAGCGTATGCTGTGTTCATCAGGGTTGACTTATACCTTAAAATTATTTAATATGAACTACTTGGTATATTCAATCCTCTGAGAAGGGGTCGAGTACAACAGACTTGGACCAGAGGAGCTTAAAGTGATTTTGGTTAATTGAGCCATTACTTCTATTTTAATGTTCTTGCAAGGGCTTGGCAGGTCTGCATTTGACACTGAGTGGCAGCTTACAGAATGCTTTTCTCCTTCCAAACACACAGCCTGAAGAGACATTAATTTGTGCTTTCACAGATTCACATTCACCCCATTCACACTTACTGAGATACTTAAAAATAAGAAAAGTATAAATCAAAATGCTTCTAAGCCTGTCATCACCTCTACCCTATATATTTTATGCTTGAGCAACCCCACCAAACCAAATAGACAGTACCTCTTACATTAGAAACTGATTCATCAGTCTCAGCAAAGGCAAAAACTTAAAGCTATGAAACCAAGGAGTTGTACCAGGTACCTGCATCTAACAGGAAGAGCGTAACAGTTTTATGAGCTTTAATTGAAGCTGATTGCCTGGGCTGTTTCTCAAAGCTGGAGTCCGAACAGAAGGTTATTTATCAGTGCAGACAAAAGTCATATGCTACAGTCCTGACTCACGGAAGGCTTACACTTACAGAGCAATTAATTACTATTTTGCTAATTCTTAATAGTATCAACGTAACAGAAGTATCTACCACAGAGCTGAGTTAGATCATGCACCTCTAGGTGACCATAAAAAAAAAAATGTTGTTTTTCAAGAGGTATATGACCTCCCAAAAAAAACAAATTTCTCAAAGGGACAGAGGACTGGGAAAAGAGGTTTGCCATTTACCACATAGGAAGGCTGGCTCTACGCTATGAACATCTGTCATGCCAGTCAACACTGCAGAGAAGTTGAATCTGCCAATGCACACAGCTGACGGAAAAGGACTGTATTGTGGCTTATCTTCCCCGACACAGCCTTTTCAGAGCCACCTGGACTGAACTGTGGCAGAAGCACATTTTTGCTGTGACCCGTGCCTTGCAGGCAGGACGTATGAACGCAGCTACACGAGCACAACTTCCCAGCGTGGGCCCTGTTTGTACCACAGTTGTGCTAGCAAAGCCTCACGTCCACCTACCGCACCAGGTGGGGGACAACAGAAAACAAACAAAAACCACTGGAAATAACATAACCATACAGACCACAATATCCTATAAACACAACTTGCATAAAGCTCGCTTCTGCTGTTCAGGAAAAGGGTTTTGCCACAGAAGCAAAGGAAATTCCTTGACTAGGGCAACCTGCCCTCTCTGAACAGCTGTGCTGGAAGGGCAAAGCCTCTGTAGGGCAGCCTCTGTGGGGAGCTCCTTGCCGTGCCATGCACTTCTGTGCCCCACAGCTCTGCCCCGCCACAGGCAAGACAAAGGCCAGACCTGCTGCCAGACAGTGAAAATTACATCATAGTCTCCAATCGTTTGTAAACCTGACCACAAAACCTGTCAGCTGTATCTCTGCCACAGATAACCCACAGAATAACTCAAACTTAGCACAGGAAAAAAGCTTTATTTCTTCAATAATAAATCTTCAAGTTCAATAATAAAGCATTTTTTTTTGGTATAAACAGAAGCTCTAAAGACCAGCGCTATTAAGGCCTTTAAATCCTGAAGATGCAAATATACACAGCATGATTAATTCAGTTCACCTGAACTTTGAATTACTCTACAATAGATCTGCAAGCAGGAACTGTCATTTTCCACTGCAGACCGGCATAATCCAGCTCTTTTGTTGCTCAAGCAAAGTGAGCACAAGCCCTCAGACAACACAGAAACACTGGCTAAATGCCACCGAGGATACACTGCAGCAGTACAGCAATGTCAGCAGCCTTGCTGACCAAAGGCAACTTTGTTTTATGTTGCTATAATGGCTCACAGTGGAGATATGCACTATCAGCAAAACCTGCCACGAGTAAAAATTCCAGTAAGACACTACAATTTTTAAGGCTTTATAGCTGCTAATGGTCAGCACAGGTTTGGCATAAAGTGCCTATCCACAGCTTTCAGCCACACAGCTTTTCTTCTGGTAAGATCCTGAACTTCTATTACCATAGCTTCATCCTTTTTTGCCTCAAACAGTAAGAAGCCTACATTAATTCAGCTTCAAAATACTATTCAAAATAATATCATAATTAATTGTAAGTTATACACAAATGTATGGGGCTTTTGTTCAAATTCAAGAGATTTTCTTACATCACTGTGATTATAACCAAAAAGGACTGAAAAAGACCTGTGGGATATCTTAAATGGTATATGTATGCACACACAATCTTTATATATACATATACATGGTATATACATATATATATGGTAGCTAACATATATACTAAGTATAGTTTATCGATGCTCGATACCCTCACATTCTTCATCACAGAACTGCTTAAGCTTGAACCATATTACTCTTATGGCTACACCGTCCCCGAGTCTCAGGCCCCTCCAAGTTACAAACCTCCTTCCAGTTTGCAGACCATAAGACACCGCTGTGTCACTACCACCCCTCAAAAGCAGAACTCCCATATTTTTGTCATATTGACATATTAAAAACAGAACAATCTCATGCAAGGAGCCCAGCTTTCTTAGAGCTCCATTAGCTCCTTAAACCTCCATAGCCTTTTCTGCTACCGGATTCATCGCGTTTGACAGTGGACCAGAACTACGCACAGAAAGCCAGGCAGGCTGCCCTCAGTCCCTCAAACAGTAATGTTAATGGTCCCCAAACGCATATTAAGATTGCATTCAGCTCTCTTCCACACCCTCATGCCATTAGCAGTCCACTTTCAGTTACTATGAATTAATAAAGTTTTTCTCCTCTTCAACTGATGAACTTGCCAACTTTTCTCATCTGAAAACATTCACACAGAAAAACAAAATCCTGTTACCAATCCACAATCTCATACAAAGTACCATTTACAAGTAAATTCAAAGCGGTTCTCAAGAATTCATCTACCCATGCTGTGGGGAGTTAAGCAATTACTCATTAGCAAACACAGCATTAGTATCTAACACTGACAAATACAAAAATTACCATTCAAAGTTAATATGTAATCTGTAGTCTCCCATGACTTAAGAAAAAAAGGTGATCAAAAGCAAGTATGTTTAATAACAGGCTATTTCGGCTGTACCTTTATTTGTCACACTTCCTCGGCATTCTCCACCCTCATCCTTACCAAGCAGTTTCATAATGCTTAACACTGAATTATCCAGTCGAGGCAGGAGGAGAGAACCATCTCACTTAAGAATCACTTCAGTGAGGCAAGAGACAAATTAAGGATCATTCAGCTTGTTTTACCAAATCTTGTTCCACATCACTGACTAAAACATTCCTTGAACAGAATCACATATTTCACCTTTTCTCCTTTGTTTTCCCAAGGACTTACTGACTGTGCACATATCAGTTATAACCTGTGTCTAATTTCATAAAGTTGGGGTTGGCAGGGTGGTTTTCTGGGGGGGACTGGGGTTCCCTTCCACATGAGAACCCGAGTATCACTTTCAATCAAGTTTCAATGATGAAATGGGTTTCGGGTATTCTAGCAACCACTTAAGTGTCTGCACTCAAACTGTAACTGAGCTTTAAAGTTAGCCAGTCCTTGGTGAGATGTCATGGTAAAATTACTTCTATCAGTCTTGAGAGAGTTCCTCTAGTTACAGATAATGGGCAGCATACAGGGACTACGCACTTTTCTGAGTATGAGACCTCAACATGATCTCCATTCTCATAACTTCACCAAATACCTGGAGAGCAGACAGCTTGTTCCACCTATAAACAGCCAAGCTATTTAGAAACTAGTATCTGTGGAACATGCCAAACAAATTGTTTAATATTAGTGTCACTCATTTGTAAATCATGTCATCATTTACAAACATGCAGCCTAATATGAGAGCCTTCACTTCAAGTTTCTCCATTAAAACTCCCATTTTATTTCACAAGATGTAACAAAGTGAGCTTAACATGCCTATATCCATACAAAAGATAGTGACAGTCCAGCACATTTAGTATCTTTTTCAGCCGCATTACTACTACCCCTACTCCAGAAAAATGATGCTCAAAGTGACTGTGGCGTGGCTGTGCTACGTAAAAGAACTGAACGCAGGTTTTCCAAGCAGCTACATGGGGCAGCACTCAAATGCTTTATGTTAAAATACGCAGAAGAAATTTTAAAAAAATAGCCAAGACATCTCATACTAAGAACCATGCATCATAAAACACTTTCTCTAGTCTGGTTTTTCCTCTATTTGAGACCCCTGCTTCTCATGAAAGCCTGGATTCAGAAAGCCATGCCAACACAGTTAGCATCTGGCTCTGCTCTGTACTCAGACTTGGACTGCCAGAGGAAGCACTCACTGTACATACAATACACAACTTTCATGCTAACAATCTCTGAGGCATTTCAGTCAAACACTACAAACCAGTTTGAATACTGTGACTGCTCTTGTATTTCTACTGACTAATTGGCTTTCCATCTCTGCATAGTCTGACGCACTCATTCTATCAGCATTTGACAACATAATGGCCAACTAATAACCTTCAGGCACTGCTTTCTTAGTAGAACTAAGTGAGACCAATGCACACGTAATCCTGCCAAGAATTAAGTCAAGGGCCTCTAGAAAGAAACTCAGATCCGTGTTTGATTCTTCAGGCTATACAACTGGGTCACATTGCATACCAGACAGAAGATGGAACCTGTGATTTATACTCCTTTACACACTGTAATTTCTACGAAATCATACAAAACGTGAACCTGAGCAAAACAGGTACAAAGAACTTTTAACAACGTTTATCTGTTAACTTTATCGAGGATACGATTTCTTCCCAACTTCCTTCTCCCGTACACTTGATATACAACAACAGGCTCATCTTCCCTTAAATCAAAACTAAGCACTTGGGGTAAGAGACATTCGTTTCCTAACAATACCTTACACAAGACACACTCCATCCAGCACTACCGCACAGGACAAGACTAATCAGTTACCTCCACGGAAAGCAAGGAACCCTCAGTTCTCCCGACGACGCACAAAGAAGCCTTGCTCTGCTTTCTGCGTTTCGCAGAGGGGCTCCCGGCTCTCCCCTCGCCCCGCCAGCAGCGCTTTGCGCCCCCCCGCTCCGCCTCCCACCTGCCCGCTCCGCAGCGGGGGCGCCCGCGCTGCACTGGGCGGCCGAGGCCGAGATCGGCCCGGGCCCGGGGCACAGCCGCCGCCGCGCGCGGTCCTCGCCGGGATTTTTGCTCCTCTGCCCCGCCGAGCCCCCCCCGGGGCGGCCGGGCGGCCCCTCGCTGCCCCCGGGCGCTCGGGGCAGGTGCCGCCCGTGTCCCCCGTCCCTCCCCCGAAGCCCCCCGCGTGCCGCCGGGCGGGGGCTGCGTGCCGGGTAGCGCTCCGGCGGTGGAAGGGACGCGGACCCGGCGGGAGCACTTACAGCCGTCTCTCCTGCGGCTGCAGCTGCCGGTGCATGGCTAGGGAGAAGCCGAAGAGGCTGCCCGGCTCGCCGCGCCGCACGATCACGCGCTCTGTGTCCAGGTTGAAGGCGCCGGCCAGCCCCGGCAGGAGGGGCAGGTACAAGAGGAGCGCGGCCGCCATCTGCGCCTGCCGGGCACGGGAAAGCCGCCGCCGATCCGCCGAGCGCCGCCGCTCCCCCGCTGCGCCCCGCCGCACGGAGCCCGCCCCGCCCCGCCCCGCCCGGCCCCCGCGCGGCGGCTCCCGCCGAGCAGCCCCGCGCCTCCGCAGCGGGGGCGGCACAAAATGTCCGCCGGCCCCCGCCCCGCAGGGCACGGCACGGCACGGCACGGCCCAGCCGAGGGCGCCGCCCCGCCTCCCTCGCCCCCAGCCCCTGCTTCTGGGAGGTTGGGACGGAAAAGAACAGCGGGCCCCGGCGGCTACGAGCAAAGGGGCCGGGCGGTGAGCACCTGCAGCCCGCCTTCCCCAAGGGGCCGCCCGACAGCGCTGCGGTCTGCGGTCCCCAAAGGGCACAGCACGAGGGAAAAAGAGTCAGCGACTTTGTACCTGTGTTTGCCAGACTCTTTAGACAGCACGTGGGAACACGCTTCTTTAAACCTCATTCCTTCACTGCCTTTCCTGTCCTTAAACGGGTACCTTACCCTTACGCTTCAAGCGTTTGAAAACAGTACGTGGTTTAGTATCCCCTATTTTATCTCATGCTTTCAGCCGTAGTTCCAAAAGAGTAACCTCACTAACTCAAAAGTGCAGGTGTACCTCAGTGCACTTCATCCACCCAGGAGAGGGGTTCAAGGTGTCAACCTAGTCTTGTTTTAGGGCTCTGGGTTAGGGAAGTGAACACAAGGTCTTGGAAACCTTTCACCTGTCAAGCAACATGACAATACTTTTTTTCCACCAGCATCTGAGACAGGAGAAGGGAAGCTTTTTTCCCCACAAGATTCCAGAAAAATAATAATAAAAATAATAATAGAGATTTGAGCCCTCACACATGATAATACTCCAAATAATTTCTTCTGGAACAATACCATGCTCCCAGGGAGTTAATCCAGGCTACTTTTTCCAGAGTAATTATTCTAGGATAACTCCATGTATAGACAAGTCTTTGGCTCAAGACCAAAACACCCTTGATCAAAAGAGAGGAGAAAACACACGAGAAATGTGCATCTAATGTGGAAACAAAGCATGTTGTTAAATTAGGCTCCCTGATATTTACTGCTATTAGGAACCTTCCCGGCTTGCTCTTGCCTCAATCATTCCAAGTCTTAATCCGTTGTTCAATCACTTTGCAGTCACTGCCATGGCAGAAAACTGTACTGGCACGAACACTGCCCTACAGTTTCACCGAAGGCTCATAGAGGGAAGGGTCCCAGTCTAATTACAATAAAGTAGGCTTACTCAAATCCGTGTATTTCACAGTAATTAGTAAAGATTTGAAAACAAGTCTTTTTAAAACAGTGTTGATGTCTGTACCAAAATCTTAGCAATGTGCCCTTCAGGACCATTTAAACTCGCATGCTATAATACTCTTACAGTAACTGTAAAAGCAATACTTGTACTTAGTAACTCCTGTTAGGAGTCACAGTACTTCCACGCTGTATCCTGAGCCACATGAATTACTTTGGCACATTAGGTTCATCTGACATCTGCCTCTCCCTCCCACCAGCGCTGCCTGGGCATGTTTTACCTGTTTGTTGTTACCCATAGATGTTTCCCTTCAGCAATGTCTTTCTCATCTCCAGATGCAGTAACACGCATTCCAAGACATAGTTGTATTAAAGCCTGTCTCAAGTGACCACACCAGGAACAACAAAAATAGACTGCATAAAGGGTGGAGCAGAAGTGCGCACAAACAGCTTAGAGTTACCTTGGATCTCATCATTTTGTACTATTTTAATTTGCTGCATGTGAGGAGAGGAAAAAAATGTTTGAAAAATGTCTATTTCCTTCCTTTGCCCTTCCTCAAAAAAAAAATGCTGTGGATTATAGATAATTAACACATACCTCAGCAATTCCTTCATGCCATCTCTGGATAAAGGGGGACCAACATTAGGCATGATGACCAATTAAACATGACCACGCTGCTATGCGTAACAAAGCAATTCTAAGAAAGGCAATGGCCAGATCAAAGCTGAGTAGCTATCTTTATTATCTATATTATATATAGATATAACAACTGCTTTGCTGTAGCCAAGTTTTCAAGCTGCCTGCTTATTAATGGTGGGTTGATACACAGCCAAAGGTGGTCTCCTGCTGTGCCTACATATTGAGCTAGCCTTAGTGCCAGCAATACTTTCCTCCTCCATACAATTGTGTAGTTAATTAAAAAGGAAAAAAAAATATTTTCTGGAAAATAGAGGTGGGATGGAAAAACTAGTGCTTGGCAAGACATTTTAGGCTTTCCCTAAAAGGAGGGCAAGGAAAAAAGCTTTATATTTCTGAACTTTTATCATTTATATGAACAACACATGTCACGCAAAGAAAAACAGAACTTGTGGAATCTCAGCTGTGAAGCTTTAATGCAGCACATCAAATGGTCCTGAAAAAAACAAAATATGTAAACATCCCCTTCACATGTCATTATAAAAAAATGCTTGATTTTATAATTGATGTAATTCCAGACAAGAAAAATTGATACAGACCAAAGAGGTTTGTTTTATTGTGCAAGTTCTAAAGCTATAAAGTTGTTTCAGTTTGGAAACTGAAACTAGATTTAAGAGTTAATAGCCTGAATCAACCTTCTGGATGATTTCTCCTGCATGCAGTACACACACACTGTGTAAAACCACTCTGTTCTCCAAATTATTTACCTTTACTGAACAGATGCATCTCAACAGCTACAGTAAACACTTGAATTTTTATGCAGCCAGGCTATTTTTGCTCATATATTCTCTATGGCTGTTATGGTTCTGTGTTAACAATGATGTTAGGACTAGCAAACAGCAGTGCAGGAGATAAAGGTGCTTACAGCAGTACGGGAGATAAAATACTCAATACCATATAAACAGAATGTTTTTCTCTTGAGTAGTCTAAAAACCAGAATATTTAAGTAGTTATATTTACACACTTGGTATTAGCAATTGTACAGAACTGATACACATCATATTTTCTATTGGTAACTGAAGATAGTAAAAGAAGAAATTGAGACAATCTTTCTAAAGAGATTCTTAATATACATTTTTTTTTTTTTTTTTACTTTTTTAAAATCAGATGAACATCAATTCCTGGTTAAGATGTGCTATGTTTTTAAAGCTTGTATTTTTTTTTTCAATGTCTAAAACAACTATAGACATAATTTTGCCATTCTTTACTTGTTTGCAAAATGAAAATATACTGCCTCCGTAGATAAATTGTTTAGAATTTGACATATTTCCTATTTAAAGTTTTTTAATCTGGACTTTTATCATTGTGTCACGGTTCTAAGGTTAAGTTTATAAATAGTAAAATAGTAAATGAAGTGTTACACAAATAAGTGAGTCAAAGGAAAAAATTCTGTCCAGACCCCGAATTTTGGCTAACTCTGCAACCTGCGTTACATAGCGGGTCTTTAAGCCTTTTACTAGAAGAGAGTATTTTTCCACCCAAGTTGTCAGGTACATTCCTTAAGTAGTTTCAGTATGACCAGCCCGAACTGTTTGGAGAGTAAACATCTTTGTAAACATACCAAGAGGAACCTTCTGCCCATAGCTAGGCAGAGATCAGAGAAATCCTGGTGACAAATGGGAATTAAATAACCATAGTTTGGATTGCTGTGGAAAGAATTAAGAATGTTCCTTCAAAATTACTGATAACTGAAGCATAAAGCCACAGTCATCTTGAACATATCCCTGTATTTTAATTCATTGGCCACGTTGTGGGGGGGGGGCTTACATGGCAGCGTAAGGGCAGCCTATGCTTAAACATCCTTATACACAACATGGGCCCCCTTGAGGAGGAAAATAGAAGCTTTACTAACAAGATATTCACAGGACCTCCCTGGAGACTCTCCACAGGAACTCAGGAAGTAAAATGAGTCTTCATGGGACCCATTTTAACTCCATCGAGAGCCAAAAAAATAATTTAAAAAATCATTACTCGGGACAAAACACTTTTGTTCTCTTAGCATACACAGACTCTGACTAAAGGGTCTTTGGCCATCACCCAAAGCACAACTCCGCCCAACCTTGATAGCACCTACCTCCAAGAGCTGCACTGGGTGCTAGACACACAGGGCACGGCCTTGGACAAAGTCTGCAAAGGACAAGACGAGGAATTACAGTCACTTGAGGTATCTGGTCTCTAGGTCACTCTCCAGCCTATTGTAATAGCACTGTGTAGCTGAGACCCCTTGCACCAAACTGGTGGAGGCAGCTGCTTGTTCATTACCACACTTGTTACACCTGCTCCCCATCAGGTCCTGGATCAGACCCAGCTGTGAGGGCAGCCAGCTGGCTGCTCAGCATCCACACAGGAGGTAAAGCCCAGTCAGAGTTTGCACACAGGTTTCCAGTGGTTGTTAAGAACCATGGAAAAGAAAGGGGGAAAAAATGCATCTCATCAGTTTGAGATTGTGATCAGAAATCTTACTTTTTAAAAAAAGAGAATCAATTTTATATATATTTTTTTTTTCCTGTCTGCAACAATATAACAGTTTTGGTTATACGGCCACCACATTCACATGTGCCAACCAAACTGCATCTGCCACTGACTCATCAGGAGCGGTGTTCAAGACATGTTCAAACACAGCTTTCAGACCGTTGGAGGCAAAGCCAAGAGAGGCTGCTTCTCTGGATAAGATCTAGAGCTGTAGCCTCTACTTTCTTTACTAATTAAAAAAGACTTAAGTAAAAAATCTAACAAATGTATTTACTTTTCTCTTTAGATTAACACCCTGATTTCTGATGAACAATCTGAACAATCAGCTGGAACTGAGCACTGCAGTCCTTTTATTTTTATTTTTTACTTCCTTTGGATCACCATTTTAAAATGCTTTTCTGAACAATATCTAGTTTTTATTAATCTTAGTCTTTTAAAGCCATACATAATGAACATGAACAATGAATCGAATAAATCAAATTTTTGTTATGTTAAGTCTCAGTTAGTAACATGCTCTCTGATGTTGCAAATTTCAATTATTCAAAGACTGTAGAAAAATCCTAAATAAAGTCTGTGAAAGCTCAGTCCATTCAGATTTGGTCTACTGTCTTAGTGAAAATGGGGTCGTTCTTTCCCTGCTTTACCTGTGTGTGAACAGCAGTTATGTGAAGGTTGAGGACACGCTGTAGTTCTCAAACTCCCTGCTGAGCAATGCAACCTTCAGTTTCTGGAGCTTCTTAAGTTACTAAACAGAAACATTACAAAACAGAAACAAAGGAATCTTTTGCCACCATGTCAATCTACCCATGGTGCTATTTTATATGCAAAAACTTTCACGCTCTCATTTAGTCCAACAAATTAAGAAATTAAGAAAAAATCAACAAATTAAGAAAATCTGTTATCCAAGGAAGAATTTTTAAAAATACCAGTTATTTATCGAACCACAAAATGTGTACATCCACCAAAGGAAAAAGACTGAGGATTGTCTATGCATGCAGTAATTTCCAATTAACTGCTTCTGTTTAATTATTAAACAACAAAGCTAAGCTTAAAAGGAAGAAGATTTTTTTTTTTATTCCGGAATAAGACTGCATACACATGGAGTTAATCAGGACCAATTTCATGTTTAAACAAGCACTACAGATGTATTCATACAAAAAAAAAGAGTTCCTCTGCAATTCCAGTTTTATTCAATGAAAAGATTCATTACATGATGCTGCCATGACCAGGCAGGCTTAGTGAGCAAATTGCAAATCTAATCAGTTTGGCAATGGGTTTTATGGAAACTGTTGTGTTGGCTTGACTAATATCAAGTGATTTGCTCTTTTTTTCATTCGTTGCAAACAACTAAAAGCAGGGGCCAGGAAGGAAAGGTCATTCATTAATTACGAAAGTGTAATTTTTTTTATATTTTATTGAACAGGTTTCGAATGTAAGATTTTGAATAAATCATTGCATATTCATTTTTCTCACTCCTTTTTTCGTATCTTTTTATGCTTCTAAATTTCAAGTGTAGAAAAAGCAAAAAAAAAAAGCAAAACACCTAGTGCCTTCAAGGCAATCAAGATTTAAGGTGCAGAGTTTTAAACAATTATTCCGGTAGTATGAAAAACTGGTAAAAGATTTGTGGCACAAACACATTTCCAGATTTCTTTACACTATAATTCCTCTGGTGCTTATTTTCAGACCACCATCTGTTTGGTCAGCCTCTCCAGATCAATTCTTCCAAGAGAACTTTTCTGAGAGGTCTAAAAAGCAGGTTTTGAACATTCCTTTGGTATTCTCATTTAAACAAACCCAGAATTATTTATGTGATAAGAGGAACCATTGAAAAATACACATTATAACTACTACACATATTTTCTTCATCTGTAATTAACCGTCGCTCTATCTGCCCTGTATGCTTAAACACCTCTAACACCAGCAGCCTCAAAGAGAACACCCAAAACCTAGCAGAGCTCGTTCCATACATCTGGGAGCATGAACAGCATAGAAAGTTAAGACAATACAGTCAGGGGATAGGTTCTTTCAGTTTTCACAAGGGCTGTACTGTTCCTGTCATTTCTTGCATGACACGTACACATTGCTTTCTTTGCCTGTGAGTGTGTGCTTTTAGTACATACCAGACAGACAGTATGTTTTCCAGCATACGAACAGGTCAACTTTGTGAATTTCTGACCACATTTGGTGAAATGCATGCATCAGTTCCTATTACCCAACTCTTTCTAAAGTCAAACAGCATTTCCAAGGATCAAGGTCCACTTTTAAGCAATTCAGCAACTTAACTGGCAGTTAGATCAAGGCATGGGTACTTGCTTGTTGACTGCAAATAAACGTAAACTGACCCATTTTTACTGTGGATTTGTTCTTCACATTAACCAAGTAAAATGCAGTTATTCTGCAGTAATAATGTTTTCCATCCAGAACACAGAAAACTATCTCAAAGCATTTTCATTCCTTCCCTGCAAGGTAGCAGCATTAAAATCTCCACTTCACAGTGAAAGACTGACAGTCTACTTAAGGACAGAAGAGTGACCCAGCATCACGAAGGAAAGCTACAGCTGAACCCACAGCCAGACCCCATTTCTGGGTTCTCCTTCCTCTGCCTCATGTAAAAGCCCAGAGTAAATCTGAAAATCACTAAGTTCACTTTTGCACAGCCATCAGATGCTGTGCTGGGATAACCAGAACATATATGCATTTGGCTGACACAGTCTGCATCCTCTGAGTAACATGCTATATTGGGGGGGGGGGGGGGGGGGAAGTGTTGTTGTAGATAACCATTGTAATGCCCCTGATGGTGCTCTGACCCCTTGTCTCTGGGAATTTTTAACTATGGGTTATTTTAACTATGTGTTACTGCTGTACTTAACAGAGAGTAAGATTTTGATGTAAAAAATAATCCTTCTGCTCCACTTTACTTAGTTTTCACATAGTGTTTTAAGATTCCAGCAGTTATCTCTGTTCCACTCCAAACTTCAACACGTCAGTTCTAAGCCCTTTATTGTCACCCCTGGAGCTGACTGACCATTGTTGGAAGAAGGAATTGATCTGTCTGTAGTTGGGGAACTACAACCACCAGATCCACCCAGTGTGCAGAAAATCTAGAAAAGAAATTTGTGCAGATGCATGTCCTGCAGACAACAAACAGCAGATGATACAAGTGCTTGCTGACCAGCTGCACAGGGCAATCACCATGCAGTGGGATCAGGTCGTGGTACAAGCCTGCGCCTGTCAGTAGTAACTGCAAGCCCTTCAGATCCTGTGTTCCCAAGGCTGCATGCCAAGTTTATTTCAGCCTCAGGATGCCAAAGTGACAGCTGCTTTAGGAGGGAGAAATCAGGGTATCAATCTTAGGGGAAAAGTTTGCATCACTCAACAATCTGTTTGGTGTCAGAAAAAGACGCCCTTACAGGAGGCAGTTAATTTGCAGACATGCGTAACCATTAACCATCATGAAGAATCCCAGGTATGGATAAAGCACAGGAGTTAAGTCAATTAAGAAGGCTTCCCTAAATTTGTAGGCTACATATTGGCCATATGTAGAAGCCAAAACATTGTGAAGTACAAACATCATAATACTGTAGATAATAAAAGTTGACATACATTTGAAATTCTAGCCCTGCAGCATTATGTAGTCTTAATATCAAACTGCCACACTGCTTAGCAGCAGTTCTACTATTTCTCTGCAAGTGTATTACAGGCTCAGTAATGGTGGGTACATGGCTTTATTCCAATTTTTATTTCATTGTAATAGAAAATATATTTATGGTTTACTTCAATTTCAATATTATCTTTTTGCTTTTTTGTTATCTCAAGGTTATGAGAAGGAATGCTGTATATTCGTGTTTCAGGATATTCATTCCACTATTTTGCGATTATTGCTGTGTGTACATAATCTTAAACTGATCTGCTACCTTCAGCTGCTGTGTCCTGCTCCCTATCTGCATGTAGTCTGTTGCTATTTGAGGTACAAAGCAGAAAAAGTGGTACGCCACAGTCCACTTGGAGAGTTATTTTAATACATGCTTGATTTGTCAAGTACCTGAATTCTTTCATCTCTTGTGGATAACATCACACAATATATTGAAATAACTTGAGTACCTAAGAACAGTTTGACTATGACTACATATATCTCTATAGATACCATGGTGAGCCTGCATTCCAGTATGTCAAGCTAGGCCAAGAAGGTGTGTTAGATATCTTCATCCTACCACAGACCTGCCCTCTGTGCATCCCTCAGAAGCTTTTCCCTACTCTGTGGCCAAAGGTGCTTTTGCATAAGGAGTATGGGAATACACTGGCAGCTGCAGGTCACTGGTGTGCCCTGGACGCGATGAGACTGAGGAGGCTGCCATGGCTCTTGCCACATTTCCTCACATTTTACTGTATCCAACACTTCCTCATCCTTTGTTGGACAACTGAATTCCTGCAGATTGTGTATACCTGGGCTTTGCATAGACCCACACTGTAATGCTCACAGCAGGGTGCTTGCAAGAGAAGTATTTTCAAACACTGTAAAAGCCTGAAGTCCAAACATTGTGACTCAGCTTCAGAGCTCCAAATTGCAACCACTGGGCTATGCCACTGGCCTTACGGGATTGCTGCTGGAAAGCAGTTTGCAATAACATTATAATAATATAGTGCTATAACAACATTGAGGTAATGGAGCAGAAACACTTGAGACTGGAAACATTCTTTTGTCAGACCAACACAAGCTAAAAGGTGTATCAGCAGGACAAAAAACAACATGAATACATTCAACAGAAAGAAACATCTCTCGTAAAACTCCATTGTAGAACAAGTGTAAGACTCATTTGAAAAGTCATTTCAGTTCTTAATAATTTCTAATAGCAATAGGATTTTTTTTTCCAAATACATTTTGGTAGGGAATAAAAAAGCCTTAGTCTAACAAATAGCCCCTTGGACAAAATATTTGGAATGTAACCACATTTGTAAATCTCTAAAGTCACCCTGAGTCAGGGAGAAAAAAGCAAGTATCAAGCCTCTTGATTATTCTGGCATTGTGTAACAAGACTTTCAGTTCTCAGTAAGAGGAATGTTTTACTCTGGTTAGCTTGAGGTTAATACCTAGCCAGATTTTTTTTCCCATTATTATTAGTAAATCAACAGCAGCTTTTAGCATCTTGCAAGACAAGTTTCAACAAAGGCGCACTTATTTTCCCTGTGATTAGTAAATCAAGACTAGAACACATGCTCCACAATCAATTCAGGAGAGAGAAGGAAGCTGTTTGCAATCTCTGTTGCACCATTCTGTCATTTTTATCCCAAGGATCAAGACCCATTGAGTAAGAAGAGGCATGATCTGTAAAGAAACTAAGAGAAGAGTTGTTGATTAACCCCAACACCAGATAAACAGCCTTGCCTTTGCCACAAGTCACCCTCCAAAGGGATTTTCCAAGTGTGGACACACTCGGAAGGTAGCCATAGCTGGGAAGGTCTCATTAAGAGCAACACAGCTTCATTGTCAACACAGCTCCTGAGATGTAATGGCAGGAAGCACAGAGATGTTTCAGGGACTCAGAGGTGGACCCACAGCCTCCTCCAGCTCTTGAAATCTGTGAAATTCAGATTGAGAACAATGCTTTATTGAAGGGACATAGGGCAAATATTCACCTTTCTTAAAAGTACAATACTGACAAAGCCTCAACGGGACTTCAGCAGTTCTTCATCCTCTGTAACTCCCTTCCCCAACCTTTTCATGTGGAGAGTGATTGAGTTATTGGTTCCTGTTTCCAGATTTTGTGCAGTTGTACTTAACACTTAGTTGTGTATGGGATATTTTTTAGCCTGACTCTTCTTTGCCTCCAAATTGTTGACTGTGATTTCCAGCACTGATCTGTTTTAAAAAGCTTTAAAACCCAAACAGCTGTGAAAATTTGTATGAAGGATACATGCTGGCACAAATGTTTGCATGGTATGCACTTATATTCTGTGTTGCCTTATTCTGAAGACATTATAATTTTATTTGTATGAAGTTACAGACATATTGACTCAGACAAAAGCTCAGCTAACTCAATATCCTGCCTAACAGTTGTCAGTAGCAGACACCTGCAAAAGAATGCAGTAGTGTGCTCCATCTTTTACTTGTTCCAGCAGATTAAGGACTGTCTGTCTGTCCATGGGTTCATACAGACCACTGAATTTATTGACAGTTTCTAATTGATATAGTTTAAATTAAATTTCCAAATTATATTACTGACCTCTACAACAACTGTGGAAATTAAACAAGCAATTAAATAGTGCACTGTGTGAAAAGGGACTAATTCAAACTCTCCTGCCCAATAACTTCACAGTATGCCCAGCATATTACGTGATCCTAAGTGAAGAAATCATTCCTTATTTTATTCATGATTTTATAAACTTTTGCCATACCCCATTTCAATCATCTGTTTTCACACAGAAAAAAATCCTTGTCTAATAAGTATGTCAAATAGAAATCATTATACGTTCCTCAACGCTCATGGCATTCTCTGTGCTTTTATTATTTCTGTATATTTCTGTAATCCCCAGAACTGTCAGACCACCACGCAATATTCAAGATGTAAAGACATCGATTTATAGCAGTAGTGTAATCACATGCTCTGTTTTGTATGGTATTCCATTCATAATTCCTCATTTTCTAAGTCCCTTTTTGGCTGCTATTGAACACTGAGATGACAGCAAGCCTACTGCGACAAGACTAATATCTTGAATAGAATAAATTAAGTCAATTTTTTAGTTCATGCATATTGGTTTCTTATAGTAGTGACCTCAATCTTACTATTTTATTTCTCAGTCATTTATACTGTGTTTTGTTTTGTTCCCCCCTCCCCCTTCCCCCTGAGCCAGCTTCAGTTTTGATCCTCAGACAATTGTGAGGAGTTAGCAAACACTGTCTCCCTAATACGCGCATCCCTTCTTAGGTCTTTAAGCAAACAGCAAGCAGCATACATCCTTCTCTCTGTGGGGAAAAAAAAAAGTATTCTTCCCATTTGTTTCCTTTCCTTCAACAACCTCTTAATCTACATAAGCGCGTTCTCTTTTACTGCATAACAGTTTACATTTTAAGGCCTCAAAGCAACTTGAAAATCCAAGGAGGTTGCGATGACCAACTCAACTTTTTATCTACAAACTCACTGTCTGCTTGAAAGAATTCCAAGAGGCATGATGTCCCTTTGCGAACTCCGTATTTTCCACGTATCCACTAACAGTGTTCTCAATTCCTATTGTGTTCATGGCTTAGAAATCAGCTTAATTTATGTATTACTTTCTCCTGATCATCCTATTTCAAACTGTTCTCATACCTGAGCCCCTTTATTCCTCTGGTACCATGACGACATAAGCAGCAGTTAAAACTCAGTTCGGGGGAGCTCAACAATTTCATACATGCACTCCTTCAACTCTCAAGAACAGTAAAAATCTCAAGAAAATACTGAACCAACTGATGGTGCCCTGGGCAAACAGGATCAACACATACAGAGAATCTTCACTTCCATGCTCATAATTATGCATTTATGCACTGTGGGAACATGAGCGACTGCCAAACCAGAGCCTAAAAGCTGAAAGCTGCTTTCTGCTCCTTATCCTCAATCTTATCATGTTATGACCTCAGGACACAATGCATCATGAACCCAGAAGTCAGTATCTACTCTTTAGAAGGTTACTAATACTTTCTCCCCTAACACCTCCCCCCCAAATTACCAGCCAAACTTCATGCCTCCCTAGTATAAACAATGCCAAATGCATCTTCTCTTTTGAAGCAGGCTGCTGATGGCAATTGCCTCATTGTTACAATTCAACTGACAGCATCGGAATCCTCTTAGAAAGCAGAAATCCTTATCCCTTTATTTCCCTGGGCCCCCGTTCATCTTTCAGCAATGACTTCACTAAAGGGGACTTAGTTTTCAAGCAACACCAATTCTCTAGATTCTCCATATTTTTTCACAGCTCAGCATTGCTGTCTTCTCATCTGCTGTTTCATGATGAGCACTTCGACTACTGATGTGCACTTGTGGCTTTCTTCCTTACTCACAAAGCACCTCAGAAGAAAAGCAGTTCTAAAATATTTTATAAAAAGACATCTGTCTCTGTCATGTTAAAAAAGCTGCATGACTACAGTAAGCCAACACCTAAATGAGTGCCTTGTCTTTACATGCCTTCATTAGAGAGACATAACCTCAGGTGTTATTTATGTGAATGCACATTCATAGCTATAAAATTCTTGGCAGTTCCATATCATCATACTTATGAGCTGTGTAGATGACTCCTGGTTGAGCAATAACCTTCAAGCAGATCAACCACTGTCACCACAATAGAAGGGGGTTCTCAGCACAGGCTTGTTAACCTCTACATGAACAGGTAGGGCTCTATGCCCATGCCATGTTTTCTAAGACTAGAAAACTATTTTCCTTGCACCAAAAAAAAAAGTATTTAACCATTAAAGTTCTAGTCCATGGTTATATAGTCAACATACTTCTCATTCTAATTCATAACACCTAACACAGCACTTCACAGTAGCATTTGGAAACTGCATCCAGTAGAACAGGTCTGCACTTTACAAAGCACAGTTCCACCTACTTGCAAACTTTCTGGTTTTCCATACGCTATGTATTTGATTCTAAGCTTTGTAGCACTCAAATTTGTTACACAGAGTGGAAGTTCATTGTTAAAGGTACAAAATAATATTTTAAAAACTGTAGCTCAGAAATGTAGTTTTTAAGCATAGAAAAATGAGAGATCTTTCCACAAACTAACAGTAGAAATAAAAGTGGAACTGTTTTTTCAGACCTAAACAGAGAGAATGCTCATATGCTCATTAAAGACTTACTGCTTAGGGACATGGTTTAGTGGGTGACATTGGTAGTAGGGGGATGGTTGGACCAGAAGATCTTGGAGGTCTTTTCCAACCTTAATGATTTTATGATTCTATGTTTCTAAGGAATTACAAGGATGAGTTAAGGACAGGGAATATAAGATAAAGCATTCTTTTCTTTGTACCAGTTGCTGCAAATACAGTTTCTTTTCCTGAAAAATAGTTTTAGAACTTCTAAAAAATATATTTGAAAAGAAAATCCAACTATTTTTTTCCCCTTCAAAGTTTGCATTTGTCAAAATAAGGAAATGGAAAAATTTGGAAAAAATGAAACCAGCAGTGACATCACAGGGGTGATAGGTTTTTGGATCAGCAACTAAACTTCTCTTCCTTCTTTTCCTCTCCTTCCTTTTTCTGCTGTATAAAGCAGTAACTGGTGTGATTCTTGTTATACAGCTTAACTTCTTAACTACTTCATTGTTTTCTGCTCATCTGTATTATTTAGCTAGAACATGGAGTATAGTTGAGAAGATAAGTGAACAATTTAGTGACATTTAAGCTCTACTCCTGAAGATACACATATGCTAACTTTATTAGCATGAGTACTTCCAATAACTTTAAAGGAAGTAATCATTGGAATATAATTAGGCATATGAATGAATACATGGAAAACAGAAGGCCTATTCAGCTGCTAAAGATAGGAATTTACTCACTTTGTTATCTAAAACATGTTCAAAATGAGATCTGCAGAACTCTCAAACAAGACCCATGGATGCCTGACTTTTGGACAGCGTGTTCTAAAATGCCCTTTTCAGAGGAATAGTTCGACATGCCGAATAATGCAGACACAATCTCAACTTTGCCCCATCTTTTTAGTGGAACATGTAACAACACAGAAGACATACAGTTGCACCTCCCTTCCCTCTCCCCTGCTCTTTCCCAAAGCACAATCATTTGGTGTAAAACCACAGAGTGAGTACCGTGTCACCACCTGTGGACACTCCAGCTAGAACGACAGTGTCACTCCGTTGTCACCTTTCGTGGTTCTTGTTGTGCTGCTGACGGTGCAACTGTGAGATGCAGCCTGGGGCCAGGGAGATGAGCAGGACACAGAAGCTGGTGCTTCAAAGCTTTTTCAGTTGGGAGTGTCATATACACCACTATCTTACTTTTGCCCACCTACATACGTATATTTGCCTTTATTTTCTTAATATCCATCATTATTCTTTAGACACAAGTGAGACTCACGGTAATCACAGTAGCCAAATACTGCTTTCATCTTCTATTTAATCTTGGACACTTTTATACAAAAGAATGAAACCAGGAGCGTGCATCAGGAGTGAGGCACAAGTTAGGATAGAAATATGACAGAATTAGAGATAAATTAGCTTTCAGGCACTTTCATAAGCTTTGAATTTCATAGGCAGAAACAAAAAGTCATGATTTATCTAATTCCTAAGCCACATCATATAATCCATGAGAAGAATTCACAGAAAGAAAGATTTGTTTCATTATTATGAGCTCACCCCCATCTACCTTGCAGAATAGTGGCAGATTTTGAATGAAAAAATGTGGAAGATGCGCAGTACTCTTACGATGGATATGGAAGCACAACTTGAAAAGGAGAGCTCTATAGTTTAACAAAAGAAACCCATTATGGTACAGTTCTCAGGCCACTTTCCCTGTAATTCTCTGTTTGAATGAGGAGCTGTTATGCTACAGTATTGAGAACATATCTATTCTGTGCTAGAAAAGTAAGGAAAAGTAAACTGAAATTATTCACTGGCATTTGTCACAGCCTTCATATCTCAGTAACATACAAAGAGATACTCATGATCCTAAATCCAAGCGCCTTTTCATAGTGTTCAACAGAATGTTTCAGATTTTTTTTTGTCACTTATTTCCTGAAATTCCTGAGGTTGAGTGACGTATCTTATCTGGCTTACACAATGGGTATGGAGTTAACAAAAAATTTGGCTAGAAGCATCTAACAAAGATGCTCTTTGGCAAAGAAGTGGGACTGTGCCATTCCTAAGACAGCACACAGGGACTTTGTTCTGAATAGCTCAAATAGCAGCCTGAGAAGGCTTTTAAAAATTGTCCTTAGGACACATGGGGGAAGCCTGAAATATTTACTTCTATTTTATTCTTCATTTTAGTTTTAGAAACAGAGTGGCAGGCCAGGCCCAGATTCCTTGATCACTGCCAAGGGATTTCTCAGGAAGACTTAGATATTTGCTGGGTCAAAACTTCGTTTAAATTATACATCTTTTTCACCCTCCAGAAGGTAATTTTAATGCACTGGAATTAATCTTAACTCTGTTTATTCTTAAACTTATTTAAGACTCTGAAAATTGCAAACAATTTAAACAAAACACAAACAGCCCACCAGTCCATGAAAAACATGTATAGACTGCCACAGACCTCCGCATAAATATGCTTGGAAAAGGAACACTCTCCAGGCTTGGCTAAGAAAACCCATGAAATAAATTAAGCAGGATGAATGAAAAACAATATTATGACACCCACAAGCACTCCGGGAGAAGCAGATAACACGCAGCCACTCCTCTCCTTCCTAGTCATAGGACATTTACAGCCATCACCCCTGCACAGGCAGTGGGAGGCTCCCACACTGTTCTCATAGCAAATCAAGAAGACAACAGAGTTGTCAGGCTTTTTCAACCCTCCTGTTTAACAGCTTCATCTCATATGAGAAACCTCCTCCCTTTGGCTGCTCCATGGACAAGCCCCCCCCCCCCCCCCCCATCCTGTGCTCCTCAGGCTGCATCAGCTTCTCTCAGCACTCACTTTGACCCTGCCAGCACGCCCCAACAGCACGTTGCAGGCTGCCCAACCCCATGCCTTTGGCTCATGGTGCTCAGTGCATGTCTCTTACCCCCAAACGAGAGGAACACGTGTGAAAAACCAGACGCCTGGTACTCTGCTCTGGTCCCAGCACATGACATGAGGGGGGCACCTCAGGGCTGCCAGCACTGTGGCTGTTCTCCACATACCCTCAAGGTACCTGGGGGCAGGATGGGAACAGGGGGATAGGAACCAGTCCATGGGGTGACTTCATGGTCTGCAAAACCACTGGGTGAGTAGGAGCTAAGGGAAAGGCAAGCAATGCAGACTGGATGAAGCAGCCATGATGCCTAAAAAATTAAAGCTGATTAAGAGCTGCTGTTTCTCAACTCCCCCACCTCCCCAGAGCTGGGGGCCCTGCCTGTGGGTAAGAGGCAAGGGCAGTCTCTTCTGAGGAGGGAGACTGCTGCTCCCTGTCCCCCTGCTATGCCAGCTGGGGAGCGTGCGGGGGACCTGTAGGAAGCCAGTGCTGGGACCCCACAGCTGCTGCTCTGACAGGTGGGGAGGGCACACAGGCCATCCCTGCTGGCCCCGTGCTGCACAGCACCAGCCAGCTATCAATACGCACAGGAGTGAAACCCAATGCCTCTGCCGGGGCTTCCTGAAAAGCCCGAGCTCAGCTCCTGAAGAGGAGTCTATTTCTGACCATCCATCCAGCCCCCAATTACAGTACAGGAGTTCCCCATCCAGGCGTACAGTTCCCGCTGTTTTAGCAACCTTGGTGGTACAGCCAGAGCACGACGTGGGATTAGGCAGTCTGAGGATTTAATGAAGTGAATTTTGTTGGTGCTTGAGCCCTCATGTAACACATGAAGGGAACTGCACAGCAGTACCATACCCACTAACACACTTCTTACATTTTTTGCACTTCTGTCTACTCAATAAATACAGCCTCATACCTGTTATTTGTTGCCCCCCATTCTGTATAACAGGCTGAGCACCTGATCTGTATGTCTACAAAGCACAGGAGGACCTAGACCACCTCAGAGATCAGCAAGGGTTTGCATGGACACAGCAGTCCAGCTGCAAGAACCTGCACATAACCACATACACCATATTACCGATACACTAAACGTGCAGCTAATACATTGGTCCTGGTAAACCAACAGACAAAAGCAAAAAGAAAAAAAAGCCCCTCAGCATAATAAGAGCTTAGAGGAAAAGACTCCATTGTTCCTAAAACAGAAAAACAACATTCTGAGAACCAATGACATTTCCCTGTTTTCTGCACCATAAGCAGAATTTCAAGTCTCCTAACGAAATTCTGAAATATTCATTCTTTATTATTTTACCTCCTTGATAGATATTTTGGGGGCTAAATTGCATGAAAGATTCTACACGATGTCGTCTTAGCAGATACAAATTTCATAAAACTCCAGTACAGTCCACTACCACATGGAGATAAATTGTTGCAAAACAAACAACTCGGATGTAGAAGAATTGTCATTTCATTTACTACAAGAAAAACTCTTAAAAAAAACCTTAGAGAATAATCAGTCTTTGTAATTGTTTCACTGTTTAAAGAGAGTTTGGAGTTGCCTTGTTTCCTTTCAAGTGCCCAAAAACTATAGATAGGAAGCAGTTGTTTCCTGCATACCAAAATGCTTTGTCACTTACCCAAAAAACCTGCCTGAAATAGTTGCTAACATTTGTTTTCCCCTCCTGTCCAAAGAAAGATGTAAAAAAGCCAGTCTCCTCCATCCTCTTATCCACCTTTGATACTGATGAATCTACTTTTGGCAGCCAGCACTCCCCTGCACAGCAGAAGGGGATGTGTCTTGAATCCAAATTCATGTTCTAGCTGTGAAGTTGCTCCCTCCTCCCTCCACAGCATTAGCAGGATATTTATAGGCCCCTCTGCAAAGAGCTGAATAGTCTCTTTAAGGAGTGGCTTTGGCTACAAGGACAGAAATGCCACTGACAGGAAACTTACGTTCCAGGAATGGTGTGGTGGGAGTCCAATACGATATTGAGAGGAGACAAAACAGGCTCTCAGGAAACTAGAGAAGCAGTTCAGCTGATCTCTTCTCAGAAATAATTGATCTCCAAGAATGATGCTTTAGCAGATACACCTGTTTTTTGTAGATATCAAGAACATGAGAACATCAGTAGAAGTTTTTCTGAACTCCCAAGGACACCTCATGTAGACACCTATCTCACAGAGGGAGAGGCTGCATCTCCCCTTGGCAATCCTACCCTACCACATCCTTACATCATCCTCACTACTGGTTTTCACTGTTAAAACTGGGCATGTCTGTCCATTTACACACCTTTGCTAGCACCACAGGCAAAGCAAATACAGCCCATTGAGCAGCAACGAAAACCCTGAAGAAGATGCAGCAGAAAACCAAAGCAGCCATGGAAACTACCAGTATCACAATATATCACAAAGCCCCTAGGCACTGCTTTTCCACTGACTTGGGACCTCACCTGAAGCATTCAGTTTTCTATTCCTCTGCATGCAATGCTCACCCAGCTGCACCCATCCCTCATACTAAGAAAATAATAATAAAAATAAAAAAACAAAGACTACAGCATGTGAACAGCACACAGCAACTTGGCCATGAAAGCATGCAAAAAATCTTGGCAGAGGTTGGATTCCAGCACACAGCTTTACTAGCACAGAAAGGAGTGGTAATAATTTTATAAATTGAGATTTTCCAACAGCTACTGGAAACTGCTGGCTGGCATCTTGGGACAAGGACAAAGATAGCAGCATTCCTTGCATGGCCACACGCTGCACTGTGATGGAGGCTGGGGTGACTTCAGCACGCTAATGCTGATAATGACCTCGTAGCAGTGCAGACGATCACACATGGATAAGCATTCAATTACTCACCCCATGGTTAACATGCAGTGAAAGCAAGGGCTACAGCCATGCAGGCCTACGCAACTTTCATTTCATAATGCACCATTAAATCCCCATCAAATAATGACAGCTTTGTCCCAGGGGCTAGGGCTGAGCCCCATCTCATTTCACAGAGCCTGTGGAAACCCAGTTTGTCTGCTCCCCAGACACCTCACCACTGGCACAGGGGCACCATCACCTGCCCCAGGCAGGACCCTAAGTGGTACCATAGGGATGGAGAATCCCCACTCTGCTCCCTGCCCCCCAGATCCTCCCAGCTTTATGGGCCAGACATGGTGCCTAAAGCTCAGTTGTCCCAGAATTAAAGAAATCCTGCTTGAAGTCCTGAAATATACACTTAAACAAGCCTAATACTGTGGTCTTAACATGTTCCAGTGATAGAAATGTGAAAAGTTAAGTGTAGTTGTGCTGGAAAATTTTCTGTAATGGGAGAAAACCGTTCCTAGTACTCCTTCCACAACCTGTGAAGCTACATTTGAAAAAAAATCAATTCAAGGAGACTCATGGTTAAACATATCATCAGCAACAGCTCCTAAAAGAAAATTTTAGGGATGGGTCCTTAGGACAAAAGGTATTTTCAAGGATCCTTAAGTGTCTAAATAGGCAGATAACGTTCTTCCCTTCTTCGGAGATTTTCTTCAGCGCAGAAACAGGGAACAAGCTCAGTTATCCTTGGCAGCAAGCTAAGCTTAAAAATCAAAGTTAGGTGCTCAAACACACAGGCTTGTAAAACCTTCTATGTACCTGTTTGCATCTTTAAGGATCTGTATACACTGAAGATACATCATATCTAGTGTTACTATACTATACATGGGGACTATATTTTTTAAAGCAACAATAAAAGAACCCACAACCTTCTTACTGCATAAAAATGAAGAATCTGAAGACTGCCTTCACTGAGATGAAGATTAATACTAGAAGTTAAAACATTACTATTAAATCAGACTTCAAAAAAAGCACCAAAAAGCATCTTTTCACTGCTTGAAGATTACATTAAGTTACTAGAAAGCAGTTTTCTAAAAATTAAAATCACATTTAAAAGACAAAAAAATATGATCTTTTTCCTAGGACAATTCCTACAGAATTAGTGCAAGCCATCTTTTAAAAATTCTGAGCTTTGGTCATAAAAAGTATTTGGGACTGACTGGCAGAAGGGTGACTCTCACAATTCATTTAACTTCTGGCTGTTACTATTGGTCCTTAAACATGCACAATATACAAAGTGAATTCATGTGGAAACAGCTCCCATTTGGTAACTGTAGGTAGGCTGCCCTTGCCCTCCTGTAGAAATGAATCCAGACACAACCTTGAATGGTGATACCAGGAGCCAAAGTCTGTTGCTCAGGCCCACAAAGATGCAGGTACTCAAACCAGACTGTGCAACTATCTCAGCATAATATTTGAAAGGAGCAAAGCAGCAGCAAACAAAACAAAATGCTAATATTTCCAGTTTCTTGTCTCAGTCACTGTCTCAGCCAGAACCAGTATAAAATGGAAGCCTCCAAGCTACCAAATTTTTTATTAAGAGTTTATCACCACCTGTACCTAGGCTTAGTCCCAGGAGCTACAGGGAGCAAGTGCTGGTGGAAACATCCTATCTCTGTCCTCATCTGTTATCCATGTGGACACGTACAACACACTTTCTGCTCTGCTGCCAGACCATTTTGTTTACATAAGCTTCTCCTCACAAACCCAGCCCTTGTGGGCAAGGAATATATTCATGCCTTAGAGCTGCTTTCTGGACAAAGTCTGCTCACATGCCATATCAATATTTTTAATATCATCAGTGGACTCTCCTTTATGTTACACCTCCACTCATTAGGGCCTCATCTATATGGGAAAAGCTTTTCTAGTGATACACACACAATACAGTGCCACACAAAACCTGTTTTATTTCTCTTACACTTAAACCTGTTCTCAGGTTAAAAAAGCTAAGCTGACCCTTCCAAGTCTAAGATCTAAGTGCTCACACGCAAGTCCATGCTGTGACAAGTTTTCTCAGGGATGCAGATGGCATTGTGGCTACTACCATAAATAAAGGAAAACAAAATCTTCAGCCATGAAGTTAAAATCTGAGCTCCTCAAGTTTTGCTGGGCTTCTGATTGTGACCATCCCCACGTTTGCAGTGTCATACTGCAAAAAAGAAAAATAAGCAAACATAAAAGGAACACAGGAGTCATATGCATGACAATCAAAAGTACAATCAGCAGCTTTCTTTTTTTTTGCCAGTTTCAGCATTAAAAAGAGAAAAAGAATTAGGCAACTGCATAAATACATTTTGTATTTGCTGATGTATCTTTCACAGCTTTGCAGATACTTTTACTAACAATATTGTCACAATGGTTGTGGAACAAATTTACAACTAAACAGATAAAAATCTGTACATGCCTGCAAAGGACCCAGCAACAAGCATTTAAGGAATGGATTCCTTGGAACTGAGCATTCATAATCCAGTGCCTACTGTGTATTCACTCCTTTCAATAGCTATGGTAATTAGGTTGTCTCATGTTATTGTGACCTACAATCTATCTATGGGGACACTGCAGGGGAGCTCGGGTCCTAAATCTACTAATTTCACATTTAGAAAGACCCAGGCATGACAACAATGCTGAATTGATATGCAGAACATTCAGATAATTTTAAACACTTGAATCATTGTCCTTAGATGTAAAAGGATCAAGCCTTCCTTCAAATGCACATTGTGCAAATTCACTGGGTGTGTCACATTACACTGAAGGGATGTTTGCTGAAATGCAACTGGGCCATGGAAGTGGTAGCTGATTAAGTGGAAAATAAGGAGCCTTGGGCACAATGACCTTTATAAGCCATGCACAAAATTTATGTTGAGGTTTAGAGCAAACTTTTCCATGCTGATAGAAAACGTCATAAAATTGAGTACACAAGTTAGTAAGGTTATAACTCATCCAAGAAACTACAAAATTTTAGTCAATTATCTAGCTTCTGGCTTTAGGAATATAGCACCATTTGATCCAGTCCTAAAAAACAGTCCAGACAAATCTGCAGGGCAGTGATACAATCACATGAAATAGTTCTTCAGTGCATTAGTATTTGCAGTCCTGGACAGCTTAGTAGTATGGTCTCACTCTGTCCACAGTATTATACCAACTGGGTAATCATATGGAAACTCTGCAAACAAGCTTCCAGTTCAGAGCAGAGTATCAGCCTATTATCAAACAAATAACCCACCACCTAATTCTGCATGAGAGATTTTTAGGATCTTACCATCTCCTTTACTCAAATCTAACCAGTGTGCCATTTCTTAGAGACAGGTACAATGCAAGCAAATATTCCCTAAGAGTTTCTGGACACTGACAGATGAGTTCAGGAGGTTTGGAGCAGCTGCACTTGAAGACATCAGTAACCTCACCTCCTAGCCTCTCAGCAGCAGCTTAAGCTAGCACAGCATCCTGGGGACTGGAGAAGGAAGGCAGGAGTATGCTTTCCCCTTCTGCCCTGCCAGAGAACAGAAAGAAGGAGTGCAGGCACCTAGAGAGAAATGTCAAACCGCCAGAGCAAAATTTGCCAGATCTTCCAGAGCCCTTATTAATGCAATAATTTCATTTTTGGAGAAGGCTAAAATAAAAATCTAAATCACTGCAACAGTGGATGCTTAAATTATATCCTATGGGTTAGATTGAATATAAAATATGTGCAGGTTCTCCTCTGAGAATACTGAGTGTATTTATCTTTTTAATTGAATCTATCCATATAAAATGATCCTCTTAAGTAGATTAGAAATCTGATGTACTGGGCCCCCATGTGGTTTGCCTTTAATATTTCTGCACTCAATTACTGTTTTTGAAAAGCAGGAATTATTCGCTGCAACCCTAATGCTATATTTATTTGGGATTTAGGCCTATTTTAAGATTAGTCCTGACTTAATTGTACCAAACTATCAGCAATGTTGGAGTCAGACTACTGAAACTCATTATCATACATCTGCCTGATATTTACATTCAGCAAATATGTGAAAAGGAAAATACTTCCTCTTGCTTCTACTGGAATAAAATTAGAACATGTCTAGGGAGTCTGAAAAGCATTTTTATCCAGACAGTCCAGTAAAGTATTTATTTTTTGATGGAAAAAGTTAAAGTGTGAGAGTTGTTCTAATAAAAGGATGTATGAGAGGGAAAAGTCTTAATTACATCTCCCTACATGGAGGCAGTCCCTACATGGAGGCAGTAGCAAGGAGCTACTGCATGGTCCACCTTCAGGGAGTAGCAGCTCACATCAGGTGAACAGCCAGTCTACTTTTCTTGAAAGAAGCTCACTGACATCCTGACTAGACAGGCAGAAAGAACTGCCCTGCTGTTGCTCAAGACAGACCTGCAGAGATCACATTACCCCTGCCAAAGGCAGAACAGGCCTCTCCCCTCACTGTGCAATGTTGTCCTTCAGCTTCATCTGCCATTCCTTCCCAGCAGCACTGCTCCGCTCAGCTTTCACAAGATGCAAGAGAACTTTAAAAAGATTAAGAGAAACATGGTCAAAGGACCTTCAGATATTCTGTTACTGCCACTGTTGCTGCACTCACGTTTTCAATGTGAACAGCAAGTTACACATATATGCTTGCTTTCTCAATCTTTCATTATCAATGCTCTTTGTTTGACCAATTCGCTAAGCATACATATCAGAATCTACATTTCCAGACTGCCTCTTCCACCCTCACATTGCAAGTTCTAGGGAGATTCCTATCGTGGTTTTTGGAAAAGCTTTCTTAAGCATCATCTTGAAGCTCCTGCAGAAATCCTAACCTTGACCTTGCTCAAGGTGAAAGGTACTGCAGGAGTTCAGCAGTCTCATGTGGTTCTGACGCTGGAGCTTTGTAGATTAAATTATTTGTCTAATGAAGCTGAAGTGCCTTAATTTGTCAAAAGAGATTAAAAACAGGGGCAGCAACTACAAGGACAGGAAAAGATATAATTCCTGGAAAAACACTTGCTTTTGTCAGTCTGTAAAATACTGCTGTAAATCTGTACTATATTTGTCAAAAAACTCACAATATTTACTAAGCGTCTAGTTGTGCTTCCTATACATAAAGTCCCTTACTTGTAAAATCAGTGTAATACATGAATTAGAGGAGCAAATTAACAGCAGTCACTGCAGGTTTCAGTACAAGACAATATATGTTTTCATAATATGGAATAAGGCCTTAAACAAAATGCATCTGTAAATACAGAGCTATAGAGACACTAGACTTCTCTATCGGAGGTGAGTACTGAAGCAAGGTAGCCAGGTTCAGGCCTTACCTGTGAAAGCCATAATATTCTAATGCAACAATTTAAATCAATTCCAATAAAAAACCCACCACACACCTTTTTTACTGACTTTAACTGACACTGACTTTTTAATATCTATTTTTCTGAGGAATTACATAGTGTACTTGAACCTAAGTTCTGTAAAAGAAACAAGGAAGCAACCTTCCATTTACAGCAT
Organism: Anser cygnoides; assembly: GCF_040182565.1. Classification (NCBI taxonomy): domain Eukaryota; kingdom Metazoa; phylum Chordata; class Aves; order Anseriformes; family Anatidae; genus Anser; species Anser cygnoides. Next base: position 20,696,394 of record NC_089878.1, read on the forward strand.
ACAGACAAAACTATGCAGAATACCTTAAAAATAATAAGAAAAGGTATGTAATATAACCTTGTATCCCATAATATGCAATGCTGAGGAACTCCTCAGTTTAATTACAAAAGCATCAGATTTCAGAAAATGTTTATAATGTAGTTCAAAGATACAAATGTTTCACCTGTTTTTTGGTTTTGAAAAAGAAGAAATAGATGGACTTTGAGGTGCTAATTTCTACCTTACATAGAAGAAACCACGCCTGAGAGTCCAGACACTTAGTTACAAGGTTGTTGTTATCAAGAAAGAAGCATTCTAAAAATGTAGAGGCCTCAAATGGTTTTGTTTTGATTCTGAAATAGACTGTCTGAAATTCTAGCCAGACACTGAAGTGAAGCTGGAAAACCTTGTCTCTAGGATTTATCTAATATGCAAAGTAAATGTTTATTGTGGAATAGTTCTGTAAGGTATACATGAGTCATTTTTAACCACAGTATTTCCCAGATAAACATAACTGCTGCGTTTATAGTGATAATTAATTTAGTTACGTAGATAGCTCAGTTCATGAAGCATCTGACAGAATAGAAGAGATATTTGACAAGCCCTAACTGGTACTCTCTAGTCTTTCCGGTACTTTTTGCCTGCAAAAGGAAAAACCAATGAAAAGTATATACAGAAAGAGAAAACTTTGGAAATAAAATTCTTTCCCCATAAAGCAGTTGCAGGGACTAGGGAGGGAAGCCAGGTAAAAAAAAAAAACACCTGCTTTCTCCAATGATCAAATCAACACGTACCTAAACCCTGGGCACAGTGGTGCTTATTGTCAATACATCACAATTTAATCTCAGCCCTTGTTTGAGAAATTCTGTCTGAAAGAACAGAGGGTCAAATCACACAGGTGTTCATTTCCAGGTGTTTCTCATATTACCATTACCTAATTATTCACTCATTCACTGAGGCTCTCAGAGCTGGAGCCAATCACCCCTCTTCCTCTGAACTCTTTAAAACCTTACCCTGTATTTTTATCTCTAAATGCAAGGAACAGTATCATGAGTCTGAGAGAATAGCATCTTGCACAGAATTCATTGCCACCTGAGCCTCTATGCACACAAAAAGGAGTGCCACATGGAAACTAGAAAGATAAAAAAATTGAATACGCTCCTACAGTTGCTAAACTTTCAAAAGTAACTGGATTTTTAAGGAGCAGTTTGAAGGAAAAGTGGGTAGCTAACATGTCAAGACAAAGAATGGAGTTGCTGCTAATGACCTTGACTGTCTTTTACTGCTTGGTAAGCTAATTATATTTAAAAAAAACAGAGTAGAGGAAATTAGAAGGCATGTTGATGTTTCTATTCCTTCCAAATCAAAACAGTAGCCAGGATGAAGTAGGAAAGCCCCTTCAGGCTACATGCACTGAAAAAGCTGGTGTATATAACATAGAACATTTGTTTAGCTTTGGTTGTAAGTCTATTTTGTTTTTTAATAGCCAAAGGCTATCCATACTGCAGCTCTGCCCTGATACATTACATATGCTCTGTAAAGCAGAAACCCACCCTTCACGTCAGGCTCTGAAAGAACACTATAGCTAAATGCAGAGTTACAGTCAAGAACAGAAATTATCTCCTGGAGCCCAAAACAGTTTGGGAATAGGTAACAAAACTTCTACAACGCAATCTTTCAGGTGGGCTTTCAAGAAGCCCTTTGAAAAGAGGTATTTTCTGAATTTCTATCAGAGAGCAAAATTTGTATCTTAAATGTTTAGTAGTCATATCTCCAGCAAATCCAAGCCTGATGACGCAGGCAGCCAGGATACCCACGCCCAGCAATACAGCAACTGGCCCAGAGATCCTTGTGCGTTCCTGGCTCTGCCTGCCCGCCGCAGTTAATACAATAACATGGCCAATAATTTAGTTACACAGAGATCAGGAAATTGAGAGAGTGGCAGCCTCCATTCTTCTGCTTAGCACTTACCTCACAAGCATAAAGTCAACATTGAGGAGCACGTGTGCACAAGAAGTATTGCTGCAAACACAACTTGTGCAACTGAGCACAGCGCTAACATAACAGCACTCTGTGCTGAGCTGAGCACACTAACACAAACGGTCAGGTATGTAAAACGCAACAGAAACATCTCAATTTCTTGACACAAAGCGGAAAAGCACAGATCAGCATTTCAGCTGCCGTGGGCTGGATTCAGCAGCAGCATGCCTGCTGGCCCCTGTCCATCCATCCACATTTCTCTCAATGTTCGCTGCTTGTGCCCAGGTCTGCTGGGCTCCTCCACGCACTCCAGTGAACTCACTGCAGCCTGCTAGGTAGCCTAGCTGGGCAGATTTTTTTCTATTACAAAACACTTGTCCATGTTTGCCAAAACTGGTGACCTACATTTAAGAGTGAAAAAAAAAATTTAAAAAGACCTTTAACATTGGGGGTGGGGAGAAGGAGATACAACTATTTTAACGTATTCTAATAAATATAACCCTTCCAACTGCTGCATAAAAAGCAGCTGGTACAGACAACAGCAATCAGCAAACAGGGCAGGGACAGTGCAGAATGGACTGGGAATACCTTGTCTACAGGTGTTAGGATTTTATATTTATGGTGCCAGTGAAACAGGACTTTATCAAACAGCTCCTCCCTGAGATCCCCTGCTGAAGAACTGCTGCACCAGCTGCTTTGTGAAGTGCTGTTCCCCTTCATGCCCCCTGCCCCTCCTCTCAGCTCACCAGGGCTCAGTTTGCAATGCTACATGAAAGGATTACTTGTTTCAACTTTTCTATTTTCCTATTTCCAAACAGCCTCAATCTCTTCTCTTTTCCTTGACCTCAATAACATTTTACTTGAAACTCCCCCCTGCAGAAGTAATCAAGCAATTTGGCTTGACACCAGAACACTGAAAACGCATGTTAGTTTCAAATGCTGCTCGCGTAGTCCTGCATTTCTAAACTGAACAAGCATTTTATGCACTTTAATCTCTAGACATAGCAACACAGGATAAATGAGCTATGAAACAGCAAATGCTAAAGCCATTATTCTTTTCATAGATTTACCAATAACTTATTCTGTGATCTTAGATAAATCATTCTGTATCTCAGCTTTCTCTGTAAAACAGCTATCATGTGTGCTAGTGTCTGAGAACACTAAAACTTTCAATCTGAAAGAGGCTTTGAGAATACTGAGTCTAAATAGCAACTATCATTTTTACAGAATACAGACCGGACTGCTAGGGGAAAAAATCTTGACTGAGTAATCACATTTAAGATAGTGGCTTATGTAAATGCATTACAGCATTTTCAAAAGAAATGTCACATTTTTAAACTACATGTGCCACAACCATATTTAATAGAGAGCCATCACAGGTTTTTTGGTGTCATGGGTCTTTGTAATAAAAAGATTTGGTTTTGTATTTGGCTATAATGGCTCTGCAAGAGCTGTCAGGATTTATCACATCAAAAATGCAAAACTCCTAAAAAAGGAGTGGCTGCCCAAAGAGGGTTTAGTACTTTACAGACATTACAATCTATTTTGTTAATGATAGCACACATTTGCACACTTGGTTTTTGTGGCTTAGATTGATCATATGGCAGTATTGCCCATTCTTTCCAAGAGGTTTTTGTTGTGGCAAGAGCAGCTCCACAAATAACAAGATGAAGTGTTTAGGAGTGGTCAGATGAGAGGTTCAGGTGCCAGAAGCCCTGTCAGGCTCCAAAGCCGCCGTGACATCCAGCTCTGCGGGGAGTTGCTCTCAGCACATCGATGTCTAGTTGAATGTTTTGTGTACAACCTGATTCAGCAGCACATTGGGAGCGTGAAATCATGCAGTGTCCTGGGTTAAGAAGGACTGTTAACTGATGCCAAGGTTTTCCATCACAAGGTTTCCTAAGATACCAGCAAGTGACATTTCTGAAGTGTTTGCTAAGTTAATTGAATAAAAAGTGTTTCCAAGTTAATTGAATAAAATGACTAAGCTAATGACTAAGATCTCTTTAGTAAGGGCAAAGTCCTGAAATAGCTGAGGTACAAATAGCAAGAAGCCAAACACAGCTGGTTTTCAATAGAGTACAAAACTATTGAAGTGTGCCTAAAGCAGCAAAAGATGGATGGATTTCTGGGGAAGAAACAGAAGGGAAAGAAAAAAACATTTCTACTGAGCTGTTTTAAATTAAAGGTGTTGCACATTTGTCTAAGCTGTCTGACTCCACAGGACTCAATGGTATCAAACCCACTGAAAATCCATCCTGTTGTGTTAGGATACTGATTTTCTATTCTGTATGTCAGCACATGCCATCAGCAAGAATTCACATCTACACAGACCAGATTTTACTGCGACATCAAACCAAGACCAAAGCTTTGTTGCAATAAAGATGCATTGCTGTGAGGAACAAGAAGAGTTTCAATTGGTTGCGGATCTTCCATGACACTCATGCCAGATTGTAATATCAGAAAATGGGAAGAGACCCAGACAAGCACTGGTCATCCCTTGGGGATGTTCTCAAACAAGGGCTAAGCTAATAAGCTAAATCTTAATCCCCCTGATAGTCAATGGTAGAAATCTTGCCTGACATTAAGGAATTGGGACCTTGATTTCTTACAACTAGTAGCATCTTGTGTCCAGTAAAATAGAAGCACACACACTCCTGATCTTTATTATATAAAGAGCTGTTTTACAGCACTCCAACAGTGTATACTTCATGTGCATTTACAACATCACAACCTTGAATTAGTGCCCAGACAGAAAAGCTAGGCCCAACAGTATGCGTTTTACAGTGATATACATTTTGACAGTGGGGGGGGGGGACTCTGCTACTCTCCTCAATTAGATTTCAACCATGCATCTTTCAGTCTGCTCTCATTTCTTTGCATGTTAACAACCTTCTCATTTTCAGCTAGCTATGACTTTCTCACAGCTACGAACAAGTTGTCTCGATAGTAACAGCCAGCCTTGCATCATCATCAGTCCATTGAAATAAAATTGTTAATTGTAGATGCAAATGAAATCTAAAGCTAGTAAATATACACCAGACAGATGGACTGAGAAGCCCAACCTGAGTGTACTATGTACATCAATACTTCAGCAGCATTGCTGCTGTGCATTTATGTTTTCATTCATATGCTGAGTTTGTTTTAAAGCTACCAAACTTTTTTGTACAATACCCACTTCGCAGGCGCACTCAGACCAGTGGAAGAAATACCTTGCAAGGTGGCTTGTAGACGAAAAGCAAAGCAGGTAACTTTCAGCTTAAGAAGGGCACCACATAAGGCCCAATACCTTAACTAGCCTGAAACTGTGGGAGTGTTTGGATCCCCATCTGACTTTTGTGACAGTTCTCACTTGTCTGAGCGCTCACACAACAAAACCAAACAGCAACAACAGTAAAACAAGTCCTCTGAACTTTGATTGAGTTAATGACATTTTTTCATTGGAGGAAGAAAAAAAGAGGGGCGGGATGGGGAACAGTTTCAAAAGAGCTTGAGTTCAAATTTCAGTTCAAAGACGTAGGTCACTGTTTATCACTTTATCAACTACTCTGATTTAACATGCTTAAATATTTAAAAATAAGGCCACTTACCACTTGCCTTTACTGAAGAACAGGAGTAACTTGTTTCAACAGTTTGTGCAACAGGCTGTGCTGTGAGCAAAGTCGTGTGCATCCCTGCTATTTATCTCAAGGTAAGGCTAAATTTCACCACCAAACAAGCTGCTCAGCCCATGTTTAGCTGTATATTATTTTCCAGTGTGGTACCTAAAGTTTACTGACAGCAAAGTTTAATAGAGCAGAGCAGAGAAGACATAACAAAAAACAGTCCACCAGCTAATGAAATCTGCAAAATCGTTTGCCTCTCCCCACCTATGCCTTTATGTCTTCAATTGAAGGGTAGAGCAGATAGGGGAAGGGTGAAAAAATACGTTACTATCTTCCCCCTTGGCTTGGTTTCCAGCTTCAGCTATGAAAAAACACAAGTTCTTTGATGTTCACGTAAACATTAAAATATATTTCTAACTCTGAATGATATTTCAAGTGACAAAACATATGCAAAATGCAATTCTAGAGAAACTTCACGAGTCTGTATCTAAAGCAAGTCTGGGGCCTGCTAAGCCAACAAGTGGCTGGTAAAGAGATTTAGGGGCAGAGTCCTATAGGAAATGAAGGCTGGTTATCAGCCATGCTGGAAGATGACTCAGTTGAGCAGTCAGACATCTAAACAGGAAAAGAGAAAGCTGAAGCACAGATAAAGTGCTGAGAGTTTTTGCCCTTGTTTGAAAACCCTGGTAATTTGCTGAGCATGTTCATAAATACTCTTGAAGCAAATACCTCAGTAAACAAAAATTTTGAAGGCAGTTCTCACCTATTCAAAGGAAAACAAACAAGCAAAAGGGCAACCAAGAACAAAAACCCTCAGACATACTAAGTTCCAGGAAAGAAAGTGGAATAACACAGAAGAAAGTACAGTCTTTAGGAAGACCGTTAACATTGTTCTTAATACTTATTTCTCCTATGGGTTTATTTCTAACCTCATTTTTAAGAGTGCATTTATACCCTGTAACATAACATACAGCATTAATAACAGAACTTCCTCCAGTTGGTATAGGATAGCACTGGGTACATCACTGGGATGCAGCATTACTGTCAGGCAATTCTGTCTCCAATCCCAGCTAGTCACGATGTGCCTAATATGCTGAACAGTGCACGCTGCATGTACACAGCCCAGCCTCCTTCTCTGGTGTGAATTCCAGAGAAGAGGTAGCCAAGCAGTGTCCAGATGAAGTATCTCAGCCATTTAATAAGCATGCTGGGCACTTAGTTATCACATGAAGGGTGTCTCATAGGTGTCTCATAGGCTAGGTTAGAGGAAGCCTAAGGAAGAAAGTCAATAAGGTTCAAAGACTTGCTTCACTACTCAGATTACACCCACAGGGGAAAAAAAAGGGGGGGGAGGGAAGTGGGATGAAGGGATCATGGACCTGTTTGGATTGAAAGGGACCATAAAGATTACCATATTCCAACCCCCCTGCCACAGGCAGGGACACCTCCCACTAGACCAAGTTGCTCCAAGCCCCATCCAACCTGGCATTGAACACTTCCAGGGATGGGGCATCCACAGCTTCTCTGAGCAACCTGTGACCGTGCCTCCATGCCTTCTCAGTGAAGAATTTCTTCCTGGTATCTAATCTAGATCTACCCTCTTTTAGTTTAAAGCCATTCTCCTTTGTCCTATCACCACACTCCCTGACAAAGAGTCCCTCCTCAGCTTTCCTGCAGGCCCCCTTTAGGGACTGGAAGGCCACTATAAGATGTCCCCCGAGCCTTCTCTTCTCCAGGCTGAACAACCTCGACTCCCTCAGCCTGTCTTTGTAGGGGAGGTGCTACATTCCCTTGATCATCTTTGTGGCCCTCCTCTGGACTTGTTCTAATAAGTCCATGTCCTTCTTGTGCTGTGGGCGCCAGAGCTGAAAACAGCACTCCAGGTGGGGTCTCAAGATTAGAGTAAATTAGAGTAAAAGGAGAGAATCCCCTCCCTCACCCTGCTGGCCACGCTGCTTTTGATGCAGCCCAGGATACGGTCGGCTTTCTGGGTTGCAGGCACACATTGCCAGCTCACATTGAGCTTCCCGTCAACCAACATCCCCAGCTCCTTCTCCTCAGGGCTGCTCTCAATCCATTCTCTGCCCAGACTGTATTTGTGCTTGGGATTTCCTTGGCCCAGATGCTGGACCTGGCAGGACCCAAGTCATAGAAGCAGGCTCTGTTCTTAGCCCTGAGAGAAAGCTTGAGTGCCAAGGAATCTAAAATAGAGAAATGCATAAGAGTGATTTTGTCTAGCATGGTTTCTTGTAAAAACTGTAGAAAATAGATTTTGCAAATGTTTCAGGCTCCATGGTAAGTGCTTCTGCCAACATGTGTCCCCAGAGGGCTGCGCAGGAAGGCAGGACTTCTGCGAGGTGAAGGGTGCAAGGATCCACAGAACTCCAAGGTAAGAGCCAAGGGGGAAGTTGTTTGGGCAACCTTGTAGCTTGCAGCTGGACCACGAGATCCACTCCTGTAAGCAGTGATTCAGAAAAATTCCTTGAAAGGATGCTCCTCAGAGGTAAAAGAAGAGCAGCCCCGAGAAGTCTAGCAGCTTAAAACAGAGCCTGCAATACACCAACCTGGTATGTGTCTCTCAAGTGGTACTTTATGAGGGCTGTGACCAAAAAGTGCCTCTTAAAACACACAGGTTTTTAAGCCAGCCTTGCGATGTGAAAGCCTGATTCATATATGCTGAGTGCAAGGAATTGGCAATGTTTCATGTGTACGCAACTGAACAAACATGCAAGTTTTGCTGGACTTCTCTACTTTCCTGATACAAATGATATAAGCATCTAGAACAATCGAAAAGGATTTGAGTTAGAGTCTAATTTTCACAAGCATATAGGAAAACAATCATGAAATACTGTGTTTAATGCTACTTACTGTATAATTTCTTTATAGAACACTGATTCATCTTTATGTTCATTTTTTTTAAATACTGATCAAAGGAAAAAAAAACTACAGTCTTACTGCAAAAAATATGCTTCTGCTTGCAGAGATCTATCGCTAAGCCCCAATATACAGAAAAAAAATTTAATCTTATTTTTATTGCTCCTTTAATTAAAGAGCAGAATAAGAGATTACTCCTCATTTATAATGAGCTAATGTGGAGCATACAACATATTTCAAAGATAGAAGAGTGTTCTTTTTCTTTCCTTGGGCATATATATACAAAACTGTGAGGGAGAGAAACGTACCCTATTGTTATCTATAGAAAGAACTGTGAAAAGGGATTAATAGTTAACAAGAATAAAATTGAAAAGGCAACACCTGCTCAAGAAGAGTCCCTTGAAAAAACTTACACCTTCAGAAATGTATGATGGGAATAAGCTAAGACAGACAACGGCTAGTCTTGGGATGCATGAAAAAACTGATTGATTATACCTTCTCCCATACCACTACTTTTCATTACTGACATAAATCGAGGCAAGAAGGCAGTTTAGGAAGTCTTGAAAGACAATAAAAACACCATTGAAAAAAATGGCAGTTAGAGTTAGCAAGGAATGTTGTGTCCAGAAATACTAGATGCCTTTGTAAAATAAGGTATGTTTTGCTAAGCAGTGGCTGAAAAGTGCTTTGCAGCCAAATGGAGCTTGATCTTTATTTAAGAGTTGAGCAACAGAGGTCCTTATTATTTAATTAAACACTCATTCCAACCCACATTTATTTAAAAAGTCAAGAACTGAAGTGATTTTGCTGCAAGGCAAGTACATGAAATGGAAAGGGTTTATTCATATAAGGCTAGGAGTCATAAATGAAGCAATGATTTTACCATAAAAAGCATTTTCTGCAAAACAAGGAGTTACTGTGGAACATGAAGTCCAGACTAGCTAGTTTAACAAAATGGCCTTTTGATTGGAAAACCATTTCTGCGCCACACTTACAGACAGACATTTCACTCTTATTTTGATTCATGGTCGTTTGTCCTCATCCCCATGAGTATGGCATCCCTCTATCAGGCATGGAACATCCACCAATAATTCTTAGGCAACAGATGAAAAACCTGACTTGATTTGCCAGGGAAACCTTGTGCTTTTCAATTATTCCTTTCATTTATTTGTCGTCTCTCTCTATTAAAAGTATCCCAGCTTGCCTCTTTCCAACCAGTCACGTACTCTCCATACAAACACAGAAAACATTTTGCAGATAACGTGACTAAGAAGCTGCCTTTGAAGCCAACTAGTACGTTTCCTCAAGCATGAACACCATGTCCAAGCCAAGCCTCCAAGTGCACAATTTTACTGAAATCCCATATGTTGCAGCTAAGCCCATCAGTCTTCTTCACCTCTGTCCCAGAGGGAGATGTACCCACCTTTTGGGCATTCCCTCCCCACATGGAAGCAGAGCCCCACACAACTGCAGATGTGCAGAAACTGGCACAATTTTGGTTTGGGTACAAATCAAAGAGAAGCTCCATGGATCCATACAGAAAAAATACCAGAAAGAGATATAGTGTTCATTTTGGAGTCTCTAATGAGACTAATATCATTAAGTATGCAAGACCTAATAAGCACAAAAAGGAAATAACCAGGCACTGCCACAACAGGAAACATGCCGGAATCCTGCCTAAACTGGAGCTGGCTGGGAAGTAAGCTATTGTCACAGCATTGAAAATACTCTGATATTGCTAACTACCTTGAGCAAGCTGGTGTACTGGAAAAAAAAAATCAAACAGACTGGTTTGCTTTTTTCAAGGGAAGCAACTAAACGTGCACATTCTACAATACACTGTTGTTCCACTGAAGCAGACAGTAGTAACAAGTCAAATAAAGCATAGGTTCATTTACAAATACATATAAATATACAAACACCCCTCTAGATATGCCTGCTTTAAATCTTGCTGGGGGTATACATAACTTGCTGAAGGTGTTGTTAACATAATTCACACTGGGTACGTCCTTAGCTTCATTTTCACATCTTTTACAGCTTTCTGTCAAACTACTACATTGCAAAGTTAACACAAATTTGCTTTCATACTTGTGGAGAATTTTTAAGGGTGGAAAATGGAACTGGGGATCATTTTACTGTCAATTTGTATGCTCAGCTACAGTATATAAACTGTACTGACTTTGGCTGGTCCTATCTACAGGTCAATTTAAACTGACTTCTTGTTTGTAACTTTCCTTTCCAAGTGACATTAGCAATCATCTACATCAGACATGCTCTGTACTAGGAAAGCATTTACCAAAACAGTTCCACTCCTGCTAATGTAGGTTAGGTTCCCTGATCCCAGCTGTCCTGCAAACCCACATGCATTGAAGCACGTGGCTCTATCTGGCTTTGTGCCAAGATCTGTGGGCACCCTGCCCACACCAGTTCCTCCTCCCTCTAGCTCCATGAGAACTGACCCATTCAGTAGGCATGACATGGCCTGGGAAGCCACGAAACTCGCAACTGCAACAAATCTGAGGCCTCCCCTACAGGAAAGGCAGCAAAACGTGTTTCTATGCCAAAGCACAGGTAGCATAGCACTAACTAGATGCTGCTAAACATCCCCTATCATTTATCTTGTTATACTCTGTCTCACAGCTTATTTTTCCTATTCCATCTATCCCTCTTTATGCTAGTGAAATACATTGTTTTATAATTTGTGTACCATACAAGTAAAAAATTAAACACTAATGCATGCAAATATCTGAGCAATTAAAAACAGAATCACCAGGATTTCCAAGTATGAGTCACTGTGAATGCAGGAATTTTTTTGATAGCAATAAAGCAGCAAAACTGAGAGCTGGTGCTGCTCACTGGTAGTCAACAAAAAGGATGTTTTTACCATTTAGAGATCATGCCGGTTCCATCATTTGGACCTGAAAACTTACTGTGCAGACTATTGGACATGCAGAGAAATCCAGATGTAGATACTTATTTCCTTCATCTTCCCAGTGTGAAATAGCAAGGCTTGGTGTATTGGAGCTGCATACAGAAAGCTCATTAAATAAGTGACAGCTATAATAATAAACTGAATAGAATGATAATATAATTCAAGAAATCTAATTGCTACCATGTAGGAAAATCATTTTCTAACAATACACAGAGAAAGCTGTCTCAGTCACTAAACAAAAATCCACCCCTTATAATTTTCTTTCATTTCCAATTTCACAAAAACTGCCTCAACTCCTCCTGTAGACTTCAGTACTTAACCAGTCAGTCAATCACCAGAATCAATCACCACACCTGCTGTCTCCATTGTTATTCCTTAAACAAAAACATAAGCACAGGAAAACACGTACTGACTAGAATCCACCAGGAGCACATTAAAAAATAAACAAAAAAGGTATTCTTGTGACTAAAATGAAATACCTGTTGAAAACTGTCAAGGAGAAACGAATCTTTCAAGAGAGAAAGAAAAATTCCCAAATTACAAATAAAATGTTAATTCAGTGACAAAAATCCTTTGAATGTGGTATTTCTCTGATAATAAAAACCCAGCTCTAAACAGTTCTTTCCACTAATTATCCTTATAACACCTTGCCAGAGAAAATGGCTGTCATTATTCTTACTTGAGAAATGGCAAAACCAAACAGATCCTAGTGTCAGAAATCCACAGATCAGTAGAAAAGCTGGGAAAACAACTCAAACCTCTGTCATTCCAATGCAGAGTTTTGATTTTAGACTTGTTGGAACAACAGAAAACAGATCAAAGACCAATTTCTAAGTATTCTGTAAAAAAGGCAAAATAATAAACTTGGGAATATAAAGGTTTAACTATTCTCATCCCTCAAAAGTCATACAAACAGAAAAAAAATCTAAAATAAGGAAATGAACTACAGAAAGTATAAACACCTTTTCTACCTCTGTATTAGTTGTGCACTTTCTGGTTTTCAACCACAAATAAGAAGAATCATGATAAAACAGCATTAAGTGTCTTCCTCTCTCCTTCTGTATGTGTGACACTTCCTTATAGGTCTGTCGCCAAGGAGCAGATTTGACTGAGAAATTAAAGAATTGACATGCAAACCCCTGACAACATAGGGTGGTTTTCCATTTCTTTATGGCAGTATAGGCAGATTTTTTCCTGTGCAGGTATACCATTGATTTTCCCAGTGCTTCTGAGTCAAGAATCTACATGCCACAGCAGCTTATCTCCAAATGATTTAAACAGAACTTAAAATATAATGAAGAGGTGCCCTCCTGTATAGGTGGAACAAAAGCTAAAAGAGGGAAGGCGGCTTCACCTTATTTTGGTTTTGTAGGATAGGTTTGCCAGACGATATCCATCCAGTGCCTTGTTTTAGAGCTCATTGTGTGACCTAACCACATTAACTAGTTTTTCAGACAGTGATCATTTAGCGCAATGATATGTCCAACCCTGTAACAGAGTGCCAGCCACATCACCCAGGGCATAAGCGTCCCACACTGCAACGCAGGAGCATCACAGGCTCCTGCAGGGACTGTCCTGCAGGTCCCTCAGCAGCAGGGGTTGATGCAGTTGTTACCGGGTAGCATCCAAGTGAGAGCAGCATTTGGCATTTTGACCTCAGTAGGCTGCACAGCACCTGACCTTTATTTCATGGTCACAGCAGAAGACTGCAGAGAAACAACATACACAGCACTTTCAATCAATTGCACCTCAGTTCATGAGTCAACACATGAGTCAACAGGCTCTTCTACAACCTCCTAATTTTGCTTTTCCAAAAAGGAAATCCTTATTGTATAACTCCATAAGGAATCATCTTTTCAAAGTGTACCGTGTATTTTTTCCACATCCTGGCAATGAAAAGGGTATTTCTGATTAAATACCTAACTTCCGTATTATAAAACTATGAATGCTTTACTGCAAGGTGTAGTCACTGGGATGGCATTAAAAAGGGACAACTCCTTCACCACAAAAAAAAAGCAGCATCTAAATATACCAGAAAACATTTATTAAGCTAGCATCAGGATCCTAATCGCAATGCGTATTGCAAATGAGTTTTGGTTCTCTGTAGCATTTCAATACAATGCAGAAATTTGAGATATACTTAGAATATTTAAGCCTTCCTCGTATTTACCTCTCTAGGACTTAGGGTGGGCCAAAATATCCCAAAAAATCAGTATATGTGGTGATTTGATACAACTTATGCAGCAAATCTTTTTTAGCCAGTTGTGGAAACGTTAATGAACTAATTTATATTTTGCCATAAACATCACAAAAACAACACTGCAGGTGCTATCTGGCAGTTGGTAACATGATGGTATTTAACTACACATGGTCCCTTAGAAATAGCGTGCTGTAGCTAGATGCAGTACCAACTGCATTTTGCCATGACTCCTCCCATCCCTAACAGTGTCGTGTTAGACCCAAGGACTACACACACCAATCAACTAAAAAAGAACCACTTATGGGAATGCACCAGAGTCACCGGAAGATGCACGGAGGCAGTTGGATTTAGATACGTTACTTTTCATGCCAGTGAAGGCTCTTACTCAAAAAAAACAAATCCATGTATCACTTCCTGGCAGAGCTGCTGGGCAGGGTATCCTGCTACAGGGTGGAGCATTAAATTGTTTAAGAAAAACACTGGCTGGCAGCCAGTGGAAATTTCATGTTTTATGGATCGGGCTGCTATTCTACCATGATTCACCAGCTTCAGCTCAACTGATGGTGTATATGCAGCATGTGCCATAGGATGTATTTTCTGTGACAGTAAAATTTGCCTATGAAATATTTTGTCCTTTCTCATGTGTTTAGCCTAGGCTTAGCTAGGCTAGGCTTAGCAAATACAGGGGGATCTACCAGCAGCATACATTTGAAGAGCAGTTATGAAGACAATAGGGCAAAATTCTTCCCTTAATAACAAATGGCGTAACACGAGGCAACAAATTCCAGATAGAAGTTGAGCCTTGTGTGGTAAGTGTAGATATTTGGGGGGAAAAAGGATAATCCTCCAAGAGGAGGTTACCCTGGACAACCTGGAAAAGGTTAGCCCCAGACCAGTTACCCAAGGCAAGTGAGTTTTCCATCCTTGGAGGTTTTCAGGATGCAGCTATACAGAACTATAGCTGACCCAATGGCAATTGTTCTGCCTCCAGAGAGGTTGTTGGACTGCACATCCTTTCCAGCCTACATCTCTATGACCCTACAATTTTATGTATCCTTAATGTTTTTGATTAATCTGATTCTCCAGCCTTAATCAGAAAGTATTCCTATCTTGAACTGGGCCCAAAATCCAGGTACGTTTAGATACCTGTGAATGCTTGAAAATACTGCAGCATGCATCCTCAGAGTACAACACACTTGCCAATAAAATAGAAAAAGTCAGAGTCTCAGGTGTTAACATGCAAAGTTTCCAGAACCTCGAGCCAGATTAACCCAAGATAAATGAGACGAAATAAAGATGACATATAACACGTTCACCTAACATAATGGAAAAAGACACAGGCCTCTACAAGCATCAGCCTGAATGTGTGAAATGAATTTCCTCTGGAAATAGAAGCCAACCTTGTCACCTTTTGCTCCAGATTGCAAGGTGGATACTTCTCACCTTCCCTAATAAATACGTGCACTTAAAGTGGAGAAATCACCCTCAAGAATGAAACCTTTATGCATGTCACACTGATGAGGAAGCACAAAAACAGAAAAAAGTGTCACCAGCACACAGAAGATATTCTGACATTATAACAACAAATATAATACTAGCATAGGTTTAACACAGGTTCTTATTTTTCTTTATATTTAAAGTTTAGATCATCTCCTCTTTTATCATGCATTTGTTCATTCTCTAGGGCCGGATGAGGAGATGAGGTAGGAATCCCGACTAGAATATATCCAGTTCTGTATTTATGCACATATGCAACTTCACATTCTTTTAATCCCTGTAATCTTTATAACTATGTGCCATAGAATGTGCTTTCCCTTGTTGAAAAGAATTTCTTCAAATGCAAGAAGACAGGCAGGCACTATGCTGTTCTCACTGAAGTCAACAGGAGTTGCCAATCGATTTAATTTGAACCTGGATTAGGATTTCTGTGAACAGTTTACATTTAGAGAACCACGTACTGTAAAAACGTAATCCTTTACGGAAAAAGTCATTTATAAAAATCTGCCTGTGAATAAAGAAAATGAGTGCTATTGACTTAGGTAATCATTTAACAATCCTGACAACTGAAGGTAAATAATTCTTGTGCAAAGTTTCTAGGATGAAAGGCTTAACCTGCACTTGGATCTAGTAGCTGCACGCTGATTGACCTTATGATACCATGGTTTCATTTAAGGAGTTGCCTTTTTTTCCCCCACCCCCAAGCTTTTTTCTGAATCGCATGAATATTTCATGACTAACTGTGCATACCATGGCAGACAAAGAGCTAATAGATTAGCAATTTGACCTGCTATTTATTTGAGGTGCCCCAAACATTCAGTGAAAGAAACTGATTTTTCTTTAGAAAAATCAGGAAACTAAATATGGTTGATTCTGAAAACTTTATCTTTACTTTAGCTGAGCTAATTGCAGCGAGTGGAAGAGGCAAAGGGTATGATAAGAATTTACTTTCACTCCCAGATGTGAATCATTGAGTGGTACAGTCAGACATGACAGAGCACTCCATCTTAATCACTGCAATAAAATACAGATCTTACATGCATTACCTAGAAACCCTGCACACACTTCTCCTAAACTTCAGCAATGGATTTAAATGCAAAAAAAAGAGTGTGCTGAAACAATGAGTTACATGTCACATTTATACTGTAAAAATGTAAGAATTGTACGATCTTCTTTCCCAGATTATGAATGCCATTTAAGATTGATTGGGAAATCCTTTAAAGTCAACTTTTAAGTTTTGTTTAGAGCGGTTCTTAGAAATCATCACTAAAGATCAAGCTAGTATTGAAAAACATTAAGCTGTAAGACTAAGCAAAGTGGTTTTGGTTGACTGGCTGAGGACAAAACGGAGACTTCATTCATCCTTTTCTCTCCTGCCCACAAAACAAGAACCACTAAGAAAGACAAGCATAACAGTAAACTGGCATGGAGGGAAAACATTTTAACTATGAAGCCATTTTTGTGCATTAAGGAGGTACACAAACTCATACACTCTGAAGCAGAAGAGAACATTTAACTGAGCCAAAAATAAAATAAATAAAATAAATCAATGTATTACCCCACTGTGTAGTTGACATCCAAGTGTAAAAATTCATGAACAAGTTCAGCAGACTAGAAACTGCCATAAAGAGTGGCTGGAAAATGCTACACTGCAACAACTAGAGATCCACTTGTACATCAGCACAGCTCCAGCATTGATCAGGCACTTTATAGCTTTAGGTACCTACTTTCTGCTCAGAGTGACGGGGTATAGGTTATGATAGCTGCACTCCAGACTGTTAGCCTTCTTAACTGCTGCATGCCCTGATTTCTATTACTTCCTTTGACATTGGGATGTCAGGCACCCCACATCCAAAATTTACACAGCTGTGGAACAAGTGTATATACAAATTGAAGTTCTGAATTCAACTAATTAGTCCACACCTGTCTTGAGTGAATTTATACAGTTAATTTTCCAGACATCCAGGAAAAATAAGTACTATTTGTCACCTTCAAACAACCCTTCCGCAACACCAGCCATCAGTTCACATTCTGGAAGCAATCTGTAGTCCACCAGGACAAGTAGGTTGAAGGCTTGTTCCTCCTCCTTCTCCCTTCTCACTTCTGTCCACATTGAGTTTCTTTTGCAAAGGGAATCTAGGATCTTTGCATATTTTCTAAACACACTTTCAGTAATATGTGCAACAAAAAGTACTTTTGTTATCTTCTATTGCTATGGAAGTAATGGAATTAATTTCTCTGAAGTGTCTTTAAGATTAAAACAGAAACATAGCTTCCCAGATACTACTATTGAGGAGGTGAACAGGTTAAGAGTAGAAACAAAATCTCCCAGGAAAAGAAACGGCATCGCTAGACTTTGTTCTCAAGCATCTCTATGAATCTGCACAAGAAAGCAGCCAAGGATAGTCAGAAGCAGTCACTGTAAGTGACAATTCTGACAGTTCAGCTGTTACTTCAATTGTTGCTGAAAAAAGACAGTTAACTGAAAGGATCTGGGAATCTTGCATCACTATAGGAAAAAACTGAGATCATACACTGCTGAAGGAAGCACACAGTCTTGAAACTTCCTTCAAAAGCTTACGGCAAAGAAACAGGAGGCAGCAGTGAAGAGCTGTATGAGCAGTGAATGTGCTGACTCTACTGGACATACTGGGAATTAAGGAGTTTTTCATCTCTTGCCTGACCTATTTTCTAAATGTGGACAGGTCACTTCACTACTTCTCTTTTCCTTCTGTAAAAGTAGTATTATGGTACTATCTGTTGTGTATTTCAAAGTTACGGCAGAGTGAAAGCTTAAGGGAAGGAAGCCAAAGAAAGAAAAGTCAGACTGACCCACTCAGCAGTTTTGTAGGATGGGGGAATGCAAAGCTATCTATTCATCTGCCAGACTGGTGTGATCCTGTGGCTGCAACAGGAGGCAGCCAGCTCACAGGCATTAACATGCTAGGCACCTCACCAAACCCACCTGAAATTACAACACTGCAGTGATTAGTGAACATCTTCAAACACCATGCTAAGTAGCTGGGGATAGTAATAAATAAAGATTTAGTACCACCACCACCCCCCACTCACCCATTCCCAAACTATCACAAAGACAAAAAATAAAGTCTTACTACAAAACACATCTCAGATGAAAAGAGGGGTTGCTTCTCTCTCTTTGGGCATTTGACTCCTTAGTCAAAATAATGCAAGATTTCTTCTACAGCAAACTCCCACCCTGGACAGAGCAAGACCACAGCATTATGAGTCATATTTAGAAAACCCAGAAAGCACCTGGCTCAAAACCATACCGAACACCCCTTTCCCTGGTTAAGGCTATCAGCACAAGACCTCAGCAGCTCTTGGTACAGTGTGTCGTGGGTGGCTCCCATAAATCAAACAGCAGTTCAGCTTTCGTCAGTGCCATTTCACCTTTGCACATCAATCCTTTCCTTCTCACAAAAGGAACTAACTTCCACAGTTTCAGTAAGGAAACATCTGAGTAAACAGAAAGTTCCTTCTTAGCCCCAAGGTCTCTCTGAGCGTCTTTTTAGAGTTGGAACGTTTGGCACTTGATCTCTCAAACACTCTTACCAACGTCTGTTCTGTAGCTGCTAGTCTGGTCTTGACTATAGGAACACACCATTAAAACTAGACTTATTTTCGCTCTGTTTTGGAAGTGTCCAACCATGCGTATATCCAAACAGAGGATGGTGTTCCTCAAAACCAAAACAGATCAGCTATTCAGATTTAGAGTTCATCACTTCACTATGTCATCCTCACCAAAATCCATCACAGCAAAGGGCTTGCTCCACAGCAATCACAAGGAAGTTTCTACATTGTGTCAATAAATCACCACATTTAAGCAGAAACTCAAATTTCCATCAACAATAGAAATAGTTAAATAAATGAACCTACATCAGCTTCTAGCAGTGGTAGCAATAAGAGTAACACCATGACAAACAGTAATTAATGAGAACACTCCAGCAATCTCTCCTTCAGCTGTTAGCCTAAGTATTCCACAGATGAGGGCAAAGATCCCCTTTGCAGGGAGGAAAACTGAGGTGCTGCAGTGAAGTACCATTTCTTCGACAAGGTGCATTTGTAGGTCTTGGACATTTCGCTGTTATTCCCTTTCATATTTTCTCTAATAGGCCCTTCTACATGCTACAAACAATTTGGAAGTTTGATGGTGCTTCCAACTTTAGTAACTTCAAAAGCTTCAAAGAGATTGGTCACGTCCCAGAGGGGCATTCGGTAACTCAGACCTCAGGATGGGCTGAAGCACAACTCCTCCTGATGAGAGGACTTTGAAGAGGTTTGTAGTATGTCAGCCACGTATCAAAGGACAGGCCCTACTCTGTGGTTCTCAGCTGTCGAGGAGAAAAATAAGAATACATAATGGTGAAACACCTTGCTTGGGCATGCTTCCAACTCCTGCTCTAAAGAGCCTGGAAAACTGCTAAAAGCAGCTGAAGTAAACAGAGCTGTGTGTCAGAAATGCTCCAGCAAAGCAACCCAGATATGTGCTTTCCTTTGATCCCTCTCACTGCTATTGTTCTGCAAATATGATTGCATCAACTTACCTTTTATCTTCTTCTATTTAATCTGCACTAATGTGGATGCAATGTAGCTAAAGCAAAAATCATAGCCTGCATGTGGATTCTAGATCACCTTGAAATATTGTTCCTGAAGCATTAGGATTTCCAAAAGAACTTGATAGTACATGCAGACAGCAAACAAACACGGGATATTTTCTAAGATCCTAATAACTTTTACAGCTCAGTTTCAGAGCAGAGATTTACCAAAAGGCAGAAATCCCCTTAGTCTTTACCCCGTTGTCCACCCTCACATGCAAGCACTGGTACTACTCATGTCATTAACTCTAAATTTAAGTTACTTTCTAGTAAAAGAAAGCTGCCCATGTCTGTGCACCAGCAGAGAAGGAGAGTGCTATAAAATGCACCAACTTCCTCAAGCTGTCTCTTCTGCTGTATAGACTTGCTGAAAGTTCATCTTTGCTGTGTCTGCTCATCCTGCAGTAGTAAATGAAGTGGCTAATATCTGCCATGTGCTCTTCCTCTCTTCTCTTGAAATGAGACAAGTGCCTCAACAGGGGGTATGAGCAAACACTAAAACTTTTCCTGCAGTTGCAGCAGACAACCAGCAGTTCTTCTTTTACCGCATCTGTGCTTTGTGAAGTACACAAGTACTCACCTTCATTTCCACTACGTGGCTCACATGGGGAAGGGAAGGGACAGGCTGGTAAGGACTTATACTAGTGGTAAGTCAATACATCCTCAGCATTGATATCAGTCTGGAGGGAAGCCGAGCTGCAGTTTGACTAAGGCATGCAAAGAAAGAAGAACTAGGGAAGTTTTTCATTGCCAAGATTTTTCTCTGGGGTTGAAGATCATTGTCAAAATAACCTCAGACTGGGCCACTAAGTAGTACTTGGTGTTGCTCCCAAGCTCAAGAACTTGACAGTTTTGCTCTTTTAAAAGTAACAGGATGCAACAGGCTGAGCTGGGCACAAGATTATCTCAAGAATCAGATGGATTGTGAAATGTCACAAACCACACCATCTCTTAGGTCCTGACCTCTCAACAAAAGTGCATAGCAACATTGTGCAAGCATGTATATGTTCAGTTAAAAAAAAAAACACAACCAAACCAATAAAAATTCCTACACACATTTGTCTCGTTTCAAGAGAAGAGAGGAAGAGCACATGGCAGACACTAGTCATTTCACTTCATTTACTACTACAGGATGAGCAGACACAGCAAGGATGAGCATTCAGCAAGTCTATGCAACAAAAGAGACAGCTTGAGCAAGTTGGTGCATTTTATAGCATTCAGAACAGCAACCTCTTACACATGTAATGTTCAACTTTTTCAAGAGCTGATCTGCCATTGTAATAATATTAGAAGCATCATTTCCTTAAATACACGTTTTCCCCATTCATTCCCAGAGTTGTGGTCTGAAAATACCAGCCTTTTAAGTAGCATGAGATTTTTTTTTTATTATTAATACATAGAAAAAAAGGACAAAATTAAAGTTATATTTCCTGCACACTTACCATATGGTTACAGTCACCTTGAAGAAATGCAGCCTTTAGCATTCAATAGAGGTACTTAGCGCCAAGGAAAAGCACATTCTGAGATGTGCCTTTATAACCGTCACAACCCTATTCTTTCTAACCAGGCACAGCATCATTATTGACACCCTTTCAGAAGGGCATTCACAATTCCCTCTGGTAATTTCCTTTATTACATTCAAAATGCCCATTTCCCCCAAGGACAGTCTGATGGTGAGTTTGGAGGACATCATGAAATCACTACAGTTTGGATATTAGTACCTACACTTGCATCAGCAATTCACACTTCCTTTTAGATGCATGCAATGCTAGTTAAAACTCTTCACTTCTTCATATGAAAGGTGTATGTGAAATAGACACTGACACTGGAGAACAAAGCACCTCATTAGCTCTCTAAGCACAGTGCACTGCAGTTTGTCATTATCCAATGCGTTCCTCGCAAGCCCCTGGGTGGAGATACGACAATCCCTGAGGCTGCATCACAGAGAAACATTATTGACATCCAAGCAACACCAGAAACAGGGTATTGCCCAGAATTGTCTTGGCCATCTCCTTTAATACTAGGGGCAGAAGGCAAACCAACAAAAAATGCTGAAGTGTAGGAATATTGCCTTTAAGAGCATTTATTAATAAAAGCCACTTACGAGAGACCTGTCTCTGCCTCAAGTAGGGCCATGACCTAGCAGCTAGTGTATCCTAGAATGTCACACACCAACTAGCTGTGATGCAGATTTCTCCCTTTTAATAGTAAACAAAATAGTAATACTAGTTCAACATTATATGAACTATTATAGTAATAATAGTTCAACAACATAGTAATAGCAACAGAAAAAATATAAGATTACTATCATTGTTTATAAAGCATTTTAATATGACTTTTGATCAACCATGTCTGTTCCAAAATGTTATCATTTTACCTGCTCTGAAACAGGATTTTCTGAAATGAGGCATCACAGATTCTTTGGATATAGCTGCAAAGAGCTGCTGATAATGCAGTACAAATCAGCACAGTCCTTGAGGCAATAAAACTTCTTGCAGATGAGCCAGGAGTGGATTCAGGAAATGGGCATTCATGGACTGAAGCTATTAACCTGACTCCAGAGAGTTCTACTGCTGTGCATTGCAGACCAATTCCTCCTCTAGCCCTACCTGCTACTGTACCTGGACTGGAATCAAAACTCTCTGCAAGGATTATTCTAAATATGCCATGTCACCCATGGAAACCTGCAGAGCTATTCTTTTATATATCAGCTGTTCAGGAGTCAAGCACACAGAAGAATTCACCAGCATTGCAATAGGAGATGAATTCTTGCAACATAAGCACTGGAACTGAAGAGAAGGACTTCTTGGGTAGCCCTGAACAAGCTTCCATCCCCTGTCCCTCAGCTGTCCGTCCAGGGCAGCACGTCCTCGACTTGCAGGGGTGCTGAGAGGCCTTAGTGTTCCCAACACTACAATACTGACAGCACTGCACAGCTGAGCTGGCATCACAAATATCATGGCACCACCACAGAACGTCCAAGCCCTGTGTACACAGCACAGTACTTACTTGTGAACTACCCTACTTTCAAACGCATTATAATTATTTAGCGATCCAGTCTCATTCCTGTCTATTTGTTCTGCCACTTCTGCTATGTTCCAGAGGCTTCTGCATATAATCAAGCTACAAACAAGCTTTCCTTCATTTTAAATTTTTCTTTAATAATTGTTTCCTGACTAGCTTTAAACAAAGAAAAATCTCATATATGCACAGACACGTACACACAAAGAAGCCAGCATTAGCTGTGTAATTTTTTTTACAAACTGTTTTTACAAACTGTTCAGTTATCAGATATTGTAAGTAAAATGATTGCAAAAATATCCCCAAACAGAGATAAGCATCACAAGGCACAGAGAAGAAGAAATCATGCTCCTCTGCCACAGAAAATGCCCACTTTGGAACAGAATTTTTCCCTCACGTAGCCTGTTCGTGAAATCCTCAGGCATCTCTGGAAGTTCTGAATGGTGAATTGGACAGGCAAGCAGGAGCAAGAGAAGCGACCCAGAGACTTGTAAGGCATTACACAGCGGGTCAGGCAGCGACAGCACAACCGAGCCCTGCTCCCACAAGCAGCAGGAGCCTGGCACAGGGGCCGGCAGCCCAGCATTGGCAGCATGTGAGGCTGAGTACAACCATCCCAGCACTGGATGTCATAGACCAACAGGCAAACTTGCTGGGACACAGTTCATTCTCCTAAAGCTTGAACTGTTCATAACAGAATATAAAGTATGATTTCAGGACATTTTAAAGCATCCGAATGCTATTCTGGTTCTTCCTTCTCCATCTGTTTTTGGGCTAACAGAAGGTTACTTCCTCTCCTGGGCACTGAGAGTAATAGAGTAACTGGTTTGTTGCTGGTTGAAGCTAATATTTTCACATCATCTGTGACTCCCAAATTCCCTCCACCCCGACTCACCCTTAAGGGGGCAGGGAGAGGTTGTCTTAGTGGTGAGCCAGAAGACTAGTTACAAACTGAAGCTAAATAGCAAATCAAACTAGTCTCCCTTCTCCTGCCCATATTTTGCCTTTTAATTCTTCCTTAATTCTAATTAGTAAGCACAGCCAAAATAGAGCTTTTCCTTGTTTTAATTTGCTTATTTCTTTGCTTCTTATAGAAGAAATATATCCTTCCTGCTGGAGGACCAACCCCACTCTGCTATAAATTAAATTCATTTGTGTAGATGAGGAAATCTCTCAAAGGACTGTTCAAGCAACCAATTTTACAATTAAAACTGAGATTCAGAAGCAAAGCTTGTCTCCAAAGATATTGAAGAGCAAAGGCATTTAATTGGATAATTTTTCAATAGAACATTCATGGAATGTGAAGCTACTACTTATTTTATATGGAGCACAATAGTTGACAAGCATAGAGCTAAACCTATCAGTATCTACCAAAGCAAAGATATTTGCTAAAGTGCACTGTGAGACACTTAACTAAACATTGTTCTTTCCTAAATAAATGCTTGCATACAAGAATACGTCACCTATTGCTGCTCTATGTAAGCAAGTTTCAATACTGAACAGCCTGGTGACTTACAGATGCCTAGGTTACAATCAGAAAGAGCACAGCTGGCTCTTGTCAGCATGAGAATTGTTTGTCAGAAGACCTTAGAAGTCAGGGGAGCTGCTACAGATGAGCTGAATATACTGGTGGCCCTTTTATACAATATTTGCATTGTAAACTACAGTTAGGAACTAGTCCAAATCCATTCACATTCTTCAATTTCACAAACATTTAGTATCTTACCATTTTTGTTGTACAGTTTTGTTTTTAAAATTTGGATGTGTATTTCACAGGGAGAGAAAACAAGAATTGTTAATTTACACTAAAAGAGGTGCACTACACACATCTATTCCTGCTTTCTGTGAAGGATTTGATGTGTGAAATGTGACCACCCCAAACTCTGCTGAGAAAAAAACAGGAGAAGCTAGACAATTGCAACTGTACGTTAGAAAAAGAAGGAAAAAAAAGTGTCACGTACACGGAATAGGTATTTATAGTGAAACAAAAAGAAAATGAATGTCCCTCAGTATATGGACTGATGATAGGTTTGACATGATTGTTTTTTCCCCCTGGGAGATTATGTCTCTCAGGAGGTGACATCCACTTAAGGGACAATGAACCACTATTTATATAAATGTCCATCAGGAAAACTCTCTAAACAATTGCAAATATTGACTGGCATACAGCAGATTAATTTGGCTTCACTGTCATCAGGACATGTTGTAGACAGTGATTGTGGAATGGCAGATCTTTTACATTCATACTTGACACATCACAATTGAACACGGAACTTCCATCAACAGATGAAGTGTTTAATAGTCACTTTGCTTCCCTAACAGAGTCATATGCCTTCCTAATAACATAAAGACAAGCATTATTTTTTCTAGCAAATACAGATTTTTTTGTCATAATACTGGAGATTACCTATGTAAACAGTACAATCCTATGTTAACAAAACACGTCCCTGTTTTCTCTAGCAGTATCTCCAGTAGATCCGGAAACACAAATCTGTGTTCTGCTACAATCCTCTAAATGTGATGAAACATCAAGGTCTATAATGTGCAAAAGCATTTTCCTCAGTTGCAAGAGCTACTTCTGTGTGTTTTTATTATTATTAACATGGCAAATCCTTGAACTCAACTGCAAAGCAATTAGAACAGTCACAAATAAACATGAAGAAAGTATCTAATGTCAACTGAAACAGGGCAAGACAGGACTGAGAGGAGCACATTGCAATCCTGCTACAGCCTCTGAGCTAACAATCGCTTGACCCGTACCTCCACACCTTTGTGGCTTTCCTTAAAGAACTACAGCTTTATAATCCTGGGACAAAATGATATTTGTCAGCCTCGCTGCAAGACACAATGACTACAGTTCCCATGACACAGGCAGGCCTGTCACATTCCCAATAGGACATGGCAGAATTAATACCTGGCTTTTGGAAATATTAAGTATCTACAACTTCCTTGACCTCCATATAGTTTTGGATGCTCACCACCTGAAAAAACAGACCATGAGGAGAAATGAAAAAACAGATGACCACTTTGCCTTCCTCTTGCTTACCCACACCCTAGCAGTTTTAGCATCATAGCCTTAATTGGCATCACAGTCATATTCCCGTCTGAGACTTAAAGGAAGACTGTGTGTGTACACTAGCATTAAACAGGAGGATGTAGCCACAGGAAACTGATAATCAAAACATTTTTCTTTTGTAACGCATTTTAGTTTGTCATCAAGACTTGATATTGAACAAGCTTCAGAAATGTAAATCCTTGTTTTATTCTATTCACTTCACCCTTTCAGCCACTTCAGCAGGAGAGAAGGAAAGTTGTTGTGAAGGAGGATAATTAGGGACTTACTCCGTAATTGTTAAGAGCACCAAGCACAAAGGCAATACTAAGGCAAGCTGCCTGAAGCTTTTTTGGCCGTGGGAAGTGGCGTTACCAAGGTAATCACTTTCAAACTGTCCTGCAAGACTGCTGGGGAACTCTGCACCAAGAGGGACATGTAAGCCAAAGCGCATTTCCTGAAAAAGAGAACATGGGCATGTACCGACCATTTGTAGCATTTCCATCTTTTGTCTTAAATACGTATTTCTAGCTCACAGCAAGTTGGAAAGCAGAGCTCATTGTGAATGTTTAAGATCTTTCCCTATCACATCCTGAATCTCTCAGTTGATTTGAAAATCAGATGGGAGTAAAGTAACTTGAGATTCACTGAGACACTATCCAAAATAGGTAAAAAGACAGGTTGGGGACAGGCTATATATAATGCTCAGGGGTGAAAGTGCAAGGAACCACACTTTTCCCACACTGCAGATAAAGAATTTGCAGCACTCCAGCTTTCCTGCATCATCCCCTTGGAGCAGCCCCTTAGGTGCCAGTGCTATTGTGAGCACTGCAGGAATACAGCCATCAATCAGCCACACAGCCAGCCATGTGAAGAGGATGCAAGCCTGACAGCCCCTGCACTTGACTCTTGAGAACAGCAGAGGTGGTGCTTTTCATTCTGCAGATCCACAGCAAAGCCTCCACTCCTCACCAAGACACCATTACACTAATCCAGTGCCTTGCTCAGCTGATTGCTGCATCAAGGAGTCACAGTAGGGCCAATGCCTGCCCCACTGGTCTTGCTCTCCAGCCAAGAGATTATCCTGCTACGGCAAGTGGACAAAAACAGACATTGTTTGCAAATGGAAGGGAGGGAACATGAAAGGAAGGGCAGCAACAACAAAGGGGCAGATGCAGGTTTCCAGAGGGGTGGCAGGAGAAGAGGATTGCAGCAGCAGCCCTGTGCTGTAAACGTGGCAGCACGGCCCGATTCCTGCCTGCTGGGGCCTGCATCGGGACACTACGAGGGGGTCACTGGAGCACACTGTCTCTGCTGCTCAGCACCCCGAGGCAGCTTCCCAGGAAGGCACAGCAAGGGTTTTCTGTATGCAGTGATAATGTGCCCCCTCCCCGTGCTTCTACTTTCAGAAAACTACCATGCTCCTTATCCCAGGTTATGAAAACAAACAAAAACACACAAAGATGCAGTCTCATTTTTCAGATGTTTACATTTGTCCCTTTTACACAAACCAAGCCATGCCACAAAATGATATAGTAGCCACTTAAAAGGTTTTCAGTTCATTAACAGTCAGAGATCCCATTTGCACAGGGCCTATGGATACAGCCATGAAGAGGCAGAAGATTCTCCAACTCTTTTCCCTCCTAAAGCCCTCTGTTCAAAGACAGAAGTAACTGTCTTTTTGAACTGTATTTCTACACTCCATGACATTTGTCACAGTACAAGTTTTCTCAAGCTACACATCCTAGCCTCAAGTTATCTGTCAACCCCTTACCTCACTGCTAGAAAGTATCTAGTGAGAAGCTTTTTGGAATTTTCTCATCATAACCAGACGTGAACCCTATGAAAGGGAGGAAGCACGTTTTAGAGCTAAGAAACATGTGTTAAGGACTTCAGCTGCCATAGCCCATCTCTTCCTAAGTTTATACAGCCATGAAATTGGCACCTCAAATTATCTCAGCTGCCAGTACAGGGGCACTCCTGCACTTCCAGAATTTATTTTTCTTCAGTCCTTCAGAAGTTTATATTAAAAAAAAAAATCACTAGAATGTTACCAAGTCCTAAAATTATATTTAAATTTATTTATTTTTTAAGGAATGAGTATTGAATACAGTTCTTTTTCATACTTAAATGATCCAACCCTATTAGATTTCAAGCACGTCAGAGACCAGGCAGACTGTAAAATCGTAAACAGTCTTCATTCCTTATTGACATCATTCTTGAAAAATGACAGTCCTTTAACCTAGGAACATTATTTCTCATGGTGCTGATTAAATGACAAGTCTGTTTTGGTCAATGATAATTATAGCAGCGGACCTCACTGTAACCTTTAGTGCATACAGTCTGCTGGGCACAGTGTGCCAATTAAGTGGCTGAGTGTCATTCCTTAGGTTCATCTAAAATTACATTCTCTTGTAAGATAAAATACTGGTGATACAATTTACAATATCAGCAGTGTCTCTTTAAATTCACCCAACTAAAATTTATTTCTTCCAGGTTAAGAAAGGTTGAAAGAAAAAAACACACTACATTGCAAAATACCAATAAAATAGAAGAAATTAAAGTTTAAAATAGA
The DNA here is from genome assembly GCF_040182565.1 of Anser cygnoides. Classification (NCBI taxonomy): domain Eukaryota; kingdom Metazoa; phylum Chordata; class Aves; order Anseriformes; family Anatidae; genus Anser; species Anser cygnoides. The sequence continues at coordinate 20,724,725 of NC_089878.1, forward strand.
GAGGTTTGGGTTTGGTGTGTCCCCCCATCCATCCTTCAAAGGTGGATTTTTGGTCTGGGGTTTTGGGATTTTTGTTTGTTTGCTTTTAGGACTTTTTTGTTTGTTTCCAGTCATTTATCTTCACTTCCTCTCCACCCTGTGGAGCCAGCTCTTCCTCCACAGCTGTCATGTTAAGCTAAATCGCTCTGAGGTTCGGAAGCACTGATCTTTCAAATACACGTTAATCTTTCAAATACGCGTGATAAACAGTGTCCCAGCCCATATAATGTCACTCTACTGTGTCAGCAGTGCTGTTAAGTATATTAATAAGGTTTTAGGAAAACCTAACTTGCAAACTGAAGAACTCATCCATGCAAAGAAGCTGCTGAAGAGTAGCTCTGGACGTCAGCTCATACAGCATCAATTGGCTGAACTCTGCCTTCGACACAGGAAAGCACAAAGTTTTTACCTGCTTGCTTTTTCCTTACTAGTTTTATATCAGTGAAATAGTGGAGGTCAATGAGGCATTTCTATCAACTGTTTCTATTAAGAAATCAAAGTTAGGGCTAGTTTTTTCTCTTTCACTTGACAGTGATTTGAGTACCAACTTGAGATTTCTCATTGAATGTGCTTGTTCTTTACTATTTAAAATCACAATTCTTTGAAGATGGCACAGATTTTAAGTAGTTTGCAGATAATTTTATTAGGCTCTGCTTCACTGTTAAAAAAGTTAGTACCTTTAATAGTACCTTTAACTCCATTCCCTACTATGCACAAAGAAATAGTGTTTTACAAAAGACAAACCTGTAAATTGAGACTGGAGTGAGAGCAAAGGGAGCACCACTTCAGAGCAGAACCCATCTCCTTATCACAATCAAACATTTGCCAGTCTTGTATGGATTTTCTGTTGCTCTCAGTTAAAACTTGTTCCTGCTGGCCCAGCATATATAAAATCCTTTTACACCCCTCTCTAGAAATGCCCCTTGCTTAGATGTTTTTCTGTTATTGTTGCCAATTAGAATAATTACATAGCATGACTTTTGTCAGCTTGGACCAGTTGCTGTTTAAAATGTCTTTACCTCTGATAATGACTATGACCTTATGTTTCAAGCATTTTAAGACCTATGAAGTAGCATAAGGTCGCATAGCTAATTTGGGGGATCATGACTCAGTAAGTGAGAAATTTATTAATGAAATTTATGGTTGTGGTCAATGACAGCATAAACCTCAAAAAGAAGATTAAAACAGCAGATACATACATTCTATATTACTGAATGAGAATAAAGGGCATTTGACTGTGCAATGCTAAGTTAGCCAAATGTGAGCACAATTATGAACATGAAACAATTTTTCTATTGTTGAAAGAAGTGTTACACCATCTTAAGATTTAACCACAAGAAACCATAACATCAAGCTTAACTCTATTTCTACCTCCCCTCCCCCCCCCCCCCCCCCCCCCCCCAAAAAAAATAGTCTTCAATGCCTTGACACCTTGACTTAGCTGTAAGACAGGAACCCAGTGCAGAGACGATCACGTTAGACATACTGCATGATATGCCTTTTGCTCACTTGCCTGCCTAGGGAAGGAGCAGACATTCCCTAACGGGGGATATAAGCCTACAATATCTTATCACTGAATAATGGGAGGGCATTTTCTGTACACTTGTACTGTAGTACAATCCATCAATTCTCAGTGATTTCATCTCTTTGCTAAATGAATTTGAAAATTATAATGTAAAGATTCTGCTAAGCAAATGATTCTTGGTTTTGCAACGTGCTTTTTTTTTTTTTCCCCAGTAAAATGTTGGGTAAGCATAGGCAATCATATCACTTCGAAATTCAGACTCTTGTTTTCCATCACATGGCACTTTTCAAACATCCTCCAAGCTCCAAATGAGAAAGGTACAGCCATGTTTATAGAGTGCTATAGGTATCAAAGATAAAGTCATTCCACTGTAAAAATACTCGAGCCCCATCATTAACCAGTACATGTTAATCCTACCAGTGCTAACCTTCTGCAGAAATTTATATTCTTAAGCTTAAATTCCTTTGTAGTTTGAAATACACCACTGCATAGCACATGCATGCAAGCAAGCCATCTCTCACCCAGGTTATGTTAATCATTAGTATGTTTAGTCCTCTTCCCACGTGTATGAGTTTGTAATTAACATAAACTGTGCCTTCCAACTTCCAAGGTAAGATAAATTACCATAAAAGGAATAGCATTAATATTTCATGTAACACAAGTTTGCATACCTTCATATGGAACCTTCAGGTATAAATCTGCAAGCCAGAGTAACCTCTTGATTATAATCACACTTGTTCTAAAGGTATTTGAGGGAACAATATCACATGTACTTGCACAGATATTCCCAAGTGCTTGGCAATAATCTCCTGATTTGACACTGCTGATAAAAGCCAGCATCAATGCCATCATTTCACAGATCACAACACCACCAGTGAGACCACAGCAATAAGGATCACTGTCAGCAGCGTGACTGTTACACACCCCACATGAGAGCAGACTAACGAGCACCGTAGCATGGCCAGGAGCCACCACAGCCTCTGCAGTAGCCACCAGGTTTGCTCCCCCTCTCCAGCAGAGCACAATTCCCAGTTCATCACATACAACGGGGACAGGAACATGCACTAGGCTGATTTTACTAACTGGCATCTTGGCACAAACATGGCAACACCACAGAGTGAAAATGCATGCTGTGTTAGAGCCCCTGAACCAGAACAGCAGCAACAGAGGTCGTTTTGGTCATTTTTTCACTTTGGAAATCTTCAGTCTGGTTTCCTCTCAGTTCTTCAGATAATTTATGAGCTTACTAGAGTTTTCTTTTCCCCTCCATTCTCTTCATTTGAGACCATCACCAATATACCACTCAATGAAGACATGTTTACCTGGGTAAACTGAACAAAGAATAAGGAAATATTGTGATGCCGTGAAGAGTGGTCACACAGAAAAGTTACATCAAGATAATATGGAGCATGCATTTCCTTGGAACTACTCAGGCCAAATTTCTTAGTACTTTGTTATTATTGCCAGACAAGAGCCTCTGAGACTGTCTTCAAATTGTGCAACTGAGGTGTTCATTTTAAGAACAGATTGTTGTTTCCTACTTATTCAGTTTACAGGTCTTTTTCACTATGCAACCCACAGATTTGTGAGCCTTTAAGTTATATGAGAAGGAGTATATATATTTTTAAATTCACCACATCCTAAAATAATACTGCAGTATCCTGAAAGCTAATGCCTGACGCTACGCTAATTATCTCCTTGTTTTACCGATCTCTGAGGGGGAGGAAGGGACAGTGTTAGACACAGCGTGTCTAACAAGTTTTCAACAGTTTTACTGCCATGAGAAAGTTACGTATTACAGAGCTGGACAGCTGTGAAGTGATTTAAAAGGAAGGAGAAACCAAGGAGGGGAAAAAGCATTTATCATTCCAAAAATGACATGAAATGGATAAAGAACAAACTAATTAAGTCTTCCCAATGTTGAAATCCCAGAATATAGTAATATATCTAGCAAGTTCACATTTACCCACAGGACAAATACTGGCTCATATTCTGGAGGTTTTTAATGTTGGCATCCATTCAGGCCTTAGGTAATGAGAGAGAACATACTTCAATTTTTCAACCCACAATCACATCTTTTCTTTTTAATTCACATTACTATGAATATCCCAAAACTCTAACTCAGGGCTATAAAGAAGCATGAGCATTTGGCCAAGCAACCCTGAACATAAAATAAATGATAAAAGAGGAAGGGTCTCTTTTTCCTCCCCAAATGTGATTATTTACTGAAATAAAAGTGAATTAGCATACATTCAAGTGTTACGAAAATGAGATCTTAGAAGAACCCAATAAAAGCATTTAAAAAAATACTCTCAAACAAACAAACAAAAAGTGCTAATGGCAACATTTGCTTCCTTTTTCTCCATTTCTCCATCCTTCCTTTGGCAGTGTCTCCACAAAGAGATGGAGACAGATTGGAAGTATTTCGTATCACTACATATCTAGATAAATATCATTTTCTTTGATGAAAGCCAAATGCACATACATCACACATGAACTGGCTGACATCACTGCAATCACTAATCACTAAGACACAGTGACCATTCCTCCTCCTTCAAATGAGAGCAGGAGCTCCAGCGGTACTTTCTAGCAACCTCTCCCGTACCATCATGTGGGACCTGACCATGATGTTCTCAAAACAATATGTCCAGAAAACTGTTTTCCTACAGACACATCCTAGGCTTCTCAGCCCTCTTATCCCCTAGCACTCGCCCTACCCTGTTCAACCAGACAAGTGACATCTGGGAAACAATGCATCTTCCATGGCTGACCAGCGGGTGCGAGACATGATTGCTCACTGACCAGCTGGCTGATGCCTGGCAGAGGTGACTGGTAGACAAGATGTAGTTGCCCTTTCTCAGTGGGAACACTAATCAGGCTGGTTTTCTTGTATTCAGGTGCAGGCTTTTTTTTTTCTACCCAGCTGCTAATTTCCATGAAATTTGTAGGAACTTAAAATATATTTGAGACATCTTGCTCTGTATTAAACTTTGCAGCCAATAGGATCAAGAGTTGCAGGGGACTAAAAGAAAGAAAAAGAATGATAGACACACAGAACAAGTGCATGCATTTCTTTGTCGCTCAAAGCTGGCTACATATATACCACCAGGGCTCTCCATGCATCCCTAACTAGTTTTCAGTTTTTCTACTTGTGTACTTTTTTCCTTAACTACTCTCTCACAAACGTTAGCCATTCTTACTAAATCCTGACCTACCACTTTTCCCTATGATGAAACCCACTTCCTCAGTTTCCAAAATATTTCTTTCCAGTTCAACCAAGCTTATAAGTAGCAACTAGATAGTGGAAACAAATTAAAAACATACCATTCATAGAAGCACAATGATTTACTATAATAATATACTTCAAATTTATTGAAGTATATATGCGTTTCAGGTGGAAGGAGGGACAAATACCTATTAATCATTGTTCAGTCCACAAATTCTCCACCTAATCGCATGTTCGTTATCCTGCCATGTTGACCACTCTTATCAATTTGGTATTACCTGCAATGGACAGCAGTAACTCAGGAACAGCCTTGCAACCAGAAGCCAAGGGTTTCAGGGAATAGCTGTCAGCATTTCAAGCTCTAAATCTTCAAGATGACAGTCTGCCAGTACAGGAAGCGTCTCTTGAGCCTCCATTCATCAAGGCACAGTTTACAAGTACAGTTAGAAATAAATACTCTAGAGCTTAAGCCCGTCATACAAGCCTATAGGAAAAGCAACTCCAAGTTCATGCCTATCACTCAGCAGGTGTTCCCATAACATAAATGTTTCTAATATTCCCACTAGATGCAGTCAAGCATAAATTTCCAGCATCGTATGAATATGAGAGATTCTCTAGAGCTGATATGCAAAAAGAGTGCTTGTGAAGCTTATCGGGTGCACATCCACTGGCTGAGACATGTAAGAGTAGCTCCTTTTGTTATTCAAATATATAGCATAACAGAATGCAATTGCTAGATTGTGTCTAACAGCCTGGACAATTACAATAAAAGGAAAAATGCAGTTCCATAAACAAAACAGTATGAAGATATATCCAAGATGTCATAGTGATGGCGGATTTGTATAGTATTATTTTTATAGGAATACTTGAGCAAGTCACTTTAAAAAGACTGCAGAATATCCAGATGGTTGTTTTTAAATTACTAGGTCCACACTCCCTTCAAAATAGGTATGACTAATATCATTACTGTAGAAAATGATCATATTCTCTCACTTCACGAGTCAACTATTACTTCTCAAAAAAGCATGACCTAGGGTTATGATAGGTCCTTGAAAACATCATCTCAGTCCTTGTCTGCCACCAAAAATCAGTTATTAAGAAGAGAAAGTAAACAATATTATACTACTGAATGAATCCATGCTTTGTCCAGACCTTTAATGCTATGTCCCTGTGTCTGAGCACATGAAGTGTTCAAACATGACAGCAAGGGTGATCAGAGGTGTGGGTCAGCCAGGCAGGTTATGATCTTTCAGCTTGGAAAAGTGATGGCTTCAAGAGAAAGTGGCAAAAAACATGGAAAGCAGGACGGAGAGGGTGGAAAATAATGCTCACAGTCTCTTCTGATATTGCAGATAGGGTCCAGCAAATGAAGCCATCAGGAACCAATTCAGGACAAACATGCACAGCAGTTCCTCACACAAACTGAGGAGATCTGAGCCAAACCATGCCCTGGAAATGTTTGTGTGCTCAGGATGGTGTTGGGGAGCAAATGTATGTGGAATGGAGCCTGCCAAGTACTGCTAGACAGACAGTGTACATCAAGGTCTGGAAATCCCCTGGGCTGAAAACAGTTGGAGGAGGGAAGCTACTGGGGGAGAGCAGGAGAGGTATGAGGAGAAGGGAGTGACGTCTACGTTTGTCCCCTTGCCTTTGAGTTACAGCCACTGTTGGTCTAGAAAGACTGCAATAGCTGTTACAGCTTCTCTATGCTCAAACTCACAAGCTGGCTTACAGCTCAGGAATAAATTCACTACTGATGTGTTGTAACTCAGGTCCAGACCTGTTGCTTTCTCTGAAGTCGTTAGAAATTGCCATGAATAGAAAATGTTGTTCAAAAACAGTGTTACCAAGAACTATGCCCTAGCAGTGTTCTCAGTGCCCACAAAGAAGTGAGGCCACAGAGCAAAAAAGTACCAAACAAATTACTGGAAGTCCTGAAAAAAAAAAACACAAGCCAGATGTAACAACATTGTCCAGGCACCATGACAGACCAGTGTGCTGTCAGCTAAAATGACTACCTGCTTCCAAAAGAAAAAAGTTATGGCAGTTTGACAAGCACACAAAGCTACCATCAGTGCTAACAAGCTGAGTGCTTGAAGGAAAGACAGAGGCATAGGGAGCGAGCCCTTTCACCACTTCAGTTTTCAGAAAAACGTACCACCACCAGCTCACACTCAGACACCACTCACTAACCTATCAAGCCAGATTCACCACTCAAAGTCAGAGCAACTCTGCTGTAGTCTTGGAAAGATTGTTCATTTTTCTATAATAAAATTGTAGAGACTTTTTTTTTAGGCAAAACTATGAAGCCACATAAAGAAAGTTGTCGCTACCTTAAATGCAGTGCATAACTGTTCTATATATATGATATACTTCCACTGCATCCATGATGCAAAGAAGTCACCAGACACAGCAGGCAAACTCAGAAAAAGCATAAGCCAACAAATCTGTGTTATAAACTCATAAATTGAAATTATTTAAGCCTTGACAACCTACAGATTTCCCCAGAAAGACGGAGAATGCCAGGTGCCATCAGTACTTGCAGGGGAGAGCTTTCTGTGCCACCATCTGGGCAAGGCCCCCTTTTGCTCCACTTCATTCATTACTCACTGCGTGATAGCTATCACAGCAGCTGTGATGTCTGTGCAATGTCCAGACCAGATTGGGGTGGGGAACAACACTGCAGTAAGCCATCAGAACAAAAATTTTACCATCTTTAAAGGATGTATGTGACTTTCAAAAATGTGTCAGCTGTTCCACTCAAACTCCTCCTACAAGTTACAATGCCTGCTATGCAGCTGACTTCTTTGGAACATACAATAAAATGTCACAATGAAACACTGCATACTCAGTGGAAGCAAATTACTGCTGTGTCTTACAGGAATAATTTCAGCTGATAAAGCATGATAGTCTTCTTAGGAAATAAGATTCTGAGTTTGAAATTAGAATCCAGTTGTGAACATTGACTGTTGAATACAGGAGGTTATTTGACTCAAGACTGATACGGAAGTTGTTTGTATGACAACACAATACAGCAGGATGTTGGATTTCAGACTCCACTGCAGATAAAGTGCAAATTCAAATTGGCTATGAGGGGGAAGAAAAAGAAAAAAAGAAAAAAAAGCTTTGTGTTATTCTCAGTATCTCCTAAATCCACCAAAAAAAAAGTGTTTTTAATCTCTAAAGCACTTCTAACACCATAAGTACTGCACACTACCTGCAAGATAAGCACTTGCATTTCCCCTTGCCAGTATCATTTCATCTTGTTGGGCTGCACTATGAGCACCAGCCTTTATGAACTCTACAACTTGCTGCAGTCACATCCCATTTCATAGCTCCCCAAGACAGTGCACTACCTCCCTGCACACTCACAGGATGTTAGAGGACAACTTGTCCATTTGGTCTCGCAAACATAGGAAAACATAGTCCAAGCCTGCAAAACCCATTTCCTGGCAACACTCTACAGCTGCATGGTATAAGCTGCTACGTGTCAGGGAAATCAGTCACCCTAATTACCAGAACCCAACACTAATGCTTTTTATGTAGCCACTATTTCTTTTCCTTGCTTCTGCACAAGCAACTACCATGTAAGGCTGACCAGCCTCGAATGTTAGTCTGAGACCACAGAAGACAAGAGATATAGTTTGTGTTCAGAGCAACTGAAAGAGGACACAGAAACAAGCCAATGCTTGCGGGAACACACTGCAAAACACACACACACACAGTGAAAAACACCATACCCAAAACTTTTGAATACATTTTCATGAGGCTCCACAAGGGACTTCCCCCATGTACACTAACAACAATTGGAAGAGGAGTTCTGAGCCATTCTGATAACGGTTCAGCACCCTGTGACAACCAACAGCCCTTACTGTCGCAAATCTGTTAGCCACCTGTCTGGAGATCATTAAAGTTTAGGGCTAGCACAGATGTCCTGGATGTCTACAAGGCCATTAGCACTGTCTTCACCACCTGTCAACACTGGAAGCATTCCTGAGTTAGCTGCAACATTCAAATAGAGGATTGTATACCCTATGGATGGTAATAACAGGATCTGTACACCACTCCTAGCCCTGCTGTTTCAAGTAGGTCACGACTTACAAGCAAGTTAAATCACCTCATGCTGGTCTCCCTGCTGCATTTTGCTATAAGAAGAGGTTGCTGGAGAGAGACCACAGAAGTGGCTTAAAACAATTATTCCAGACCCCTCAAGCATTCTCCTCAGCTACGTCTGACATCTAGAGCGACATTTTACCTAGTGAAAATGTCTAGAGTGACATTTTACCTACTGGGAATCTGAATCCCCCTCTTGCTCCACTCATAGACTTTTAAATCTGTCTAATGGAATTCTGTTACTGGCAGTCATATAAGCTGCTCTCACTGATATTTCATGCTACCTTCTGCTGAATCATATGTTTTCTCAATGGGGGTCTGACTTTGCTTATGGGCAATTTCTTCTACGCAAGCAAGCACAACTACAGACCAATGCTAGCACTACTTTTCCTTTATTCACATTTAAAATAAGCAAGTTTATAAACAAAGATCCAAAAATTCACATGGACTTAAAACCTACAAGTTGACCCAAAGTCTGAACATTCTTACATCTCAACTCTCCTGTAAGAAGAGAACTTTCCAGGCTCAGAAAAGGGAGAGACAGCATCAGCGAGGCTGCTACCGCTGCCACCTCTGGGGCACGGAGGCTTGGGCACCCCAGCCTGCTGCATGCAAAGCTCTGCAGCCATGGCCTCCTCTGGCACCTGCTGCCTCCAGCTGGAGGCTGGTGAAGAGAAGTTGCAGAGATGGTATGATTTCTGTAGCATGAACGTGTTACAGAGAGGTGTCTCGTACCTGCCCAAGATCTGAATGTAGATCCTGTGTTTCCAGATAGGTACTACTGCTGCAGCAGAGTTCAGAAACCATTACATGACATTCACGAATTCAAAGTTATTACCATCTTTAATGACATAACTTTAGCTTAATAGCGGGAAAGAATGGGTGGTTTAAGTCAACAGACAGATGTAGCCTTTTAACTATGAATCAGTTTCATGTTCTGTTTTAGGCAGAGTAGCACCAGAATACACAAGCTACTTTCATTACAGAAGCATAAAAGTCACTACAGGACAGCTTACTGGCAATTATGTATTAAACCAACAACATTAAAACATACCAGGATGTATTATAAGGAGGAGAGAAATCAATATTTCACTGCATCCAGGTAATCGTTTCAAGTTCATATACCAGCAAGGGCTGATTGTATTGCACAGTACAAAGTGACAATGAAAGTTGTTTCTTGTTCATATTTCTATAGCATGCTAAGAAGTAAAACCAGAGAATAATCATCTATGTTCACTTAGGTTTATTACAACTAATAAAGTGACTCATCAACAAGAGTTGATCGGACTGCAGCTAGGACACACCCAAAGAAAAGCTATGGGCACAGCCTCACAGGACTCTTTGCATACTCATTAGGCTGTAAGCCTCTAATTAAACTACTGGAACATTGTTACCTCTGTAAATACTGAATACTTAAATACTAAATGAAGAAGCAGTATTATTTTTACCCTTTTACCCAAGCACGTGACTGATGCCTCTGTCACTCTCTCCATCCAAAATACTGGACACAAGTTACACAGGGAAATTTAACTCCGGTATTTCCTGAACTTCATCCTTCATTCTACATTTAACATATGTTCTGCTAACTTCTTCAGGCATTATTTCCTAATACAAAAAAAATAATAATAAAGTTCTAAATTCTGATACATAGAACTGATTTGAACCATATTCAGAAAAACAAATTTTCCTAAAATTTACAGACATATTCTCACTCTCAAGCATATATCAAACAGAAAATATCAGTCCAAAACACTAAAAATTTGGCAAAGTTAAAAGCACCTAAAGTTATCCTTTACAGAGAAGTGCCAGACAACCTTCATTTCAAGCAATACAATCAGCTGTCTACAATTAACACTCAAGCAAATCCATTGCATAAAGCACACCTGTATTTTATACATTTTGAGGACTAATACTGCAGTTCTCATGCTTTACCTTTGAAAAGATGAACAAAAATAAATGCCCAAAATCAAAGCACATGAAGTAGTGAACACTGGTAAACATGTGCCTCTGTCGTATTTGTTGTTAGGAACAGCACACCTGCAAAATTCTTCAGATATCTGAAGTTCCCTTAATCTTGACCAGAAAAATAGGCATAACCTATTTTACTTTAAATATATATGTAATTTAAAATATATTAAATTGTTATGAAATCATGCCCTATGATAATCTGTATCCATTACAAAATATGAATCTGCAAACAAAAACCTGTACCTAGTTCACATTTCACAAAAGGTCATCTGCCCATGGCCATTTTTCACAAATAGCTTTCGTCACACCTTTCATTCTTGTAATAATGACATTAACTTGGGCTACATGCTAGACATCACCGCAAAGAGACAAAAATTCTCTCTGGGCCAGTGCAGAAAGTAAAAGACAAGCCATTATCAATCTTCCAAACATGCTGAGGTTAGTTAAGTGCTAATTAAAATATTTTAAGAGTCAAGTCAGCTTAATCTTAAGAAACCAGCCAAAATACAGGTAGCTTTCCCAAACTAAACTCTCCTATTTCTTTTCCTCTTCACCTTATTACATTCAAGCTGAACGTGAAGCTTTAGAGAGTCTTATTCATATCCTATGGTTGCAGCTCTGCACACAGTAATCTGATGCAATAACAAAGCTAGTATCAAGGTGGCTAGTAGTAACTTGTCACAAGGGGAAGACTAAAACACCCTGAGGCTCCATAAAAGCAACCAAGCCCTCCTAGTCATACAATACATTGAACCAATAGCAAAATGTCGGTTTTCTGAAACATTAATTTGAATAAACAGCAAAGCAATTCAGACATGAATTCATGATCTCAGTAACTGATGCAATGACACAACAAGAATGAGATGAGGAACGAGTTTTTACAGTGCACCACACCCAAAGAACATTTCTTTCGCAGAACAGCCTCCACCAAGCCTAGGAAACAGTCTGGTAATGACACCCGTGAGTCAGGTGCTTGTTAAAAGCATTGTGAGTCACTCCTGGACTCTAGATCCCCTTCAGTATGCACCCACAGCACAGGAAGAGCATTGTTATGCCATGAATAAAGTAAGCATCTTCAGTATGCAGTGAGTCTTACATTTTTATTTTTTAAAAAAAGACGTAAATGAAAAGTAAGAAAAAGAGAAGCAAGCAAGGAAAATTTGCAAACAAGCTCAGCAATTCTGAATCCTCCTTCTCAAAATAGTGCAAGTATTGTGACATCGCATTAAAAACAAAGCAGTTGCTCTGCAAGTGACTAGATAGTCACTGAATGTCACCGTGCTGGCCCGGTGACCCCAGCCTCCAGCCAAGCAGTGCTACTTCATTAGTCTCTAGAAGGCACACTGAAATATTTTCCATTTCTATAGGATTCATTCAAATATGATAGCACAACATTGTGGCCACCTGAAGGTCAAAGAAATATAAACTAATATCCTATTAATTAACCATACTATTAAAGTACAAATCTCCAAGCCTTTTGTCAAGGGCTCACAAATTTGAAAATAATCATGTTCATAGAACTGATTCGCCATTTTCATATATTATACCCTTTCATAAAGCCCATACTATATCCTTTCCTAAGGTTCACATTATCATATAATTCTGACATAAAATAGTAATATATTTTAGCTTTGCTAACCAGCAGAGAACTACCTATTCTCCAGGTTTTGGATAATACAAATGCAGCAAACAGAACATTATCCTCATCAACAAATTGAGCTCCCATTTCATCTCAGACCATACTCAAACTATCCTGAATTTCTAATGTGCCCATACAGCATGACAGCTTCTCACCCTTCATTGCTCCGTTATGCACACTGCTTTAGCCCACATGCCTAACTGCAGGACAAGATGGAGCCCTGACACACAAACCAAAGCACAGAAGCTGTGGACACAGACTTCCTAAACGTGCCACTGCTGGAAACATAAAGGAAAAGCACAACTCTTACTCACATCAGTGCCAAACTGCAACCCAAACCAGCAAGGACCTGGTTTCTAGACTACTTTCTCCCTTACAACAAGGAAATCAGTTTTGTGTGGGTATCCTTAACAGTCTCCTCAGGAACCACCCCAGGTGATACAGGGCTTGGAGGTGTTATCACAGCAGGTAGGAATCAGCTGTGTTTGGATGGGTGTGACAGCAGGCTACTGCTGCACAGGCTGTAGCTGCACCTGGCCACCTCCCTGCAGGGCAGCAGCAAGACACGATGCGGGACAAGAACTCCTGCAGAAGAGAGGAACTGGCGGGTGCAGTGCTGCTATTCCCAGAAGACTGAAAAGGTTGTTATTTAAAAAGAAAAAGAAGAAGTCTGACTCAGAAACTAAATAAAACCAAAGGGAAGTTTGACTGTAGGTTAAGTGCAAATGGGAAGAAAAAGTAGTTTAAGGAAAGGATTCCTTAAACCAGTCTTGCCACTCGAAAGCTACGTTTGGCAGTTGTGCTGCAACAACTATTTTGAGTTTGATAATGTTCTTTTCCTCCCTGTAGAATTATTTCTAAAGCTACATATTAATGCCAGATTATGCTATGCCAAGGGTATCAGATTTTCTTACTGCATGCCTGCTCCTCCTTCAAGCCATTTGCACTTAGAGCTACCGTCCCAGGAGACAGCAGCATTAGTCCCTCTCCTCTGTAAAGCTTGCCAAATGACTTTCCCTTTTGTAGAGAAGAAGATGCAACTGGCCCTTGCTAACTAATAGCTTCACTGACTAATTAAGGATGGGCTTCCTCCCATTTTTGTCAAGGTACAACTCAGGGCCGGTCAAGTGTTCTGCATCCTAGCCTGCGGAGAGTAGGCATTGCCTGAGGTTGCCTTCTGAGAATAACCATCTGCTTAGCAAGTTATGTGCCACTTTCTTCAAGCAAATGATATAATTGAGACTTTCTCTCAGAATATGACCACCACTTCCTTCTCTGGACCACAAAAGAAGTTCAAGTACAAATGTCACTTAAGCTCAAACTTAAAAAAACATAATAAAAAAAATCTCTTATTAAATAAGGGTGCTCTTCTGGAACTGTGATTGGGAGCTCATGGTACCAAAGCTAAGTTTGCCGCTCTGTTTTTTCAGGAGTAAAAGCAGATGTCTCTGTATTTGAAACATTTTTGTAAATATAGTCCAAAGTATGTGGAAAAAGCCCTGTTCCCATACAAGTGGGTACCTAAAGCAATATTCTGTTTCCATGAGTTTTATTAATGAAGGGACTTTAGTGGTTAAGATGTAGGTACTGTGTGTCCTTAACAGTCTTCACCCTAACAGGGGACAAACTATGATTCTCCCAGTGGTCTGTGACTGTGAAACAGAAATAGTAACAGCTGGTATTCTTATGGCTGAGAAAATGTAAGGCATCAGTAGTGCAGGCTATATCCTACACACAGGATGTGGTATCACCCCTAAATGCTTATGGCTTACCAATAAATAGTTGCTCCATGACTACTTTGTGTCAGCTGTCCCTTGACCCTGCATTTCTTGCATACAGAGGAATTTCTGGAGCAAAGTCAAATTGATGGTATGCTCTGACAGTTACCTACTATTGCTACATTGTGCACAGAAAGCCAATTTTTTGATGGCATAAGGAGCTGAGGACTGTCTTTCATCAGTCCCTGCCATCACCGCCTGCAGCGTCAGGAGTAACACTTCTCTCTCCTTTCAAAGATGACCAAGGGACATGATGGCAGTCTATACAAGAAAAACTGTGTAAGAAATGACCATTTAGTCTCTCATATGATTCAGTTTCACTCACTACTACCAATTTTGACGAGATGGCAGACTTTAAACAAACAAAAATGCTTTTTCATGTAAAGAGTATTTACATTTGTAAGCTTTTAAGTTTCCATGGTATCCTGTGTCAACAGTATAAATGGTTTCAGAAGGTGATCAGACACATTCTTGGAGAGCAAGTCGATCACTGGCTAGTAAAACTTATCAGTCCATATGCCACGTTTTGCCCCAGGATCCCTTTCAGCTTCCTGTTGCTTCAGGCTGGAGAACACAAAAGGGGCACTCTGTAGTTTCCCTGTTTTGTTTTTACACTCCCTCCTAGAGTTCTGACACTTGTTGTTGCTGAAGAAAGTACCCACATAAGTCTTTTCACCCTGTGGCCATTCCCATATTAGTGTTCAGCTTTCCTTTCAGCACCCACAGAAACTTACAGCTGTTCCTGCCATGTGCTGGGAAAAGCACAGCACCTACACTCTCCAACCACAAAACACTTCACCAGAAACTGCACTGGCTACTTGAGCCATGGGTCAGTTGGGAATGATGAACCAGACTCCAGCCCAAGTGGTGAGATGGAACTGACTGCTGGTGGCCTGGGCATGCCACATCAGCTGGGGCCTCAAGGCAGGGCACCACACTACAGCACTCACAGATGGCACCAGGCCACACGTTACAAACATCCAAAACAAAACAAACCAGGGAAAAAAGGATCCCAAGATAGCATGTGTGGGAAGAGCTATCTTTAACCTCTGTAAAGCAGGGTCACACTTACAGAGAGCAGACACAAGTGAGAGGACGTAGAAAAAAAGGAGTGCCAATAAACATCAGTCTGGCACTCTTCACAATACTGAGCTGACCAAGTAATGGAAACTGTATCACATACAGAAGGCCAGGAATTAAAGCTGAGCTGCCTTGGGAAATGAGAATGAATGATGGCTTCCTTCAAGCTAGTTCCCATCGCTTTCCTCCAGTCATTATCTTCTAGATACATATTTTCTAGATGGCATCAGATGTAACTGGCTGCAGAAGTCCATCTGCAGCGTTGCGTAAGCTGTTTTTACATGACCTCAGGCTCATACTGAAATGGTTTCTTGTTCCCCCCATAAAGCCAAACGCTCTCGGTTGTGCTACAGACCAGGACGATACTCCTACTGATGCCAGACTGGAGCGCTCCCAGTCTGAATATACAAATGGCCAAGCATAAGGAAAAGGAAGCATACACGACGTTAACTTTGAGATTTGAAGCACAGAAAAAAGGAATTGCCTTTGTTCAGACAATACTAAATAGTTGTCTAACTCAGACGCAAAACGGGCAATTACGGCTCATCTACACAGATCCCACTATGGCCACAGAACCAGGCTCCTTACATGATGGAGGTTTCTGCCAGTACTCAAGGCGGTTCAGTGGCATGAATCCTATGGTATCTCAACTGAATGTAGCTATGTTATACATTGTGCAGTCTTTAGTTATTTAAAATAAAATAAAAATAAAATAAATTAAAACAAAAACAAAAGCAAAAACACAAACAAAAAAAAACAGGTATTTAAAATCATTATAAATCAAAGGTCTTTCAGTTACGATTCAGAATCTGGATACTGAAAAACGCAATTCATGTAACACTGAAGGTCAGTCCAACATGCATGTGTTAGAAGCTTTCATTTTTAAGCAAGTGCAGGTAAATAAGAATCCATTACCTTAAATGGATTCTGATAGATATCATTGTAAATTGGTTTGACTAAGTTCATAGCATATAGAGATTTAGGAAGTATTTTTCTTCCTCTTTCCAAGCCACTCTCTCCAAGAATACGCAAACACAAAAGCCAGCTCTTACCCAGCTGGTGGTCTATTGCTATTATTCCTACACCAGTTTCCACCTTAAGCCTGTGCAGCAGTTTTCTTTTGGTCTCAAACCCTGTTTTGTCACTGGTCAGCAATAATGTTCTTTTAATGATTAACTGAATGAATTAGCCAGAGAGTCACTGCTGAAAGCTGTGGAACAAGTCACTACCACAAAGGCTGTATTTTAAACTATGAGAGCAAATAGTTACTCACAGTTTACATGAACACTGTTTGAGATAAGAGAGCACATAGTCCTTTTCCTTAAAAAAAATAATCAAAAAGCTTTAATCAGCTTTACCACTTAAAAATCAGTCTTCCAGGGAAGAGGCAGCAAGAGATTAAAGCATACTTAAAAACCCACATAACAACTCTAAGGACAATAATCTGCTAATATACACTCCAGCGTCTTAAGGGCAGCTTATTGCTACCATGGACATAGGTCCTAAAAGAGACCAGACTGCACCAAAAGAAGATGTACCAAACAGCTGTTGAAAACATAATAAATATAGATGGCTGTTTAATATGAACACTCTGATAAACTTTTGCAAAAGAAAAAAAAAATGTCTACATGGGCAGTGCAGCTTTGCAAATCTGTTAAAGTAACTGTATTCATCACTAGTTATTTACTGACACCTCCATGTGCCTGTCCAGCACCAAACACAATTGGACTATAGTCCTTAATTGATTCCTAGGTGTCAGGATAATACTTATAATACTTTTTTTTTTTTTTTAAATAAATGCTTGGAAAGGGAAGCAGACTTTTCTTGATAGAGATTTTGTATTTCTTTCTTCAAAACACACAAAATAAAGCCTTTCTGGAAATACCTGAATTTCACCTGCCAGTCACTCACAGACAACACAGTAGTTATCCGAGCCTCACTTGAGCTGCAGCTGCCATACTGCTGTGTTTCACACCATTCTGCTCATTCTATTTCTCTAATCCAGCTCAATGACAGAGTGTGGGTAAAACTCTCAGCTCTAGACAGGGCAAGATAGCCTTGTTCAGCTGGCTGTTGGTCTTACATGTCTGGAGGTGGTACATTTCTGTGCCACTAGGCTGTTCTGTCTGGGATATGATGAAGACATTGCTCAGCTGAAGAGCAATTTCCCTTCCTACATTTAAGCATGTCCAACTTGCACATCGTGTCTTTCCTTTCATGTTGGTGCAGGGCTGGAAATTAATGTTCAAACCAGAACTCCATCACTCATTTGAGCTCCAGACATACCTCAGGTGGCCTTCCAGAGGTGGGTTGGACACTTCAACCTTCCTCCAGCACCTACCACTTCGCAGCCACCTCCTGACTTCACACGCAGATGTGGTCAGGTGCTTCCCAGCCTCTCCGGGCTCCAGACATGCTGCTGGGAGTACACAGCCCTGCAGCCACATGCAGCCCCAGTGAGACATTTCAGCAGCTGAAGACACTAAATGCTGATTTAATACCCTTTTCTCTCCTCCTCATGAGTAGTGCCAAGATGGGTCATTTTCTCTCCTTTCTAGTTCTCATGCTGCTGGAGCAAAAAGGTGGCAGCCCCTCCCCGGCCTGATTATCATTGCCACATTCCCAGCTCTACCGTTTGGTATGCTTCACACACCATCCTCAGATCTGGCAACAGTCCTGAGTACAAGACAATTTATACCTTCATTATAATGGCTGTTGTGTCTTTTGCTTCTCTGGAATACGCTACATGCAGCTGAAACAGAAGTCAAGCAAGCCACTGCCTGCCATCATCTTGTAAAAAGAACAAAAACAGGAGCAAGAAAGAGATCAGCTAAATTGTTACATAGATAGTTTTGTTTCCAGGCCTTCCGGAGGCCATGGCAGTCTCCTTACTGTTAAGTACTTCTTTTCTGCATGCCACTGGAAGCAACCTAGGTGTGGGTACAAACATCAGGGACTCAAGAGATGCTGCAGCTCAGTTACAGAAAAAATGTTTCTGTGTATTAAAATGTTTTCCCTCTTTCTAAAGAGCCTGTACTTGCCTTACCAAAAGAAAAATCCATTCAGTTTGTCACTCTAAAGCCACTGGTGCAAAGTGCATAAAGAGTGAGATTTAGCCTTGTGTTGAGATCCTCAGAAAAAAAAACAGCTGAAATCTGCATTCCCAAATCACAGGAAAAAAAAAAAAAAAAAAAAGGCCAATTCTCCCTTGATCCCTGCCTCCTCCTGAAAAATTTTGCAACGCATTTCTCAAAGCTAAGTCCTGCGCCTGGGGCCACTTAATTGCCTCACTGCTTCTTGGACACACCTTATGGTTTGCGTAAGGCCACATGTGCCAACCGCACAGAAAAATGCAGTCCTTAAGGGCAGCTAGCCTGTCTTTTCACCACATTAAGCCACACTAGTGAAGGTACAGCTAAAACCAACGGTATGGCAGGAGGGAGAGCAGCAGGGTCCACGGCACCACCTCTCTCAGCCACAGCACCAGCCTCTGCCCAGCTAAAGCAACCATGAAGCTGAGGTGTGAGTGTGCAAGGGCAAACCATCCAGGAGAGGAGCAGAAAACAGCCGGATTGTCTAGCATCCTCCCATGATTTGACTTCCTTTAGGGATTTATTAAAGCTCTCCCAGCACACCCTGGAGCCAGTAGCACAGCTTGGGGCATGGGCCAAGGGCGAGTGGCAGCAGTGCTGGGAGGGTTGCTGGTCACCCACGTTAATCGCTGTGGACACCCATGACCAGGGTCCACCTGCCTTCCACCACCTCACCCCACCCCACGCAGGAATGCCCCTGGTTCATTCCTGATTCAAACGATCAGGACACATTCAGGGTTGCTTGGCCAGGTTTGCCCTTTATAACACAAGAGCAGTACTGACTTCTGCAGGATCCCAGCCAGTTCTGGGGTATGGGGAAGTGTCTTTACCACTAAGCAGTGGAAAATAAAAAAGGAAGAGAAACGCCACTCCACTGCTTCCATCCCTGCGACTCCCCACCCACACAGCAGACTAGCTGGGCTCAGTAACACAAGTTCCTCAGTTGTAAGAGCAACGGGCATGTTTCTTCCTGCAGAGGGAATATTTTGCCCACTCTCGGTTGCCAGTGTCCCATCCCACTTTACTTGTTCTGAATGGTACAGACAAGGTATGCTGCGAGCAGTTTTTACATACCGAGCTCCAAAGAGGACTCTGTATAGTACAAATGACTTTAAACAGTGTGCAGATGCAAAACCATTTGTGACCAGTAAACAGATCAGATCTCTACCATTTTGGGCTGCACGTGCTTCCCCTGTTCCTGAACAAAACTGGCAATCACTGCAGCAGAGAAGCTAGCTCCTGCAAGAAGTTTGACCCTTCTGGGCTGGCCATTCCTTTCTGCAAACCTGCACAGACCAAACCCCGTGTAGCCAAGGATAAGCGATAACCAGCTGTACAGAGATATTGCAGTGAGACAAGCCAAATTCATGGGGCCACCAGTTCTTTATGAAATAACCTCAACCTTTTAATGCCATGCTGTCAGGCATTGTTATGTGCCACCTAAGTCACAGTGCTTAAATAACAACTAGACATGAAACAAATAGTTTCACTTTTCAGACAGAACACAGCAAAATACAGGACGTAAAATTGACAGCAGTAAGTTACTGATCCAGCTCTTCAAATCCCAAAGGAGGGCTGCTATTAATTGAAATAGATTCCCAATTACTAAACTCTATTAGAGGTCTATTAGAGGTCTACTGCCATCAGGACTGTCAGAGACAACGGGTTCTAGGATAGGGTATCTGCAATATTCCAGAAAGATTTTCAGTCATTTCCTGGTAGATACTCTCTGCCTGCTGACTGTACAGGAAGATATCCGATCTTAACAGGAAGCCTAGCCATGTTGTCATGCTCCTGTTTTAATAATAGAAAAGCACATCACTTCTAATTAGAGAAATCTTTGGCAGTGATCTCAAAGGAAAAAAAAGAAAAAGGAAAAAAGATTTTTTTAATGGCAGCATTTTAAACAGTGTCCTCTCATTACAATGTGACTATTCTATTTAACATTCCTATTTCTATTAATGTTTACATTAGTGTCAGGATTCCTTGCAACTATAGTTTATTATACATTTTGTCTGTTTGGCTTGCTAATTAAGTTATTAAGTGTCAGACAGTGACCAAGGAAGATGATCTAATGGTTCCCTTTGCTTTTTATCTTTAAAAAATGGGAAAAAAAGATGTAAGGTCACTGAACCGTCTGAAACTCATTTTGTGACACAGCCCTTCCAGCTTCCGAGACCTTCACAAGATTCCAGTCTTTTGCTCCACCTTTGTTTACAGCACAGGTATCCCAAGACTACGTAACCCCATGCGAGTCCAGGCACTGGTACGTGGGACAAGACAGAGCCTGCCAGCGGTTAAGCCTGAAAGGCAAGAGTGAGCTTGAACGAGTCTGTCCCGGAGTCAGCCCCAGCACGCTCCCAAACTCTGCCAGTGCCGTGCACACCATTTCTATCCCCGTGACTCAGTGCTTCCCCGCTGCCCCCGGGGGGCTCTCTGCACAACACAGCAGAGGTAGGGGCATCTAAACTACATACAGATGAGGAGGAGGGTGGGCAACAACTCTTTTCAGAGCACTGCGCACCTTTGTGAGCAAGGGTGAAGGCTTCATCTAGCACAGTCACAGCTCTCCCTGGGGATGCAGCACCAATGGGGCCTCAGTGTTGCCTCCAGAGATGGTAGGCACCAGCACAGCTAAATGGTAACCAAAGGCAAATAACTACTTTTGTAACAAGAAAAAAAAATGCTGTAAATAATTTGAAAATTGTGCTTTTGGGTACCATTAGATTACTAGACCCACGATCCAGATTCTTCAGTGGTGCTGGCATATAATAAAAGCAAAGCTAAGACAAATCAGGCATTTCCGTATAACTAGGAAGGAGGTGACATGTTAGCAAATACATAAGAGCACAGCCATGGGTATGTGCTCCCTGGCTGGCGCCACTCCACCAACCAGGACAACCCCAAAGACACTGGGTAAGCTGTGTTATTGTCAACCTGTACACTGTGCTCCCAAATGCACAGTGATGCTCCTGAACGGTGAGTGATACCACAAACGGCCAATAATTTGGCCCATAAAATTGACAGGGAAATGAGTCACACATGGCAATCACAAGAAAACACTAAAGACACTATATTACTCATCCAAATACCAAGGGAAAAAGGAATTGTTTCCCCAAAATTAAATAGGGGAACTCTTCTTAAGGAGTACATCCAGCATCTCCTGGCCTGACACAGAGAACACGCTTCCCCCAGAGATACGAGTAATTTCAGGTGAGTCAAGTCTCCCATTAATCCCTCGTGCAGAACACAACTCTGGTGTTTTTCCAGGTGGAACAATACTGGGAGTTGCAGCAAAGGTGTCCAAGTTTCATTACACTTGTAACAGATCAACCATGCGTGCACAGAGTTTTTGTACTCCCATGTTGCTGCTTCTCCCCAGAGGTTTGCTCTCCAACAACTCTGACTTGAAAAACCGTCCCCTCCTCTCCGCCTAATGTGTTGCAGGGGGGCTCAGATCATCCCTCCCTTATCTTGTCTTGAGGTGCATCTTCCCTCCTCAAAAAAAAAAAAAAAAAAAAAAAAAAGCTGTTTAAGCAGAAACAATCAGGCCTTATTCACTTGATAAAGGCTGTTTTGATGAATATACATTGCACAATGCAGACTGTTGCATTCTTGCAACATAAGCCGCTTCTCTGAGTCTTCTATGCTTTATCCATATGTGGGATGCTTAGTACAATGGCATCATTGTATTCACACAACTTTGGGCTTGTGCTGGAAAAAAATGAGAGCTTCCAGAATTGCAGAGAGATCAAAGGTTGAAGCCAGGCACTAATGACCTAATAGGCAGAGGTTTAAAAGTCAGCAAACCCCCTAACCCTGGAGGAGAGCTCTTAGTATGCTTGCTGCTGGTTTTGGATTACTGCTGCATTTTTGTCTCTTCTCAGCTCTTATCCCACATTTCTGTAGCAGTTCCACAGATTCTCTCATTTCCTTAAAGTGCAAAAAATAAGATCGTAGAATTGTATTGCTTTCCTCTTGTTGCTCTTTGGCAGTCTTGCAGTAATTTCATCTGAGGCTTGCAGGTTTCTGAAAAACACTGTGAAACTGTGGCGTTTCAGCCAACAGCAGCCTGACACCACTACCAGCACCTCAGCCTTGGAATCAAGCCTGTCAACTGCTGAGCACTGCTTGTAGGTGTGAACACCATCAGCAACAACAACAACACACAGCAAAGTCTTAGCGCAATAAATAAATAAATAAATAAATAACGGTTCTCAAATACAGTTTTAACTGAAGAGCACTGGTACAACACATAACTAAATATATATGCTACCACTATCTGTTTTTAAGCTGTTCAGGAAATAGCAATCTATTCTTTTCTGCTGCATAGCTTTTCTGTAATATTAAGGTGTTAATGCTTCTCTGCCTAATATAGAAGGTGTTAATGCTCACAGATAATAAGAACTGTGGGCTGGAAGCTAACGTTGTCATAGACTCTGCTTGTTCTCATGGTAGCACCGAAGCATTTGAATGACCTCACCTGTAAGCTTCCTGAATGCTGTACACCGTTTTGTAAAACAGACTCTTCGTTTTCCAGATATAAGAAAGCATTCTGGAAAAAATACTGTTTAAGTTTTATAGCGGAAGTCATTATTTTATTGTTGACTTTAAGTCAAGCCACTGTTTTGCCTAGAAATACAAATGTGCTGGTTCTATTTTGTATTTGAAGTTAGGGTCATTGATATTCACAAGAAAGGGGAAAATGCTATAAATCCACATAATATAGAAGAAGCAATATAATTTTGTAAGAGGAACTTTTGGAGGTTAAAATATCTGTAAAAGCCATCATACTCAAAGCATGATCAAGCACATTTTGAAGGTATAAATCCAGGTAATCTATGTGTACCAGATAGCTGGAAGCATCAGGTGAAAAGGATGAGACTTCTTTTAAGGAATTTGGCAGATGTATCCCAGATAGCTAACGAAGAACAAGTTTATAAATTTTCTGCTCCTTGTTGTGATTGGTGCTTAGTCAAAATTGGCAGTAGCTAAATACAGCAAGTATTGGTGAAAGTACTCAGGCTCAACAGCTAACACAATATTACACCAAGGAAGACAAGGAAGAAGTCAAACAGGCAGACATCCACTCACACACACATCAATCTCAATTTCTTTGATGACTCAGCCAGTACTTAGCACTTCATCTATGATAAGCAGCGTACAATCTTGTTGCACAATGGTGTAGCCTGTTATTTCTATGTCTTCCCCTTTCAGAAGTTTTACACAACCATGAAGCACTGTTGTGGAAAGCATGCTGGCAGCAACACAAAGATCTCACTGATGTGAAAGCCAAAGCCTTTTTTATAAGCTGGGTGGTCAGGCTGCCAAGTAATGCTGTTTGTTAATGCTCTGCATTACTAAACACTGTTCCTCTATGTGTGACGGTTAAAGCTAATACTGTGTTTGACAGAGCAATATGCAATATAATAGGTAATATCTGAATGAAGCAATCTGTATTTTTTTTAACTATACTCTGGTAGCCTGAGAAGGGATTCCACTAAAGCATAATTCCCAGTTTACATTCTGTAATTCTAGCGATAGAGAACAAGCAAAACTCTTTGCACCTATCAAATCAAATCGATTTTCAAGTCAGATGGGGTCCAGGTCTTTCCCTGCGAAGCCACCAGTTGGAATCATAGATCGGTGATGGCACATTGCTCTTAGTTTAAGTTTCCCACACCTCAGAGGATGCAGTAACCTTGTGAGGCTACAAAAGATCAACCACTTCCCAGATAATGCAACAGATTTTGCAGGAAACCACCAAGGGCGAAGAAGAGGACAGAAAGCAGGGAAAGCCTGCGCAACCTTTATAACGCAAGGAGGTTTCTTCACCTCTGTTCACCCATCCTTTAACGTCCCCATTTGGGCTGCAGGAGTTGCACGGGCTTTCCCCACTCATCGCCACAGGCCCAGTGCCCTGCCAGGCAGACATCGGGGTGCAGAAAGCATGGTGCAGAGCTCTCTGCTGCTGCCCTTTGGGCTCCTGCCCAGCTCATGCGTGCACGCAGGGCTGGCAGCAGCACCGCAGGGTGAGCCCCAGCAGGATGGGTGCCAGTCCCTGTGGCTGTACCCAGCGCTCACCCCCCTTATCCTAACTCCAGAGCTGGGTTAGCACCAACAAAAGCTTTTGCCCCAAAGCTATGTAGAATATGACACACAGACTGATCAACCAAAGCATTTAAAAACAAGATTTCTATACTCAATGTATATAAATATAAGAGCTAGTATCAGAAAATCAGGCAGAGGATGTAAGCTGTAGATCTTTATGCCATGTTCAAGAGGATTTTCCAAAGTTTCATTTTCACAAAAGGACTCTTGCCAAAAGTTTGGAAACAGACCAAGAAATTAAGTTTTTCAAGCTCAGGTTAAGCACTACTTTAGGAAACAAGAACGAGGAGAGGAAGATTTTTAGGTAACATTTATAAATCTACAGTGCAGCCAAGTGGACACATTTAGAAAGCACTTATCCATTAATCAGATTGCCACAATAGCAGTGTTTGTGCAAGAGAAGCTGCTGTGCTCCAGTTGCAGACAGAAATAAAAAAGCAAAACACAACAGCCACTTGGCAACAACCTCATTTTGAAGTTTCAGTTTCACGGGAAAGAAAACCCAGGCATTGCTCTTCTCTTTGTAAGAAGAGTTCATTGATGCAAATGGGGAGTTAGACAAGGATGTTTCTCTTCAGTAAATACTCATGAATGCTGAGTGCAGATGCCCAAACACTACCTTCCCTTCAGGCAACTCTTGAAGGGATCACGCTGTTCCCCCTGCAGGTCCTGTGGAGGAGTGGCTGACTTCTGATGTTATCCGTGAGCACAGTTTAGAGCTGCCTGGCAAAACTGTTAAAATTATTTTTCTGATTTTTCATGAAAACTGTTGTGGTTTACAGTGACTCCAATTTCAGGCATCCATTTTCAATAGTTTAAATGAGAGAAAGTAAGAACAGGTGTATAACCAGTGTTATGGCAAAGAAGGTTTTCCTCCCAACTTTCATGAGTATACAGCTTTACTTTCACCTTCAAATAAATACTGTCATCAGGGAGAAAGTCCAGGTTTCCAGAACCCCCTGCTAAAGCTGTCGATGCGAACCCTACATTTGTGTATGTAAAGGAACCAAGTATTGCTATATATCATTGTGCAATTAAGCAACAGACGTGATTTATATTTGTTTTTAAAACATAATGCTATATTTAACTGTTTCCTTAACAACTCCCATGAGTGTGTGGCCCACCCTTGCAGTAAAAGAAAATAACAACAGTAATATCCAAAAAAAAAAAAAGAAGACGAGAAAATGCCAGAGAGACAGCAAGAAAACAGCATATGGCCAGACATGTCACCTGAAAGAGGGTCAGATATGTCACCTGAAGCGGAAAGGTCCGATGTATTTGACTTCCAATAGTATGCTTAAACAACTGCTGGGCAGCACATTAGGCAAGTGGGACATAAGTAGGCACAGTAGCTCATTTATTTACCTTCTGCTATCAGTTCATTAAGCAAATCAGCAATGCTAATATATTTGTTGAAGCTTGGTATTTCTCTGAAGAACTGCTAATTACAACACAAGGTTATTATTAAGTCTCTGCAGTGCTCTAAGAAACTTAACAAGGTCATGCAAGCCATGGATCAACAAAAACACATTTTCGTCTTAAAGACAGATACTCTTACAGACCGCTAAATGGTCTCTATGCATCTCTCCCCAGAACACCAAGGACACTTTTACAGAGTTAGCATTCAAAAATGTTTAGTACATTCTTCACACAAAACAAAACCAAAAAATGAAGTTCCATAACAGTAAAGCGAACTCTGGTTCAACTTTATGCTGTTTTTATATGTTTATATGTTTTTTATAATTAAACTCAAATATCTGGACTGCAAAACACTTTGTTTCCTGTCCCTCCCCACTGCCACACGAGTGGTGACTGCACTCTCCTTCCCCTTTGCCTCCAGAACCAGACAAGCATCACACTTCACAGTACTCACCTCCCACCCCTCAGCTCCCCAACCACTGATGTAAGAACAGAACTTAATATATACACATGTGCTAGGTGAGGACCTCCCGGCAGCTACAGTTAGTTACCAGCTGGAGTAATGCTTCCTGTTACACCTATTTTACCTTTCTGGAATTTGTCCAGGAAAAGTCTGGCTTCATCACTACATGCAGGAAAGACTACATTGAATTTTCTTCTTGACCAGGGGAGGCTGGTGCCTCCCTGCCAACAAAGCTGTGCTGGCTTCCACCGGGTGGAAGTGTGCCATCTCATGGGAAGAAGCTTTTTTCTTGACAACACGGCTGTGAAGACACCTTCCTTTCTGTCCCTGCTCTGGGGCATCAAAACTAAACCAACTATCACAGCGGTCAACAACCGGGACAGGGCAATGCTCCCCACTGTGTTTTTCTTTCCTGAGTCAAGCTGGCTGATAACATGGCATACAACTCTTAGGGAGAGAGATGGTAACATCCAAATGCCCTCTTCTGCAGCAAGCTGCGAACTTCACAGCCACAGCACTACTGGGTTTCCATGCTATTCACATACATACACACACACACAGCCGAAAGAGCCATGACAGGGAAGCTGTGCTGTAGAGAGAGGGCCTGAGACCACTTTTCTTCTTGCTACTGAAATGTTTTCTGTCTTCGCCTAGGCATTTACATGGTCGGATATACAAAACGGTGTATAATATAATGTAAGAGTTGAGGAACTAGATCTAGGTCTGGATTTGCAGTCTCTGGATGCTAAGAGTCCCATTGTTTTAAACCGTGCAAGCCCACCACCAGCTCCATCACAGTTTACTCTTTCATGCAAAGCCACCTCTAACATCGATGAGCCAGCTGTCTAACCAGGCAATGGTGACAGTGGTATGAATAAGGTCCAGTGGGAATATTGCATACAGCACAGTGGGTGATAGCATATGCCTCCTTTACAAAAATCCTTTTGCATTGGTCATGAAAACCATACACACAAAAAAGCCTGTAATTTCCACACAAGCCACCCAGCAGAAATAGCTTGTTGAAAAAGAGAAAACATTTGTCTCCCTCTGAGCCCTTTCAATAACAAACTATACAGAATCATATAGATTTGGGCAGCAGGTCCTCATGGACAAGAATAGACTTAGTCTGCATGCTAAGTGAGTGCTGTACCCACCCTGAACTTACTTGTAGAGTAGTTCTTCTTAAGAAAGTAAATTCACATTCACCAGCTCCCAGGGAAACACCTCTAAATAAAATGCCAGTCTATTGTTTGCAGTACAATTATTGTAGTTATTCAGACAGGTCTGATCTACAGAGCTATTTAAGATAGGATAGAAAATCCAGCTCTGGAAGCTGCCAGGTAAACAAGACTGCAGGTATTTCAGTGTTCAATTCAGTAAGAAAAGGCAAGTATGCCACAGATACAAAAACGTAATTCACAGCTCCTGTACTGCAGAAGGGACAATCAAAAGCATCAAATCTCTCAGGGAAGAAGCATTTCCTCTTCAGTCTTTCCCAGATGGTTGAATGGCCACATGAATGTATAAAAGTATGAATATGGACATATTCTGCGACATCTGTTTGTTCAAAGCATACAAAGTCTCACTGCATAGATTTGCAGGCACAACAGGCCACCCAAAATGTTGTGCCTTACACCAAATACTACCTACCTTCAAAACACAGGCTGTGATTTTCAGAGGTGCTGAAAAGCTAAAGCAACTGGATATATTTGCTGTAGCTATACAGAATTCCTAAGGAAAAGCTGCATATAGCAGTGTGGTCTTGGACTTGGCAGCGTTTTCACTCGCAGCCCCAGCCCTGATGATGAGTTCCTTACGCTCTGTACTGCTCCCTGCATATATCCTTGTGCAGCATCAGCCACCATCTGCTCTGTCACATATGGTGCATACAGCATTTTGGGACACATCTGTTAGAAGCCAGGGTTTACATTTTATCATTGCAGCTATTCTGTGCACCACCTTCCTGTGTGGACACAGTTTACAGAACGCCTTCCTTCTGCTTAAATTAAACCACTTCCACAACAGGTTACTCTAACAGCCCCAAAACTTTACTTTTATTTTCACACCTTAGTGTATTCCTTGCTACCTGCCTTGTCCAGCCAAGCCATTAGATACGTGCACCCCTTCACTTTCTTAGTCAACATGTAAACCAACTGTAACGGCCTTTGTAAAAGCAAAAAATTACCCTTCTAAATATCTTTCTCTTTCTAATTGGAGCAACCAAATTACATTCACACAGAATGAATACCTGTTGCCTCAAAAAATCAAGTCTTTTCCATTCCCAGTCTTTGAAAGTTAAAAGAGAGCTCTGACAGAAAGCAAGTGAGCCCACCAACGCATTCCCCTTTTTCCCTTCTCCTACTTACCAGATGTTAATTGGTTGGTCTGTCCATCAATAAGCACTGAGAATACAAAAATAAATGTTAAACCTCCAAAAAAGAAAGTATCATGCTTACCACTTAAGTGTACAGCTTTGTACTACAGGATAAATGTCCCATCAGACGCATTAGAACGGAACAGTGGAGACATCCTGTGGCCACTTATTTTATTTACACTTGAATGTTCCCATTATTAATATTTTCAATCGATTTGTTCAACCAGTTTTGCAAATTATATGCAAAATCACTTAATAATGTAAGAAGGCCTGAAGACAATAGAGTTTTCTTAGCTAACTTCCCATCTACCACATCATGTAATCCCTTATTGGAAATTGCTGTGCTCTACCTCAGTATTCAATACTTTCCATTCTCTCTCTCATTCTGTTATACAATTTCCCATTAAAAAAAAAAAAACAAAACATTTAGGGAGCTTGAGCTAGTCTAGGTGGCAACACTAACCCCTGACAGCCATGCATACATGTCAAAAGCAACATTGTAATTTCATTTATTTAGATTTATAGCATAAAAGGCATGTAATTCTCAGATCTAGGCATTCTGCCAACAGGAAAATACTATCCAATGAAGTACATGTGTAAAGCACCTGCCAATAGTGTAAGCTAAGCAACCACAAGAAAATGAAAGGCAGAAACACTTGCAAATCCGAACACAGCTCTTTTCATCCCCTTCCCTCCAAAGGAGAACAATTTTAGGATAGATGCATGTGCCGAACATGAGGTTCAGAGTTTTTCATGGACAACTCACTGCCACAAACCCCCTCTGTTTTCATACTTCCAGACATACAGCTTGAGGAAAGGGTCCCCCAGCCAGTTCACGGGATGGCTGTGGCTCTGTAAGTCCAGTTCATCTTGATTTACTCACTGATGACCACGTTGACTTGGCCACTTTTTAAAACAAAAAGCAAATGAATTTCAAGGACAGGTTTTTTTGTTTGTTTTGTTTTGTGGTAGTAGGTACATATTTCTCACTACAGGAAAGAAGAAAGATTTCTTTTAGATTTATGCCTTCAAGCAATTCACCGGCTCTACCTAAATGGCCTACAAAGGCTGGGCATAACCACTGCCAAATCCCAGAACACGTGCCCAAGTGCTCCCACGAAGAGCTCTAGAGTCTGCACTGCCCACACTTTGGGTCCATTTAGTGTGTTATTCCAAATGGAAGTGCCTTCATCTAGTATTCATCTCAGATGTGTTGCAGCTGTATAATCCACTCAGGAGGCATGGTTTTGAGCGTACCTTCCTTAAAGAA